>NW_024351730.1:3040639-3175999 GCF_902729225.1 Pteropus medius | reverse complement strand
ATACTCTGAAATATCTCCAGAAGATTGGAAGCTCTTGAAAGGACTGAGGGTTATGTAAGGAAAATATGTAGGCAATAGTTTTCTTCTCTCCACTTGTTTTTCTGTAAGCTATCTGCTAAAATGAGATAGTATTCATTTCAATATCTTTATAAGTGTAAAAATGGTATGCTCTTCATTACAAATTGGTTTTGACCCATGCACATGTATAAAATGTGACCTAAACAAATATTCACTATTCTAGAGCATATTTCTAATTCTTCTAACTTATTCATGTGTTGAGAGTCTTCCCTTATTTTTATGCTCTTATAATCTTTGAATTTCAAAGTACTATAATATCGTGAAACAAGTCATAAAGAAATTGATACCTAGCCTAGAATTTAGATGTTTGCTTTATCATCTTTATCAAAGATTTTAAAAGCATATCCTAGGATTAACTGTCTCTAGAAGTACAATTCAATAGATAAAATGGTTGATCCATACTTTCAAAAGTGTAACATATTCCTGCTTTGAAGAATTTTGTGTCTGAGAGATTCATATTACCTTGACTTCTTCTATCATCCAGTAAAGTTGTCCTTGAATTTTTATCTGAATGCGTGGCCTAGACACATGGTAATTTTTTTTTCCTTTGTAGCATTGCAGTACTTCAAAAATACTTTATTATTTTAAAATAAAGAAACAAATTTAAAAAGTTAGTTGAAGAATCTTAAACAATTAACACAAGTCTGATACCATAAATTATGTAATTGTATTTGACATTATATTTAAAAACATGAATCTCTCTTAATCTGGGATATTAAAAGTGACTAGAGACATTTTACATTAAGAAAGGAAGAAGAAAAAATACCGTAAAATATAGTTGTAAATCTATTGTACTGACAAACAATGCACTTGTTCACGATGCTTCTAGTACTTACTTATTTTAAAATAGAGAAAGCTTATTGATTTTCTTTAACAAATATCCTATGTCATTAACTAAAGTTTTCAATTAAATCAGAGTGTATAGAAGTAAGTTTTAAAATGAAAGCTAGAGTATTGGCCATAATGGAAAGAGTCTTACATACATTTTAAATATATACTGGCTTGAAATATTTTTTAGTACTGTTTGAAAGTATTTGCCCCTCAGAATAAAAAGAACCTTTTAAAATAAAATAACTTTGATATTTTAAATAATAAAATTGTGCTTAGAATGTTCTAACCAACAATTACTTCAGATAATTGATTACCAGCTTATAGAAAAATAAGATTTTATTATATCTCAGTATGGGATAAAATAACAGAAGCCATTGTGCTTAAAACATCAACAGAAGTAGTAGTATCTCCTCATTATGCCTCTTGGATATATTCCCAGTCTCTCATCAAAAAATAGTTTTGTAGTCTTTCTGGTTGAAAATGTTGCCTTATATCTTTATCATGGGTCTTAATTAGGATGTCTCACTTTTTTGTGTGCATTAACTAAGAATCATAAAGAACAGTTTTCCATGAGATTCATAGTTGTCATCAGGTCCTAACTGGTGGACTTTTCTTTTCATTTGGATCATTTTATCTAACTACATTAGAACAAAAGTTGTGAGAATTTATCACAACCACGGTATTTTGCAGGTTTTTTAAAACAAATAACCCAATAAACATGTTTAAAAAAAAACTTAAGAACTATTGTATAAATATACAGAGTTTATCAGAGATATATGTCATTGTTTAATTATTGCATATGTTAAATGAAAAGAGACATTTGGGTTTTTCTTCCTAATCACTATATTTTCTATTAAAGTCCATGAACTAAGAGAAAACAATAGCTATTGATACACCGTAATATTAAGTTAGATACTATTAGGCTAACTTTAGTAGAAAGAAAAAGTTCGTAGTCACCATATTAAAAAAAGAATTTTTCTTTAATGTTCTTTAAGTGAGTATTACTATCTGATTAAAATCATTTAAAGTTCAAGGACTATTCATTTTATCTATTGGATTTAATCTTATGACCAAGACTACTTCCTATCTTCTATCTTTAAAAATACAGTAGATTCTAATTATTTTCTTTCTCTTTACCTGTAAGATTATTAGATACTAATGCTTTATATTATTCTTATAATACTACTTTCCCGATTCCAAATGACTTTGATTTCTTAAGTGTTCTTATCTATAGTCTCTCAATTCCTAAAATCAATATTTGAATTATATAAAGCATTCCATTTGTGAATATACAATGATAATATGTAAGAATCATATGATGATTACTTTTTCCCCTTAAAAGTACTTTTATTTTGATGGTCCAATTTATCTTTTCTACACAGAAATATGCATCTCAATAGCTTCAAGAAGTGGTCTAAAAATTCTTCTACGTGTATTTCTTTGATTATTAATGATGCAGATTCCGTCTGCCTCAAATATATTTTGGATTATTTCCTCCTAAGAATTCATTTTCACTTTCTGTCTTTTGGCTATAAACTAATAATTTATTTCTTTTTTTGTCTTTGTTGATGGTGGTATCCTCATAGTGGCACAGACTTAGTCTACTTCTCCTGATACAGTACTCTTTCCCTCTTCTTAGATAATTATTATATTATGTGAAGAAGGAAAATTAAAACTGTGAGAATAACCAAGAAAGACTCTTTGAAGGATAAGGATTTTGGAATGCTTATTTAAGAGCAGCCTACATGTCACTTTGGGCATTTTCCTCATGGGACTTTGACTTCATAACCTGCAGTCTCCCCATTACAAAAATTCTGACTGTGTGGATCAGTTAGCTAGGGCTGCTATAACAAAATACCACAAACTAGGTGCATAAAACATCAGAAATTTATTTTCTCACAGTCTGGAGCCTAAACTTCAAGACCAAGGTGCTAGAAATTTCAGTTTGTCTTGAGGCTTTTTTTTGCTTTGCAGATGGCCACTTCCTCACCATGTAGTCATATGGCATTTTCTTTGTGTGGCTGCCTCCATGGTATTTTTTTCTCCTCTTATAAGGACCCCAATCTTATTAAATTAGGGGCCCATTCTTGTAACCTCATTTAATCATACTCACCTTAAAAGCCTTATCTCCAAGTGCAGTCTCATTGATTGTTAGGGCTTCAACCTGTAAATTTGGGAGGGATACAAGTCTATAACACTAGATTTTAAATCTTTTTTTTAGAAAAAGAAATAAGAGACTTCCAGACAAGATGGCAGAGTAGGCAAAAGCTGTGCATGCCTCCTTTCACAACCACAATACAATTACCACTACAGAAGAACAAACACTGGGAGTCACCTGAAGTCTGTTTGAACAGAAGACCTATAACTGGGAACATACAGAAGAGGCCATCTTGAGACTGGTTGGAGGGGTGGAGACACAGGAACTTGTCCTACACCAAAGCATGGTGGTTAAAAATAGAAAGGGATATCTTAGCTGCAGATGTCCACACTCAGAGGAACGAAAGGTCCTGAGCCTATACTAGGTTCCCCAGTCCAGGAATTGTTTGGAAGAAAAGTCCCCATAAATTTGGCTATGAAAACCCGCAGAGATTGGGGATGTGAAAGACAAAGAGCTGCTAGAGTCAGAGACATTTCTCTTAAGGGGCCCATGTGCCAACTTACTCACTGACAAACTCACTTACTCTGAGCTCCAGTGTTGGGGCGGCAGCTTGAAAGGCATCAAGGACATATGGAGAGGAACTGAATTGTCTGGCTTCAGGGTAAGGGCAGGAAGGGTGGCTTCCTCCTAGACAGAAGTGCTGGCAGAATCCATTGTTTCTTTGTTCATCTCACCCCACTCCGAGCAAGCAGATGTAGGCAGCTGCCATATCTGAGTTTCCATCAACTTGGCTAACACAGGTTGCCCTGCCCTGGTAATTCCCTGAGACCCTGCCACACTCAGCTTGTGGGCCCACCAAAGCCTCCTCCAGCGGCTTTTCTGTAAAACAGCCTGTTTGGGCTCATGCTGAGGGCTTTCTTATAATCTCTCAAAAGTTCAAAAAAAACAAACAATCAGCATCTGGCCTCAGCATGCCTTAAACATCTTGTTGAGTGGCCCTAAGCCTGGCACTAGTGGCAGTCAGCCTGTTTGAGATTAGGCCTCTCAAGGCACTTCCAAGCTCAGTGAGTGTGGAAGATACCTGCAGATTGCTTGATAAATCTTGTTAGGTGGTCCTAGGCAGTGCACAGGCTGCAACTGGAGTTGGCCTGCAATGAGGCCCATCCCAGGAGACCACTGGGCTGGCACGCCTCATAGCAGGCTTCAAACAAGCCTGAGCATCACCCAGAGCTGCGTCTAAAAATGACACACCCAAAGGGAAGACTGGGCAGGCACCAGAGCCCTGCTAAAGTGAATCCTGCTCTGTAGGGTTAGCCCCTCACCAACCAGTCCTCATAACCAATAGCCTGAGTGTCAATCCCTCCCACTAATGTGAAAATAGCAACCAAGGCTCAATTACAACAGAAGGGCACACACAACCTATGCAAGGGGCACAGCTGGAGCACCAGGCTCAGGTGAGCAGGGAGGACTGTGCCACTGGGCTCCAGAGGACACCGATTACATAAGGCCACTCTACTAAGACCGGGAGACAGAGCAGCCCTACCTAATACATAGAAATGAGCAAGGATGGCATAATGGAAAAACAAACAAATTTAAAAAGATCTTAAATGGAAAAACGGAGCAAAGCTCCAGATAAAGAACTAAACAAAATGAAAATGAACACTCTACAAGATGCAGAGTTCAAAACACTGGTTATAAGGATGTTCAATGAACTTAGGGGAAGAGTAGAAGAACTCAGTGAGTATTTTAACAAAGAGGTAGAAAATGTATAAGTGGAGATAGAAAACATAAAAAAGAATCAGTCGGAAATGAAGAATACATTAGAGGGAATCAACAGTAGATTAGATGAAGCAGAGGATTGAATCAGTGATTTGGAAGTTAAAATAGCAGAAAACACCCAATCAGAACAGCAACAAGAAAAAAGAAACCCCCCAAATCAGTATAGTTTAAAGATCCTCCGGACAACATCAGCCGTAATGACATACACATCATAGGGGTACCAGAAGGAAAAGAGAGAGCAAGGATTTGAAAACCTATTTGAGGAAATAATGACAGGAAACTTTCCTAATTTGGCAAAGAAAATAGCCATAGAAGCCCAGGAAGCACAGACTCCCAGTCAAGATAGACCCAAAGAGGCCCACACCAAGACACATTATATTTAAAATGCCAAAGGTTAAAGAAAAAGAGAGAATTTTAAAAGTAGAAAGAGAAAAATAGTTAGTTACCTACAAGGGAGCTCCCGTAAGACTGTCAGCTGAATTCTCGACAGAAACTTTGCAGGCCAGAAGGGACTGGCACAAAATCTTTAAAGTGGTGAAAAGCAAGGACCTACAACAAGATTACTCTACTGAGCAAAGTTATCATTTAGAATCAAAGAACAGGTAAAGAGCTTCCCAGATAAGAAAAAGGTAAAGGAGTTCATCACCGTGAAGCCAGAAACATTACAAGAAACATTATAGAGACTTCTTTAAGAATAAGAAGAAAAAAGTTTAAAAATATGAATAATAAAATGGTGATAATTACATATTTATAAACAATTACTTGAAATATAAATGGATTAAATGCTCCAATCAAAAGTCAGGGTGGCTGATTGGATAAGAAAACAAGACTCCTGTATATGCTGCCTTCAAGCAACTCACTTCAGGTTGAAAGACACACACAGGCTAAAAGTAAAAGGATGGAAATAAAGCAATTTTTGAAAATGGAAACAAAAAACTTTTTTAAAGCTAAGATAGCAATACTTTACAGCAGACAAAATAGACTTTAAAACAAAGGCTATAACAAGAAATGAAGGACCAATAATCAAACTTCTGGGTATTTTTCCAAACAAACTCAAAACACTACTTCAGAGGGACATGTGTGTCCATATGTTCATTGCATTATTTACAATAGCCAAGATATGGAGGCAACCTGGTTGTTCATCAATGGATGGATGGATAAAGAAGAGATGGTACATACACACAATGGAATTTCTCAGCTATTAAAAAAAAAATGAAATCTCGCCATCTGCAAACATGGATGGACCTGGAGTGTATTGTGTTGAGTGAAGTAAATCAGACAAAGACAAATGTGTGTGAGTTCACTTACATCTGGAATCTAAAGAACAAAGTAAACAGACAAAACAAACTCATAAATGCAGAGAACATTTTGATTGTTGCTTAATTGGAGGAAATTTGGTGGGTGTGTAAAAAAGGAGAAGGTATTAGAATAATATTGGTAGTTACAAATATTTATTGGGATGTAAAGGATAGCATAAGGACTATAGTTAATAATATTGTAATAAGTACATATGGTGTCAGATGGGTACTAGTTTTATCAGGGTGATCACTTTGTAAGATATGTAAATGTCTAATTACCATGTTGTTCATCTGCAACTAATCAAATAAGTATGCCAACTGTAATTGAAAAATTAAAAAAAATTATTTTAAAAAAGATTGATAAGCAAAGCAAAAATAAAAATTAAAAAAAAAAGAGAGAGAAAAGGAAAAAGAATTAAAAAGGAATCCCAAAAGCCACAGCTATGAAAAAGTTTTTTCATTAACAATGATTTTGAGACTACCTCATACTCCCAAGGTGTATCACTGTGTATCCAACCAACTTATTTCTTTTAAATACCTTCAGAGAATGTTTTCTTTATTTTCAATACACCAGAAATTAATGTAGAAAAGGAGGAGGTACTTGCTGTTATTCTTCTGGAACAATTTATGTTTTTCTCTGCAATTGAACACTTTATTAGATCAAGACTGCAGAAGAAAAGAGGTGTCTACACATTCACCAGGATATATACATTATACAATTGCTTTATTAAGTGCCTTGGGTTAATAGGTAACAACAACAACAACAACAAAACCAAGAGAAAAACAAAGACAAATTATATTCATAAACTCAAGTTTGCTGTTTCACCTCAAACATCTCATGTGTGCCCGTCTTCCATGTGCTTAAGGGTCAGTCTGTATTTACAAAACCAACATCCACCTTGAAATTTAATTCAGTTAATATTGGCCTATCTAAGAAAAGTTGTCCCAGAATCTCAACTTAAAACACCTTTAAAAATTATTTATATCTGGGTTATGTGTAATGAGACCTTATACCTTCAGGTATTGAAGAATAGGGCAAAACAGATGTATCATAACATAGCTTTATAACATACTTTTCTCAGGGTACCCTGCCTCTTATAGGATTTTAGATTTCGTAAACAATAAAACTTAGTCAGCAAAGCCTAAAACAGAAACATGTAAGTATATGCAGAAGTGTCACTTCAAGTTTACTTTAAATTTTCAGGGATTAAATGGACAGGCAGATTTTTTGGGTGGTTGGCCTATATTGGTTTCAGATTTTTTTATTAAATAATTTGGGGATAAATAAATAAGTTTATTATTCAATATAAATTAATTCTTCCAATCATTCATTATATTAGAGCAGCCAAAAATCTCTTTCAGCCTACCAAAAGTTAAAGAGAGTTGAATTCCAGTCAGTATGAACCAAATATCACAGTTTCTGATGCTGAACTGACTTTGTATCATGTGCATTATGGTATATTTATGCCTGTAATATTTTTCATGAAGTAAAATTAATTCACATTACTCTACATATTATTTGTTAATTGTCTAAATTCTTTATCCAAATTTTGAAGTGCTTATTAAATTTGATCACAACCAAAAAATGCCTGGGAGATAAATTACGTTTTCATCATTAACCTGCTCAAATACATTAAAGACTTTAAACATTTTTTTTAATGTTTATATTCTTGGTTGCTAAATGTTGCTGGTTCAGTTGTGTCCTTCCCCATTCCTATGTTGAAGTTCTAATCTCCAGTACTTTCAGAACATGACTGTAATTGAGATAGAGTCTTAGAAAAGTAATTTGAAATGGAGTCATTAGGGTAGGTCCTAACCCGATATGACTGGTGTCCTTAAAAGGGGAGAAAATTAGGACACCAAAAACACAGTGGAAAGATTATGCACAACTTTGATTGAGGAATGCCCCTTGCTCAAAAATCAATAATTAATCTCTCTTTCATTTAGAATAAATCAAACTCCATAATTTGAAGTCAGCCATCTGCAAGCCAAGCAGAGAAGTCTCAGAAAAAAACAAATCTGTCAACATCTTGATCTTGGACTTATAGCCTGAAGAATTTCTGTTCCTTAAGCCACCCAAGTTGTGGTACTCTTTAATGGGAGCCCTAGCTGACGAATACATTAAGTTTTAGTTAAAGTTGATTAAAATTTTTCCAAAAGAAAATCTATCTTTTATTGAATGTTTATTGAAGATTTACTAAATGCCAAATATATGTACTATTTAATTTACGACACAAACAAAAAATGAAAGTAGATTAGTATTGGCCTCATTTTAAAGATATTTAAAGATATTGGTACTTTGCCCCAAATTACATTGTTTGTTAACACTGGTTTCATCATTTGAATTTTGCTCGTATACATTATAATATTCGACCTCCACATTATAAACTCTTTACACTCCATACCCCTACACACGCTTAATTTCTTATCTTTTTTGGAGTCCTAGTTGTTGGACTCTTGGTTCAGGATTTTTTTCACTATACCAAAATTTCTCTATCTGACATTCCCAAAGTCAACATTAGAATAAATTTAACAGCAAGTTCAGTACAATGGAAAGAGAGCAGACCTGGATAGGGATCTTGAATTTATCAATCAATAGCTATACAACGTGCATCCACCTAACTTCTGTGAGACTTATACCTTCATTTGAGGAATGGAATTACACTTGATGTGAGGGCTCTTCTGAGGTTTGATGTAAAGTCTGTGCATAGTGCCTGGCTTATGACAGACTCATATACATCTCTCAGATCATAAATAGCCTTTAAAATAAAATCTGTGGCTCTATCATAATTTTTATTTTTGTGTGATTCTATATAATTATAACTTTAAGATCCTTTTAAAATTTTTAATATTGCTAAATTTCAGCAATTAAAATTTATTATTTGCATAATAATACCAGCTACAGCAAAGCAAAAGCTTCTTTGGATCAGTATTCCCAACTCAGAATTGTTTTCTCATTAGGTGCTTCTAAATAGATAATCAGTGGTAGAATTACTGAGAGCAAGAGTTTTTGCTAACTTGAGTTGGCAGACAACATAAGCCAAAGTAAAGAATTATTAAGAAAAAAATTCTACCCATCATTAATACTTCATTTGTTGATTCATTCATTCAGTAAGTAGCTAGCAAGTGACTAATGTATGCAAACGCTAAGATGATGCAGAATTTACAAAGATAAATCAAAAAGGACAGAGTTAATAAAAAATACATAAATATGGTTAAAACAGGAAAAGAGGTGAAACTTTTCATACTAGAATTGCACAGAAAATCCTGAGAGTCTAGACTGAAGAGATTATTTTTAACTGACTTGATTAAGGCAGACAACATAGAAGGCACATAATTTAAACTGGGTTGTAAAAGATTAGTAATATTTAGTTCTTAAGGAAATAGGAGTATGGGAGAAACAAAATGATTTTAATGTAGGTGGGAAATCACAGGCGTATACACAAGAAATCAGTAGTTCAATTTAGCTATAATGTAACTGTACTGATGAAACTAGTTGGAAATCATGAGTTTTGAATGCCAAATTATAGAGTTTTGATATATTCTGAGGGAGATTAATTATACATTTTTGTGCAGAGGAGCATTACTCAATCAAAACTGTGACATTTCTTTAAGTTACCCTCATTTTCCATTCTGCTCCAATAAAGGGAAAGGCTAGCCTCTTTATTTGAACTACAAATCACTATATCTCTGATACTGTACCCACTTTGGTAAAAGTAGACCCTTTAAAATTCCTCCATATCAGGAGCTTTAATCTTTTACCTATAGATAATCTTTAAGAGTTCCATGAACTAGGCATAGCCCAGAAAAATACATCACACACACACACACACACACACACACACATGCACCACACACATTTTCTTTGATTACCTTTTTATCATATTGAAAAATGTCTATTTGTCTATGGAGAAAATGTTACATTAATGCTTTTATAGCTTGATGTAAATGGCATAATACACTACTGGTTATATGTATAGTCGTTACTTATACCGTATTTCATTTAGCATAGTTCTGGTTGATATAAATTAATAAAAACATATCTTTTGCCATTGTTTATATTGGACATAAGTTGGAAAATATTAAAGAAAAAAGATTAAGTGAAAATAAAATACTTTTGATTTTAATTTCATTAAAATATCTGATTGATCATAAAATCACAGTGTTAGAGAATAGCAAGCTTTTTTCCAAAAATAAACTAAAGCCATTAAAACTGAAAAAACTGCTCAGATGTGTCCAACCTGAGAATGTGTCACATACCATTGGTATATCTCATGAGAAGATGGCTTGGTTTAAAGAGCCTGGAAATTAAAGCTACGCTGAATCAAACCCTTTCCATGAAGCATCCTGCAAGAGTGTATTCTATTTCCAATTATGAAACAGAGCTACTCACATCTGGAGACACCTTGATGCAACCATGTTTCCTGGCAACGAATAATCTGATGTGTAGCTTGCTCAGGAATAAAGTGAAACGGTACTTATGACAAAAAATACCACTCATTCTAGAAATGTGTATTTGTTTTTAACATATTAGATAAGGTCATGAAGAATTAGTGATGCTGTCTTTTCTCAGAAGCATGAAGCTACGTAAAACTAATGGCATCTCTCTTTGTAGCCAGTAAAACTAATGGCATCTCTCTGTGTAGCCAACACCTAGATTTTAGCTTATGTGCATTCGGATGACAAAAATAATAAAAAATTATTATTTTCGGAGAACTCCTTTTAGAATCCTCAAAATCTCTTGAATTTCCTCCAATATTAAAATCTGACTAAAAGTCAATTCTTGATCATCTGTTCAGAAATAGGATATCTGCAATGCTTGATAACACTGTTTCTGCTATCTGGATAAAGAAAAGTATGGAAATGAGTCATGATTCACAAAACAGTTATCAAATAGCAGCCAAAGATTCTGGAAGTAGGCTTCAACTTTTACTGTTAGACATTAATTTGAACAAAGTTGCTGAACCCCGCTCTTTTTTTTTTAAACAAGCGAAACTAGCCAAATTTAATTTTATATGTACAAATGGAAATCCCACATATATGAGAGAATCAGAGACACACACACCCATACTTGAGAGGGTCAGAGACAGAAAGGGAAGATGAGGTATATATAACATTCTGAGCTAAGAATGCAGTATGGCCCCTTGGGGTTTCAGAGGGAAGGAAGATCATCTGCAGGACTGTAAGAAGACCGGAAGTTCAGTAATTAGAAGTTTGCCTTGCTATGGATAAGTTAAAAAGATTACCTCTGATAATTCCTTATTATGTGCAAGGCTTCTAATTTAAATTTTTCTAGATATTTAAAGGGGTGAGGGGCAGAAGTTTCTCCTGACCCCACAGGGTCTTGGTCATTTTTAACTTAAAGCGATCTGCGTAACACAGACCCACATCTTGGTTGACTTATTCTGAAAGCCTACAACAGACTGTGTGCAGCAGAGCTGCCAGCCATCATGGACTATAATGTAAAAAAAAAATAAACTGTTTTGCTTTTTCGCCATGGTTTTATCAGATTTATTTGTTATAGTAGCTGAGTCTTGTCCTAGTCTGGTATAACCATCTTGGGTAGGGCATCCATTTCTCAAAGTCTTTTTTTAATTACTATTTCTAATTATGTTGACATTCAATATTATATTAGTTTCAAGTGTACTGCATAGTGATTAGACACTTATACAATTTATGAAGTGATCCCCCAATAAGTCTAGGATCCAACTGGAAACATATAGTTATTACAATATTATTAACTACATTCTTTATGCTGTACTTTACATCACCGTAACTATTTTGAAACTGCTAATTAATACTTCTTAATCCCTTCACCTTTTTTTTCACACAGACCCCTAAGCCCCGTTCATCTAGCAACCATTAGTTTCTTCTCTGTATCTGTGAGTCTTTCTGTTTGGTATGTTTATTTTGTTCTTTAGATTCCACATATAAGTAAAATCATATGGTATTTGTCTTTCTCTGCCTTATTTCACTTAGAATAATATCTTGTATGTCCATCTATGTTGCAAATGGTAAGATATCTTTCATTTTTATGGCTAATATTCTATTATATATATGTACTACCTCTTTTTCTAGTCATCTATTTATGGACATTTTGGTTGCTTCTTGACTATTATAAATAATGCTGCAATGAACATAGAAGTGCATGTATTTTTTCAAATTAGTGTTTTAGATTTCTTCAGATAAATACCCAGAAATTAGATTGTTGGGTCATATGGTAGTTCTCTTTTTAATTCTTTGAGGAAATTCCATGCTATTTTTCATACTGGCTGCATCAATTTGCAGTCCCACAAACAGTGCACAAGGGTACCCTTTTCTCCATATGCTCACCAGCACTTGTTTGTTGATTTATTGATGCTAATCATTCTGACAAGTGTGAGGTCATATCTCATTGTGGATTTAAATTTGCATTTCTCTGATTATTAGTCATGTTGAGTATCTTTTTCATATATCTAATGGAAATCTGTATGTCCTCTTTGGAGAAATGCCTCTTCAGGTCCTCTGCTTATTTTTTTAATTGGATTTTTTGTTTGTTTATTTTTTGGTGTTATGTTGTATGAGTTCTTTATAAATTTTGGATACTAACTCCTTATCAGAATATCATTAGTGAATATCTTCTCCCATTCAATAGTTTGCCTTTTTGTTTTGTTGATGGATTCCTTTGCAGTGTAAGAACTTTTTAGTTTGATATAGTCCCACTTGTTTATTTTTTATTTTGTTTCCCTTGCCTAAGAAGATATATCAGAAAAAAAAATATTGCTAAAAACAATGTCAAAGAGTATACTGCATATGTTTTCTTCTAGTAGTTTTATGTTTTCAGGTATTACATTTAAGCCTAATCTGTTTTGAGTATATTCTTTTATATGGTGTAAGAGGATGGTTCAGTTTAAATTTTTGCATGTATCTTTTCAGTTTTCTCAACACCATTTATTGAAAAGACTGTCTTTACATCCTTGTATATTCTTGACTCCTATTTAGTAGCTTAAAATACCATATAGGCATTGTTTTATTTCTGGGCTCTCTATTCTGTTCCATTGATCTATGTGTCTGTTTTTATGCAAGTACCATGTTGTTTTAATTACTATGGCCTTGTAGTATAGTTTGATATTAGGTAGCATAATATTTCCAACTTTGCTTTTCTTTCTCAAGATTGTCGTAGCTATTTGGCATCTTTCATGGTTTCGTATAAAGTTTTGAATTGTTTGTTCTTCTATGGAAAATGCCATTGGTAGGTTATTAAGAGTTTCATGCAATTTCTAAGTTGCTTAAGTAATATGACATTTTAATGATGTTAATTCTTCCTATCCATGAGTACAGTTTATGTTTCCATTTATTTGTATTTTTTTTAAGTTTCTTCAATGACTTATAATTTTCCAGGTACAGGTCTTTTACTTTCTTGGTTAAATTTATTCTTAGTTATTATTGTTTTTGATGCAAAAGTAAATGAGATTGTTTTCTTAATTTCTCCTTCTGATCATTCATTATTGATATATAGAAATGCAATCAATTTTTGAATATTAATTTTGTATCCTGCTACTTTACTGAATTCGCTTATTAGTTCCACCAGTTTTTTTGGTGGAATCTTTGTGATTCTCTATATAATATGTCATCTGCAAATAATGATAGTTTTTTTCTTCTTTTCCAGTTTGGATGCCTTTTGTCTCTTTTTCTAGTCTGATTGCTGTGGCTAAGACTTCCAATACTATGCTGAATGAAAGTGGTAAAGTGGACATCCTTGTTTTGTCCCTGATGTTAAGGAAAATACTTTTAGTTTTTCCTCTTTGAATATGATGTTACCTTTGTGTTTGTCTCATATGGCCCTTATTATGTTGGAGTATGTTCCCTCTATTCCCACTTTGCTGAGAGTTTTTTTTTTTTTTATCATAAATGGATGCTAGATTTAATCAAATACTTTTTCTGCATCTATTGATATGATTCCATGATTTTTTTCTCCATTTTATTTATGAGGTGTATCACTTTAATTGATTTGCAGGTATTAAACCAAACTTGCATCTCAGGATGTGTAATCTTTTTAATGTATTGCTAAATTTAGTTTGCTAATATTTTGTTGAGGATTTTTGCATCTATGTTCATCAGGGATATTTGCTTATAATTTTCTTTTTTATAATCTACTTGTATGATTTTGGAATCATGATAATCCTGGCCTTGTAAAATGAGGTTGGAAGTATTCTCTCCTCCTGAATTTTAGGCATAGTTTAAGAAGGATAGGTGTTAATTCTTCGACTATTTGGAAAAATTTACCTCTGAAAACACTGGTACAGGACTCTCGTTTGTTGGGAGTTTTTTGATTACTGATTTGATTTTGTAGTTAATTGGTTTGTTCAGATTTTTTTTCTTGACTCAATATTGGAAGATTGTATGTTTCTAGGAATTGATCCATTTCTTCCAGACTGTCTAATTTGTTGGCATATAATTGTTCATAGTATTCTTATAATTCTTTGTATTTCTGTGGTGTCAGTTGTCACCTCATTTATTTTTGAATTTATTTATTTGAGTTCTCTCATTTTCTTGATGAGTTTGGTCAAAAGTTTATTAATTTTTTTTCATTTTTTCAAAGAACCCACTCTTAGTTTCATTGATCTTTTTTTTATTTTGTGGACTCTATTTTATTTATTTCTCCTTTGATTTTTATTATTTCCTTCTTCCTACTCATTTTGAGCTTTGTTGTTAATTTTGAAGTTCCTTTACCTGTAAGATTAGATTGTTTCTTTGAGATGTTTCTTGTTTCTTGTGGTAGGCTTATAGTCCTATGAATTTCCCTCTTAGAACTGCTTTCACTGCATTCCATCAATTTTGAGTCATTGTTGTTTCATTTTCATTTGCCTCAGGATATCTTGATCTCATTGTTAACCTATTGATTGTTTAGTAGTGTGCTATTTAGCCTCCATGTGTTTGTGTGTTTTTCAGCTTTCTTCTTGTAGTTGATTTCTAGTTCTATACCATTGTGGCCAGAGAAAATGCTTAATATAATTTAAATTTTATTAAATTAATTGAGGTTTATTTTGTGGCCTAACATGTAGTCTATCCTAGAAAAAGTTACATGCGTACTTGAAAAATATATTCTGTTGCTTTGGAGTGAAAAGCTATAAAAATATCAATTAAATTCATCTGGTCTAATGTATCATTTAAGGCCACTGTTTCCTTGTTATTTTCTGTCTGGTCAATCTATTGATGTCAAGGGAGTGGTAAGGTCCCCTATAATTACTGTATTACTGTAGATCTTTCTTTTTATGTTTGTCAATATTTTCCTTATATATTAAGTTGCCCCTTACATTGGATGGGTAAATGTTTACAAGAGTTATATTCTCTTATTGGATTGATTTCTTTATCAACATGAAATGTCCTTGTCTGTCTCTTATTATAGCTTTTCTTTTTAAGATCTATTTTGTTTGATTTAAGTATTGCTACCCCAGTTTTTTTTTGTTTCCGTATACATAAAGTATCTTTTTCCATCCCTTCACTTTCAGTTTTTGTGTGTCTTTCAATGAGAAGTGGGTCTTTTGTAGACAGCATATTTATGGATCTTATTTTTTTTATCCATTTGGCCACTCCATGTCTTTTGATTGGAACATTTTATCCACTTACATTTAAAGTGATTATTAATAAGTAAGTCATTATTACCATTTTATTACACATATTTATGTTCTCCCCTGCTCTTTCTTCTTAAAGAAGTCCCTATAACATTTCTTATCATACTGGTTTGGTATGGATGAACTTCTTTACTTTTTCTTATCTGGGAAGCTCTTTATCTGTCCTTTGATTCTAAATGATAGCTTTACTGAATAGAGTAATCTTGGTTGTAGGTCCTTTTCATCACTTTAAAGGTTTCATGCCAAAACTTTCTGGCCTAAAAAGTTTCTGTTGAGAAATCAGCTAACAGTCTTATAGGAGCTCCCTATGGCTAACTAATTGTTTTTCACTTGCTACTTTTAAGATTCTCTCTTCGTCTTTCACCCTTAGTATTTTAATTATGATGTGTCTTGATATGGGCCTCTTTGGGTTCATCTTGTTTGAAACTGTACTTCATGGACTTGTATGTCTATTTTCTTCGTTAGAAAAGTTTTCAGTCATCATTTCTTTAAATAGCTTGTCAATTCCTTGCTCTCTTTCTTCTTCTGGTACCTCTATGGTGAAAATGTTGTTACTCCTGATGTTGTCCCAGAGGCCCCTTAAACGATTCTTTTTTTTTTTTCATATTCTTTTTTCTTTTTGCTCTTCGGATTGGTTTTATTCTGGCACTTTGTCTTCCAAATCACTGATTTGATATTTTGTTTATCTTATCTGCTATTGTTTCCTTCGTTTCAGTTATTATACTCTTCATTTCTGACTTGTTTTTTTTTTTTTTTATGGTTTATATGTCCTTTTTTATGCTTACTATTTCTTGGTTGAAGTTCTCATTAAGATCATCTACTCTTCCCCCAACTTCATTGAGTATCCTTATAACCATTGTTTTGAACTCTGGTAAGTTGCTTGCCTTCATTTTGTTTAGTTCCTTTTCTTAAGTTTGCTCCTGTTCTTTTATTTGGAACATGTTTCTTTCTCTATTCATATTGCTTTCTGTCTGTGTTTGTTTCTATGTATTAGGTAGATCTGCTACATCTCCCAGTCTTGGCAGGGTGGCCTTATGTAGTAGGAGTGCTGTGTGTCCCAGTGGCACAACCTCTCTAATCACCTGAGTTGGGTGCTCCAGGAGCATTCCTTGTGTGAGCCCTCTTGTTGTAACTGACCCTTGATTGTTACTGGCATGTCAGTGGGTAGGATTAATTATCAGGCTGACTGGCTGTGTAAATTGTCCATGACCACAGTATACAAGCTGCTATGCTGGGGCTCACCCCAAAAAGGGAGTCTCTGATGTTTGCTGAGACAACCCTTTGGGTGTGGTTATTGTGGAACTAATCAGTTTGTGCTCTGTTGTGTCTTAAAGGCAGCCACCAGGTGTGTTGGGTCTGGGGCCTCTTGGAAGAGGCTCTGGTGTAAGTAATAATTAGCCATTGCCTATGCCCAGCTTGGGGCCCCTGGTCGAAGCTGCAAAATGATCTACAATTGGTAACTGCCTATGCTGGGCCCAGAGGAATATTTGAAAACCCGCGTTTCTAATCAAGGCTGATTACTACCAGTACAAGGCCTGGGGCCACTCAGCAAGAGGCACAGGGCACACCAAGGTCAGCTGCTGACTACCTGAGGTCTGCGGACATTTGAGAGTTTTTAGGAAAGTCTGTGCAGCACAATCTCAGGCTGGCTGCCTGCCCCTGAAAGAACCTCTGTTAGAGCCTGAGTTGTAGGGTCAGGGCCTCAGGGAGTCATTAGGGTTGGGCAATGTTCATCAGGTTAATGCAGATTCATATTTGATGCCCACCTTTGCCTGCAGTCTATGTGGTGGGGAGGGCTCAACACATGAACAATGGCGACTATCTTTCCAGCCTTCATCCTTAAGCCACAGAATTCAGTTTTTACCTGTGTGTCTCTGGTGCCTTTTGAGCTACTGTCACTTTGCTGAAGCTTAGGGTCAATGTTTGTGAGTGAGTGAGTCTGTGCAGGAGCCCTTTAAGAGGACACCCATGTTTCCAGCAGGCTTCCATCTCACCCAAATGGAATCCCCAACGGTTTTCACAGCTAGATATTGGAGGGACTCCTCTTTCTGGCGCTGGTGCTCTAGGCTGGGGAGTCAAGTGTGAGGCTGGGACCCCTCATTCCTCAGGAGGGACCTCTATATCTGAGATATACCTCCAGATTCTCAACCGCCATACGTGGGTGTGGAACCAGCCTGTTTTGAATCTTCGCTCCCCAGTCTCGACGTGGCTTCTTCTTTATATCTTTAGTAATAAAAGTTCTGTTCAGCTAGTCTTAACATGGTTCCAGGAAGATTGTTCTATAGTTTAGCTGTCATTTTGATGTTGTTATGGGAGGAAGTGAGCACAACATTTACCTACTCCACCATCTTAACCCGGGGTCCCAGTAGTTTGTGCCATCCCCATTCTTTTAAATGTTTCAGAGAAGAATTGAAAGCCAAAGATGAGGTTTCCTCGTGACAGGAAATTTTTTCACCTCTCAATGAATGATTCCTGAAGTGTTTGAAAGAACTTTGGGCAGATATCTTACTACTTTTGAATGAACAAGAAAGCAAAATAATTGGACAGGAAGTGTTCATTCAAGGCTTCCTTCATCTATATCAAAATTTTGATATGCAATCAAGTCAATTTTTGACTGTTTGATCTTAATGTTCCTGAGGAGAGTATATTAAAATTTTCAATATCTGATTTACATTTACCGTGGTTCTACCAAAAGTTACTCAGTATATTTGGATGTAGTTAATACATGTTTATGATGAATACAACTTCTTCTTACATTTTTACTTTTATAAAATCTCTTTTATTTGACCTTATTTTTTTCTTTCACCTGAAATTCAACTTTGTTAATTGTTAAGATTATTACCTTTATCTTTATAATAATTCTTATTTGCCTGGTATTTTTTTCAACCCTTTTATTTTTACCTTTTAGTATATTTTTAAGAGAATCTTAGAAAAATTATTTCTTTTTCTTTTTCTTTTATTTCTTCTTATTCTTTTTTTAATCTAGACTTCCCAAGATTTGAGTTCTACATTCAGCTGTTTTTATATACACACACACATATTTTTAATTCAATCTAAATCTTTTTTCTCATTAATAAATTAAGCCAAGGGAAACTTATTTAAAAATACTTAAGTTAGAACTCATATGTGTCATTGTATTTCATATTTTACATTAATACTTGGTATTCAATTGTTTTTCATTTATGAGCTTATTGGATAAATTGAGTCGTCTTCTGGTTGTTTCAAAACTTTGTCTTACATTTTCCAGAAACTCTGTTCATTTTTTAATTCTTTTTTTTCCTGTTCTTCAGATTCATTTTCTAATCATCTCCAACTTTCTTGATATTTTTTCTTCTGTTATTACCTAAAATCTATTATTGAATGCCTTTAGTGAACTTTTAAATTCATTGTTATTGTTTTGAACTCTAGAATTTCTATTTTAGCTATTTCTGTTTCTTTGTTCAAAGGTATATATATAATTGGTGATACATTTGAGTCATACCTTTCTTGGATTCTCGAAGCATGATTTCTCATCCCTAGACTGATCTAGTGAGAAAAGTAGCCCAGTACTCTTGGCTGCACTTATTTAAAGATGAGTACCCAGGTTAGAGTTTCCATAACAAGGAGCTAGATAGAGGACAGGATGTGAATGATTCATAGCTCTAATACCATACACTCTCACAATCTTACCAAAATTTGGTAAATTTTTTAAATTAATATATCTCTATTTTTTGTGTTTCTGTCCTGTATTTTCATGTCATGTATACACTCTTGCTCTTAGGATGATTTCCAGACAATTTCAATGATTTATTTTTATAATTTTCACCAACTAAATTGTTCTTTTGCTAGGAAAGTGATCCACCAATCCCCTTACATGGCTATTCTGAAGTCCTGCCCACCACATTCTTTTAAATAAACATTTGAATTTCCATTGCATGCTCAGGAAACAGGACTGTGCTGAGCATTTTCCTATGGCTTGTATGTAAGGGGCACTACAAATGATATTGAAAGATATATGAGTGCTACATGGTAGAGGACCTTGAACTCATATTGGGGATTTAGACTTGATCTCATGGATAAAAGAAAGCCATCTGAAATTTTTAAATAAAATAGTGTTATAATTGGGTGTATGTAATGCTGGGGAAATACAATTAAAGACAAAAATATTCTGCCAACCCAAAACCTCTCCAAAAATATTTATTATTAAATAAGCATTAAAGAAAAAGAATTGATACACATCACAGGAAGCTTGTTAAAGAGATAACAAAGACATTAAAATAAAAAATAAAAAAACTCTCACCCTTTTCTATAGCCAAGCAGATACAACCCACTACATGTATGTTCTCAAGGTAAACAACTAGTCTTCAAGTCAGAGGACTTGACAATATCACTGATCTCACATGGTTCACTCTAAGTTCATCTGATAACTGGAGTGATCATCTAGGTTAATTAATTGGCTTTATTTAAAGTAAAAATAAATTTCTAGTATCTTTATGACAAGAGATTTGCAACTTGAAGCCAGCTACAAGCTAAAGTTAAGCTTCTATCTCTTACAGAAACTGGAAAGTAGGGGGATATATTTATTGATTATTATATTTTAAAGAGATGACTTATTATTCCTTGAGGAAGGCATTTATGCCTTTTTAAATTGGCAAAAAGTCTTATTTAGCTTTTTAAAAGATTTATATATATCTCACAGTCAGAGAAATAACTTAAAAGTTTTCTAAGGGAAATGTTCTAAGAAAAAGAAGAAAGAAAAAGGTCTATTTCTCTATTTATACAAGGAAAATTATTTTGTTTTCTGTTTTTATATGTCTATTTACCCTTACAATTACAGCATCATTTGGTTCAAAGATGTGAAAATTTCTGACATTTGCTTATTATTCATTGATCTTGAAGAAAATGACACATTTTTGCATAAAAATAACTGAGATGAAATTATATTGCACTTGTATAATAACTTTTTTTATTTGCCCTATTGCTGACCTAGTCTTATCAAAACATACTGGGAGAATTGAATATGAAACAAATCAATTTTCTTCCACATTTCACCAGAGCCACAGTTATTTTTTGCTACAAAACTGAGCCTTTGTTCATATCTTAACTAAAAAGTAAAATATTTCTCGTAATTCTTTTTAGACAGCCTTTCTTTCATTATTTTTATTTATATTCAATATCCTATATTTGACTATTACTATCAGATCCTTATAGCAAATCTTAGCTATAAACTTCCCTTTTAAAATAATTCTCAAATTTGTCTGCTATATAGAATGCAAAATAACTTGTCTTTGATAGAATATTATAGCTTATACAGTGTTTGCGTAGCCACTACCTAATTCCTAAAACAATTGTGTGAGTAGGCAGGATAAGTAGAATTATACATATTGTGCTGATATGGATTTTGAGACTCAGAAAGCTTGAGCAACTTTTACAAGGTAATGGAATACAGCTGAAATTAAAATTCAGCACTCCTGATACCCAATTAATACAACTTTCCACTACACCTTGCTATACTAGAAAGGTTTTCTTCAGTTTTCATATTACAATTTGTGTAGAAACCTAAGATCATATAGCACAAACTTATGTTGGAGGTTCCATTCTATCACCTCAATTTAACAAACAAACAAAAAAAAAGAACACTATTAGAAACCTACAATGGAAAAGAAAATTCCACTAGGAGGAAACTGATTTCAATGAGCTGTTATCCTTATCCAAGATAAGATTTTTTTTGAAAGTTGGGGAATGGAGAATGCTAATGAGTCGATGAAGGAGATATGATATAGAATATCAACAAGATGATAATATGATATAATTATCTCAATTGACATACACTGGTGGAAACAAAAATATGCTAATTAAGCAAGCATTTCGATTAACAAGGTTCTTAGGGATAACTTGTATTGCAAAATATGCACTTTTAATTAAAGTATTGTTGGTAAAAATAACTGGACATGTGATCATTTTTATAATACAAAGGTTTAGATTTTCCAGGCATACATAGCAATGTATTATGAAAAATTTGTCTAATAAGTAACCGATATGACTGATATAACTTATGAAATATGCCTCAATAACTTCCTTACAAACAATATAGTTATAAAAATAAATTCAAAAGTAAAAACATACTGTGCAATTTAATGTTGACTGGTGTGTGCCGCTGATACAGAAAAAATCATTCAAAGGCCAGTCGAAGGTGAATTCACATGTAGTTGATAGATTAACACCATTAATCTCAAATTCAACCTGAGTCAGACACTATATTGCCATCCTACTAACAGATTAATTGCTAACAAATATGTGACCTTTTTTAATACATTTCTACTCCTTTTTCTGTCCTATTTCTGTGCCCTTTTTGTTGCCAAAGTAACTGGATTCAGGATCCAGCACTCTACCCACTCTTCAGATAGGATTTCTCAGAAGCTGATTAAAATCTGATTGAAGGCAACTCCAATAGACAACTCTTAAAGCAGTTGATTGATTCTATAGTGTAATCATCATTCCTTTATGTATATATTGTATAGTATACATATAGAATGATGAGATACACAAGTATACTGTATAATCTGACCACATCTAGCTATGTGGTGGTGTAGTGTAAGTTATTATCCACTCTAAGTTTTCATTTTCTTATTTGTAAAATAAGGATACTACTATTGTCAATCTTAGATGACAGATGAGAATTAATAAGACTATGTAAAGTGCTTGGTAGTAGCAGTATTTAATAATATTAGTCAATCTATTTAATAATTTTAGTCATTCTTCACTTCTGATTTAAATACAGTCTTTGAATAATAATGTAAGCAGTGACTATGGTAGGAAGTGTGAGGAAATTATTTCCTTCCTTATCTCCTTTGTTTTCTATCTTCTTACCTTAATTAGAACAATTGAATCTATATCTTTTCTTATTCTTCCAACACAGTTTGCAGTCCGTGAATACCAGTATAATATGGCATCCAACCAGCTTAACCAAAAATATTGGTTTAGCAGAAGCTCTCAAATGCTAAAAGCATCATGCATTAAATCTTTTTCATGGAAATTTTTTATTGAGATATAATTGACATATGACATTGTGTAAGTTTAAAGTATACAATGTGTTGATTTGATACATTTATATATTACAGTATGATTACCACTGTAGCATTAGCTAATACCCCTATCAGATCACATAATTTATTTTTTGTAGTAAGAACAATTAAGATATAATTTCTTAGCAATTTTGAAGTTTTTAATACAGTATTATTCGCTATAATTACTATACTTGCTGTGCATTAGATATCTGACTTATCTACAATTTGCAACTCTGTATCCTTAAACAAGATCTCTTCAATTTCCCCTTGCCCCCACCCCAGCTTCTGGTAGCTCATAGACTGTCGTAACCACCATTCTACTCTGTTTTTATAAGTTCAATGTTTTTAGATTCTACATATAAGAGAGGTCATACAGTCTTTGTCTGTGTCTGGCTTATTTTACTTAACATAATGCCCTCAAGTCCATCCATGTTACTACAATGTCAGGATTTTCTTCTTTTTCATGATTGAATAATATTCCTCGTGTGTGTGTGTGCGTGTGTGTCCTTTAACCACTTATTCATTGATGGACACTTAGGTCATTTATATCTTTTGATTATTGTAAATAACGCTGCAATAAACACGAGAGTACGGAAATCTCTTCAAGATCTTGTTTTCATGTACTTTGGATATATACCCTGAAGTAGCATTTCTGGATCATATCGTAATTCTAATCTATTTTTTTTTTTGAGGAACTTCCATACTGTTGTTTTTTTTATAGTGATTGGACCAATTTACATTTCTATCAGCAGTGCACAAGGGTTCCCTTTTCTCTACATCATGAAAATATTTTTGTTCCCCAAGAATCTTTTAGAATAATGCCAGACTTATCTGGAGTTTACTGGATATTTCTAGAAGGTAAATGGTAAAGTAGGAAGTAGAAATGGACCACAGACACTAAACACTGAAAAGCACATTAAGTATCCCTGGTCAGTGTTTCTAATTCAAATACCAGTAGTGGGCAGGCAGGTTATACAATTGAGTTCCTCAGGTAACAGGAAAAATGAAATCTAAGACAAATGAGAAAAAGCACAACTCTTATAAGAGAGGCATGTTTTACCAGCTCCATCCAATTGTTGCCATGTGATATACTGGATCCATCATTGTCATATATCCATATTTTTCAAGATAATTGGGATACTTACATATTTAAGTATCCCAATTACATATGTATAATCTCTCATATTTTAAATGATGTAAATCCACATAGAAATTTTAAGACTACATCTTTAGCTAGTAATAGTTCATAAACAGCTGATTTATGAATTCTGAGCTATCCAGCTAGTCAATTTCCTTACAAATGAAAAAGCTGATACTAACCAAGTTCACTGTATGATCAATTTCAATATGTGTATCCAAAAAAGTGTATGTGTAGCAAAGAGTTTAATTTAATAGTTGAGAGAATGGTAAATTTATTATTCTATATTAAAATATGAACATAATTTTCTTATACTCTCCTCTATAAAAATCAATCTTATCAAATCTACCTTTGTTATCCTTTTTCATCCATCTATTCCCTTTCTATACCCAGAATCTGTTACGCACACCTCTGCATTTTAAAATACTAGTAGTTCTTCAAGGTCCCACACAATATGAGTGCGGAAACTATGAATCACTTATTCCTTGTTTTATTCTTTGCACCTTTCACAGTGCCTGAGGCATTAGAGGTGTTCAAAAATATTTATGGAATGAATGAGTGTGTGACTGCTGAAATGAATGAATAATCAGCCAGTCAAAATCAATAATTTCATTCTCTTTAAACCTATAGAATTTTGTTTGTTTGAAATGGCATTTGTCTTAAACTGGTTGTACACTCTTTTAGTAAACTTGAGAAGGAATGTCATGTTCAAAGTGTTGTCAGCTTTAAAGGGAGCAATTCTCTTTAAAATGTAGGCTACTTATGGACAGTCTACTTAGAAGTTTGACCAGTAGGAGTGAATTGTGGAGGGTCATGAAAAGTCTCATCCAAAAATATATTTGTTTCTTATTTACCTTTTCTACAAGATTTTAAGACTTTGCAAGCAGGTGCTATGTTTTATTTTATCCTCTCACTCACATTTAAGTCAATGACTTCCCACATAGTAATCCCTCCACAAAGTGAAATGAGTCAAACTTGATAAAAGATCATTTTGCTTTAACTCCACATTTTCCATTATTTTTTAGTGGCATTGTTAATTTTCTTCCCAGTCTTCATTTGAGATGTCCAAAATATTGAAAGGAAGTAGAATACATCTTGTAATATTTGAAATGTCTAATTTTCAGTTGAATTCAAAGTTATGGTCTCATCATGTATCAAACACCCTATGAGGTACTGAGAAACCAAAAGCAAGAAAACGCATATATAAAAACAAAAGGATGCACAGCTCAGTGATAATGCTCAATAATGGAAGGATGTTCCAGGTACAGTGGGAGGAAAGAGAAGTGATTAATTATATTTATTGTGATTCATGAAGTACTATTTTATTAGTGAACTTTGTTTTAATGTACCTCTTACAATAAAAATAAAATAAGTAAAATAAAAATAAAACTCTCCTGAATTCTTGAGCAACTTTGTTATCTCCCTGTCTAGGATATAGATATAGAGATATGTAATGAACTTAAATATGTAATTTTCTTTCACATTTTCATTGTTAAAATTCTTGTATTTCTTCATTTTCAATTGGAAAGGCAATTTTAGTCTCTAGAATTTAAATTTTAATTTTATATTTAGATATAAAGTAAGAGTGTAGAAAGTCACTGACCATCAGTCTCATCTCATGTACTTTCTTGCTTGCTACACTGGGACTGTGCTTATCCAACTTCTAAGGTGACTGAACTCCAGAGAGGAGATTTGTTGTATGATTTACCTCTTGCTGTGTAAGAAATCATCCTATATTTGGCAGCTTACTACAACGAACATTTATTATTTCATAAAGTTTCTGAGGATCATAGATCTCAAAGTAGCTTCTCTGTGTGAAGCTACTGCACTTGAACATGCACGCATGAAAAAGGAAGTCCTTCACAGCAGGAGACCTTCCAGAGCAGCATGAGGCCATCACCCAGAAGACGAAGAGAGTAAGGGATCTCCTGGAGTAGAAGAGAGGGGGCTTGCATGTCTGAATAATGTCATTCATTATCCAGTCTCAAGATCTGTGAGCTCTGAAGTGCAGCAATAGTTTGGAGTCTTTAATGGCTTCAGGGTTTGTCTTATCGAAGACTAGCAGGCATTGAGTGTAGTTTTATGGGTTATGCAAAGCAGGCATGCTCAAAATAGCTAATATTCAAAGTAATTGGTTGTGTAAAATTCTGAGTTTGGCACACGCAGACTTAGAGCTAATGATCTTACCTTGCTGTGAAGAAGTAAATAACAAAGGGGCCAATATTCAAGGACCATCTTTGATCCATTTATATATTAGTGCCCAAGTTGGAAGCTATAATCTTTTACAATCTAATCTCATAATTTATATGTCATCACTTTTGCAATATGAAAATGGTCACAGCCAAATCTTGGTGCAATGCAAGAAGAAACTTCACAAAGATAAGAAATCTAGGAGGTAAATATCATTGGAAACTATCTTAGAGGCTCTCAACTACATCTGTAAGGAATCATAGCCTAAGAAGTTTGAGCCACTGTTTAATACCAACTTTCCTTACTTTTGGTGCCAGAGCTTTGCCAAGAGTAAATTTCAGACTGAATATTTAATTCTTAGTATTTTGCTCTTTATCTCTCAATCTAGTTTTTTTGTTTTTGGGGGGTTTTTTGTTTGTTTTTTTAATATTCACCTTAAGTAATTTCCTGGGTTCAATGCTTTAATTCTTTGAACCTAAAGTATGTTCTGCTTCTTGTTTTTCCTTAGCTGATCTCAACAGTATAAGCTCTGACTCACTGCATCTACCCATCTGTTATGTAGAGCTCGACTTCTTTTCCCATCTCCCACAAATCTTCACTGATCGATTGTCACAAAACCACATGAATCAAACCTCTTGAGCACAATGCTACAGTAAATAACCTCCACCAAGTTCGCATGAAAACAATTAACTGTTGCATTATTATCATATATAATAGTAGCACAAGCAATGACCTTTTCTCAGGGATTATTCTTTTGTGGTTTCTATCTTTTCCCAAAAAAACACCTCTACAATAAATGAGCAAGTGTCCAGAAAATTATCTTTAATTCCCATTTCAGGAATAGAGTCCTGACTGCAGACAAACCGTATCTGTTACTCTCTCACCTTTGTAGACCCGCTGCCCTTGACTTCATTCATAATAGCAATTCATATTCAGATGGTTCTCTGAAGAGAAGAGAAAGCATGTGGTCTTAAACTCTCAGTATCCATATTGTTCTAGAAAAGTTATGATGTGATTGACCTTGAGCATTGAAGAATCTAAACTAATTCTATTTAAACATGAGTTTAATGAGTTAGTTTTGATACTTATATTTCACTATGTTATAAAATGCTTCTTCTATTTCTCTCCCTGTTTCTGTGATCTCTCACTTAAAAAATAGCAAACTTTCTTATGCTTGCTAAATTAGGCAGTTATTTGTGAAAGTAAGTTTACTTGAGGAGGTGTGTGTTATGATAGTAATTTTATATAATAGGATCCAGATTTCCTAAAGTTTTGCCTCTCTGCCTTTTTTGTGTGTCACAAATGTACTGATATATTGTGCTCTGTTTTATATTGATATTGAAAATGTCTTTAAGTTGTATTTCATGTTTTTTTGTCAGATCTCCAGATATATTCTAATTTTTAATGTCACTAAAAATATAGTAAAAGAGTTGTACAAGTATGTCAGTGAGAAACATGTTCTTGCATCTTAGAATAATTGGAACAATGAGAAGCAGGGAAATTCTTCTAACAAAAGGTTTGTGTGTGTACATGTGTGTCTATCTGTGAAGATATTAAAGAACCGAGGGAATATTCCTGTCAGTTAGCATATTATGGATGCCCCTTATTCATTGATACTGAAATGATAAGAAAATGAGGTGTTCTGAAACAGTCGTATTGCTAGGAAGCTAGATTCTCAAATGCTTGTTCCTAGGGGGATCACCCATATCATATCTGTCATTCTTAAGGAGATCACTGGAAAACTATCCCTCGTTGGGATTGTGGGAGAGTAATTGGATAATTGGGTAATTGTCACTCCGTACTTCTTCATTTATACTGTATTTTTTAACCATGTGATATAAAAAAAAATCAATTTTTTTCCATCTTTCGTGATTAAATTAGTTATGATTGTAATAAATCATTCTAACCTGTCTTCAATTATTCTTACTCTGTGAGCAGACATGCAGAACAATCCCTGTCTAGACAGAGTTGATGCTTTTTATGATCATTCAAGGGTGATCTTTGAGACACATCTTCCTGGAGGTGAAAACAAAGGTTTTGACTGAGGTTAAAGATGCCTATATTTGTTACCTGAGTGCCATACTTACTGGTGTTATTTATGGTTCAAAATTGTTTCTGCATTAGAAAAATACATTTAACATTACTCCATGCTTATTACTATGTATCAGACTCTGGGCTGAAACAGAAAGTAAACAAACAAACAAACAAAAATTATGGCCTATTTAAGGTATTTTAAAATCCAGCTAAAGAAAAAGACATCAACAAAATAAACACACGACAGTGCAATTGTGATAAATCCTGTAATAAATAAAGAGCACTATGCAAGCATATAGCAGATTCTGATCTTATCTGGAGGGTCAGGCAAAGTTTTTTTAGAAACTGACTTTTGAGCCAAGATTCGAAGGATGTAAAAGGCTTAATTAGAAAGAGAGGAGGGATAATGAGGAAGAAATATGGAAAAGAGAGCTAAAAACAGAGGGATCATGTCACTGTCATAAAATGAAAGTGGGGGAAAAAAGGTAAGTGTAAATGAAGTACAGAGAGAGAGGGAGAGGCTAGCATAAGATTAGAATGTAGACGTGGGTATTTATCAGATAATGCAGGTTCTTGTGAATATGGAGACCATAAAATTATCATCCAAAATATCACACTTTTGAGAGTGAAAGGTGCTATCACGTGTTATTTTATTGATGTCTTTTTCTTAGTTGGACTTTAAGCTACTTGATAGACAGACTATATGTGCAGAGAAAGAAAGATAACCATAGTCTGACTCCCTCCCATACCCATAGCTAACTTCCAAGCAGAAGAAACTCAGCACTTCTCCCCTCATGTAACCATGTGCCCAATACACATGCACGGGCTTCCACCTTGGCAGTGTGCCACTATTGTTTAACTGGTGTATAAAAGGTGCCACACCACGCGAGGGGATGTTATGTTCTTGCTGAAGAACTGCCGCCCTCTGAGGCGGGCTGTGCGCTTGTTGGGATAAAGAGCTATGTTGCAGTTGCCTACGACTCCCCGCATTTTCTTCCAACTGCCCAAATCTCATACTTCTTATCTCGGAACCACAAATCTGCAGCAACACACTTGGCAGAGTTGGCAGGATTCCCAGATAAGGAAGCTGTCTGCCCCATCAGAGGACGGGAGGGACACGTGGTCCCCACAGAGTATGTAGTATCCCGCCACAGCAGTATTGATGACTTGGACCCCACCTGAGCCGTGGGAGGCAATAAGTATTGAAAAGGCACTCCGCTCCCTGGAGGCACAGCTACCAGTAAAAGCCTGAGCCACGGCCGAGTGGGCTGAGTGCTTTTAACAGCTTTGAAGCAGAATATAGATGAAGCTCTAGCAGAAGTTGCACTGGTACAGCAGCTTCCTATGTGGGGGAATATATACATGAAGTGACTACAGCAATGGCTGCTTGGGGGATGTATAGGGGAGATGCCGTGAAGGCAGGGACAGAAGTTTCCATGCAGTAATGCCCAGACCCTGGGGCAGGGAGAAGAAAAAAAAGCCCTGGGTGGGGTCCCGTCAGGGTGGCCTGAACGCAAATTTGGACTGATTTGCTAGCTGCAGGAGTTGATCAGGACAAGATAGACCACCAGCCTAATGCAGTATTGTTAGAATTGTGGTGGCAGGTTGAAACCTGAGTGACAATTCAGGCATGGGCAGAAACCTCCCACTGAAAGAGCTAGGCCTATGGCCTTGAAGGACTTTTTGAAACTCCAAGACTTTTTTAACCCTATATGATTAGGAAGAAGGCTGAGGTGCCCGTTTGGAGAGGATAGAGGAGGACTGGAGGCCACTTGTGGAACTGGCAATTCACTGGTCCCCAAACAATGTGCAAAGAGTCCTAGAACTGGTAGATACTGGTGCTGACTGCAGTCTTATCTGTGGATATCCAGACAGATTCTCTGGACCAGCTGCCTGTGTAGACAGCCACCTATGTAGGTTGTGGGAGAAAAACTATTGAGACCAAGGCTGTGACTTTGCCTCTTGGAATAGGACGTTTACCTCCATGTCCATATAAAGTGTATGTTTCTCTGGTGCTGTAATATATCCTGGAAGTAGATGTGTTACAAGGGCTTAATCTGCAGACTTCTGCTGGAAAATTCTATCTGCAAATCAAGTGATAAAGACTATAGTGTGGGGACATCCACATCACCTGCTGCAGTATGTGCCGGAACCATGGTGCATTGTCAATGTTAAGCAACATCGCTTGCCTGGTGGACATGATGATATCGGGGCTACATTTCAGGAATTTAAGAAAGCTCGGATTGTGCGCCCCACCCATAGTCCCTATAATGCCACTGTGTGGCCAGTGAAGAAACTTGATGGCTTGTGGAGAGCGACTATGGACTATTGGGAATTAAATAAAGTAACTCCCCCACTGCATGCAGCAGTACCATCCATCCATGATCTAATGAATCAACTGACTATAAGGCTTAGAATGTATCATTATACATGTATCAAATGTATTTGGCTAATGCTCTTTTCTCCATAGATTTATTTCCCGAAAGTCAAGACTCATTTGCCTTCATGTAGGAAGGAAGACAATGGACTTTTGTGGTACCACTCCAAGGCTACTTGCATAGCCCAACAGTTTGTCATGGGTTGGTAGCCCAGGATTTGGCAACCTGGACCCGACCAGCAATGGCGAAATTGTTCATTATATTGATAATATCATGTTACCCTCTGCTTCCCTTACAGATATAGAGCAAGTGGTGCTGGTGCTGCTGCAGCATCTGAAAACATGTGGCTGAGTGGTAAATGCACCCGAGGTTCAGGGACCCGACTAATTTGTCAGATTCTTGGGTATTGTCTGGTTGGGTAAGACAAAAGTTATCTTTGTTGCTAGAATTAATAAGATACAAGCATACCCATGACCCACTACAGTCAAAATTTGCAGAGTTACGTTGGCCTTTTGGGGTACTGGATAATGTTTGTGCCCCACCTAGCACAGCTAGCACAAAGGGAACTACTTGGGACTGGGATGAAACAGTAGAGAAGGCATTTACCACCACAAAGTGCACAGTACAGCAAGCCCAAGCCTTACAGGTGACAGATCCAGGTAAACCCTTTGAATTGGACATGTATATAATAGCAGAAGGATATGGCTGTGGCCTATGGCAACGTTCGGAATGAACTAGGACCCCAGTGGGTTTTTGGTCCCAATTTTGGAAAGATGCAGAGAGCCCGTACTCCCTAATAGAGAAGCAATTAGCAGCTGTGTAAGCAGCCTTGCAGGCTACTGAGTCAGTGACTGGCATGAACAAAGTTCAGGTGCACCACTTATCTTATATAAGATTGGTTGCTCACATGGATACAGGCTCCCAAAACAGGGGTGACCCAAACATCCATACTGAAGGAAATTGAGTGCCTATCTGGAACAATGGAGTACCATAGCTACTAGCCCTTTGGCCATGGAATTACCTAGTTGTGTTTACTACTGACAATATACCGGATGCTGAAGTTTCTACAGATTTAGATGTGTCCCTCTACAAAGAAGGGAAGCTGCCAATACCCACTCATGCATGGTACGTAGATGGGTCCAGTAGTGAGCAGAGAGTCAAATGGATGGCTATAGGTGTGCAACTAGCTACTGACCACATTTGGTATAATACAGGTACCAGCCAAAACAGCCAGTGGGCTGAGCTATGGGCTGTGTGGATGGTTACAGTCTATGAAGATGGCCCCTTAACATTTGTACTGACAGCTGGGTGGTGTTTAAAAGCCTAACGTTGTGGTTGACTACATAGAAATGGTAAAACTGGCTAGTGGAGATAAGCCATGTGGCAAGACCTTTGGGAGATAAGATAGGAATAGGACATGACTGTCTATCATGTTACGGGGCATGTTCCCTTGGTAACTCCAGGAAATGATGAGGTGGATGCGCTCTTGTGTGTACAATGGCTGGAAAAGGCAGGAGCACCCTGGCTCTACAGACGATTGTAGCATGTGGATGCTCAAACAATGTGAGTGAAGCAACAACAGAACCTTCCTTTGAAGTGGGAAGATGTCACAGATGCCTGTGCCAAGTGTCCAGTATGCAACCAGGATATGACGCACCTTTGCTGATGAAATAGAAGCATGTACAAGTAACAAAGAGAAGGTTCCCATTGGCCATGTGGCAGATAGATTACCTCTTCCAAAAGCTCAAGAGACATTGTATGCCCTTATGGCAGTGGACGTGGCCACTGGGTTGTTGTTTGCATCGCCCTGTGCAGCCGCATGGACAAGCCTAACATCCACTTTGCACTGGGTCTTAGCCCTCCTCAGAGGTGGAGCCTGTCTGCTACTGGCATGTTGTTGTTCCCTGTATTGTTGTTGTGGCATACAGGTATAGAGCTCTGCCCTCCTGCAGCAATCACGTGCCAAGCTTCCATAGGTGTAGGGGAGGGACCCTGAAGGGGTGGAGTATGCGGAGGAAAAAAGATAACCATAGTCAGGCTCTCTCCCACACCCGTAGCTAACTTCCGAGCAGAAGAAACTCAGCATTTCTCCCCTCATGTAACCATGTGCCCAGTATGCATGCACGGGCTTCCACCTTGGCAATATTGTTTAACTGGTGTATAAAAAGTACTACCATCATGCGAGGGGATGTCATGTCCTTGCTGGAGAACTGCTGCCCTGTGAGGTGGGCTGTGTCTTTGCTGGAATAAAGAGCTAAATTGCAGTTGCCTACGGCTCCTCACATTTTCTTCCAACTGCCCAAGTTTCATATCCCTTATCTCGGAAACATGAATCTACAGCAACACACCATATCTTTTATTAATTCTTCTAGGACATCAAGCATAAATCAGGACTCTCCAAGGCAAATCAAAATTTCCACCTATGGGCCATCTTAAGAATTTTGGTCTTAATCGTAAGAGCAATGGGAATTAATTGAAAAGTAATAAGCATAGAAGAAAGATGATTATATTGTTTCTTTAGGAAAATTTCTCCAGTCAAAATAAAAATGGAGGATGAGAGGCCTCTTAAAGGGCTATAGAACTTGTCTAAGTAAGAGATGCTAGTAATTTGGACAAAGATTATAATAGAAATGAAATGATTCTGTTATAGATTAGACATGGAAAATAAAAGAATTGGTGTTGAAGATGAATTATAGGCTTTTAATATACCCAGATGACATAAGAAGCAATAGGTCAGTTCTGGCATAGATCATGTTAAGGCCAGCTTTGAGAAATCATTTATACCTTACAACCGTGGACTAAGAGGAACATACTTGCATTTGAATAAACTAGTGTTAATTGACTCATTGCAATGAGAGAAAATGCACACATGGAGAACTGTATGTCATCTCTTACTGAGCATGTGAGAAAAGACCTATTATAAAATTTAGGCTGTGTTAGGTGATTTGAGGAGGGTGAAAGGAAGCAGAAATTTTCTCTGAATCGGATGCTGTTGTCAAAGGGGGCAATTCTATGAAGGAAACTGAGGTATAGGGAGTCTGAAAAATTTTCCCAAGGTCACAAATAACAAAACAGATTTTAACAAAGGCAATGTGAATCCAGTTTATACCCTTAATTACAACTTCACAGTATAATATGTATGATATATATGACATTAATCATAAAAATGAACTTCAGGATAAAAAGAAGTGAGTTCTCTCTCTTATATTTACCAATTATAGAAACATGAAAATGTCATTTAGCCTACATGAATTTTATTTATCTCCCCTACAACATGGGACAACATAACTTATAAAGACTGTGGGTATTAAAATGAGAATCGTATGTACAGGTGCTTAGTATTGTGTCTAAGACATAATAGACACATTATATATGTAATTTAATTTAGATTGAAAGTTCTTGGCTTGGATAGGTACAAGATTTGTTCAATAGTTAAATTACATTTAATAAAAATGGAACACCCAAGACTGAAGGGAAATATATCTGGACAAAATTATATTTCAATATCTTATAAAGGTTGCATAATCTGTTAGAGACAAAAAGGTCAAAAATTTAAAAACATGAAAGTAAAGAAACATTGGGCTTTTATAACAAAATAATCATAGCTATGAAAAGTTAGTGGAGCTAACATTTAATCAGTCTTCTAAAATGTCCCTAAAAAAGGAAAGATAAATGAGATACTGATATATACCCACATGACCACAAATTCTACAAATCTTTTGAGTTTATTGGATAAAGTTTTCTTTTCAAAATATAATGAACTACCAAAACGTAAAATTCATGTGGTTGTCATTTCTTCTGCCTTTTGTGGTAAGTAAACTTTAAAAAGTGATTAAGTTTCCATGTTTCAGGAGATTCATGGTGGCTTGTGACTTGGCACTTAGAAAATAAATATCTGCCTGGGCACTTAATAAAATAACATGTTAATAAGGAAAAGGAATCTGTGGGTAGAACAAGATATTTATTAAATTTGACTTCCTACTTGCACTCTGCTATCAGTTATGGTAGTGGCCTTCAGTGATGTCTTCAGCTAACTGACAGAGAAATAAACATATTTCAGGAGCTGAGAAAAGTGTCTTTCATTAGCTGTCAGGACCATTCACACAAGTAGTGTCAGCTAACATGCTGCAAGAGATTTTCCAGAACCTATCATTCTAATGTTTCATCAAACTCACTTAACACTCAGAATATACTATACCTTGTTGAAGCTATTAAAAATATTTAAATCATCAATTGTCAAGATGAAATTGAAAAAAGGTAAGGTTGTTTTGTAAAAGACCATGTCTTTAATTTAACCTGGACCAGGTTGAAAAGCTCAAGGCAATGCTTTATAACCCTTCTTGAGGCATGATGGAGTGAGCATCAATTTCTTGAATGAAAGTAATTTTTTATGTCATTTTTTTTATTAATATGGAGAAAGCCAAGCACATGTTCACTCATCACCAGAAACCACAATGTTGTCAGCTGCTTTTCTGAGGATATTCTTCCTTATGAAAAAATAAAGAGAAAAATATAAGATATCTAAAAGTTGGGAGGAAAGATACCAAGCTGAATTAGCTATTTACATGCAAACTATATTATCTTTAATATTCTAGACATTACAATTAAATTCAAAAGGAATTATGGAAGATTGTTGTTTACTAATTTCCTGTGGGGTTTGAGGTATGTAGGTTCAGATTTCTTAGGACAATTTTCTCTACTTAATCATGTAGTATTTTCAACATCTGGTTTGTAATATTATTGCAGAATCACCTCCCAAAATTCAGGTTTGTGTGCCCAATGTGCTAGTAAAACAAATCATTGATACACCAGTGCTTGGAGATAGAGAAAGGTTTATTTGATTTGTCCAAAGCTAGAGGATAGGAGATCAAGATCTCTCAAATTTTTTTTTCCCAAAAAAACAAAAGTAGGAAGTTTTTATGCAGCTAGGGAGTTGGGGAAGGTAAGTTCCAGGAAACTGAATGAAAGATCTGTATTTACTAAGTCATAGATGATCCTTTTTCATATCAGACTCCTGGGCATCAACAGCTGGTCATAGCTATTTTTCCTTTCTGCAAAAAAACTCATAAATTCTCATTGTGGCCCTGGAATTATCTCCTCCTGCTTGACAAAGGAACACATAGTAACACATCAGCAACATAAAATTATATTGTGAGAACAAGGGTTGATGAGTTGAAATACCAAGATTATACAAAATATCTTATAATTATGCATCAGTGACATTATTTTTAAAGCAAAAAGTGGAAACTAGATATCTTATGCTATCACCACTGTTTGAGCTATCATTGTTTTGTGCTTAACTAGCTATATTTTTCTGTTATCTCAAGTGAAGTGTACTTTTAAACATTTCTGGAACTTGCTTTATCGACTGGCCATCAGAACATGACTAACATACTTTCTTAATCTTTGACTATAAACTACACGACAACCAAAGCAATTGAAACATTTAGTTAAAGCCTATACCCATATCCTAATTAAGAATTAAATTATTTAATTATAGCTGCCAAAAATACTAGGGGCATTACAATCACAAGGAGCTCAGCTACAATATCTCTTGTAATTTTATGTTTTACAACTTATTTGCTTGTGCATACTGTAAGACTTTTTAGCACAGAAAACTGCTTTGTACTTGAAAACTTTCTATGACAGATCCAGCATAGTTTTGTTTTGTTTGTAATATGGTGTATAGGGAAGAGTAGAAATATAATGATGAGAATAATTCTAGTTTGGAATCCCAGTTTTGCTACTATATAGTTTTGGGTAGATTAGGTTGGGTTGAGTAGGTTGTTCATTTAACCGAGTCTGAGTTTTTTCATATGGAAAATGGACACCTACTTTGCAGGGTAGCTGTGAGAAATCAACCATGGGTGCTCGAAATATATATATATATATATATATTGACTTTCATAATTTGTTTCATAAATATCAGTAGCTTTCTTTGGACACTGGCTTGGAATATAATATCTTCCTAAAATACTGAGATTTTTTTAAAAAGATTTCTATATGCAGGCTCTAATTTGCCTGTTTTTGATGATCAATTTGATCTGTTTGAATTCCGGGACTCAGAATATATATCATTCTCATATAGAGTTCAAAGAATACTCTAAAATTCTAATCTCTTTGCGATGTGATTGTTTCATTTTCATTTTTACATTTTAGGGTAAACAAAAGTTAAATATCGAAGTTCAGGGATTGAATTCTCAATGCTGGTAATAGATGAAATTTTTTTCCAAATACAGGAAATTTGATGATTCACATATTTGGTAAATAGGAAGTGTCCAGTATGTTTTTTACCTGTGCTGGTGAATCAAGTACCATGAATAGATTTTCCATTACTTCTAAGTAAAAGCAAGTACAACCTGAAGCATATCACTGGATAAAATTCATTCAGTGGAAGGTACCATTCCAGGTACCAAGGCTGTATCTTTCTCTAATGTAGAGAAACTTCAAAGATGAGCAGATCCACTCTCCAGTGTGACATTCAGTGAAGAGAGCTCTTTTGCAAATTGACAGAGGTGTATATATCATGAAACAATTAAAGCTTAAGTTTTTGAGCTCTTTGCTTAGAACAGGTAGGTTCCAAGACCATGGGAGAGCTCCCAGACATGTGTTTTCATAGGCATGTGTCTTATCAATATTTGAAGTAAGACATGTAACCACAAACATTTTAAATAGCTGTATCTTTTCCCTCTGAGGTCTACATTTTTCCTTATGTCATGTGGCATTGGAATTAATGTAGTTTCAGTTGAGGATCCGGTTGAGAAGTTGAATTGGGAACTCAATTGGCAGAAGCATGTAGAATATATTTACTTGTCCTGCTGTTAGTTTTGTATATAGTCAAGTTGGTCTTAACTTCCAGGAGTATTTCTACTTGCCACATGTTATCTTGATTTGACATAATGGTGCAGGGCCAGGGGTAATTTAACATAAAAATATATTCTATAGTGTCCTACAATATCTAGCATGGAAAGTAGATGGAGAAAAAAAAAGGTTTTGGAGACAGAAGTTTGTCTGCAGAAAATATTGTCCTTTCATCATATATAAAATTTTAAGCAAGAGATTTGGCTCTCATCAATGTCTAATCAAAATAGAAATTCTTTGCAATCAGAAATATACCCAATAGTGTAGCACATATAATTATAAATGCACTATACCTCTTTTATTTCCTTTTTGATAGAATCATGCAGAATAGAATTTATAGAGAAAAAAATTGGAGAAGGGCTACACATACTAATCACTTCTATCTAAGTCACATGTTTTACTTATTCTAGCATATTAGGGTCATTTTAACACATCTAATGCATCTTGTCCTAATGAATTGAGGCAGATCCAGAGGAAACTGCATGCAGTTCACAATCAAAGCAGTCATTCATTAAGGTGATGAGAGAATTTTTGAACCAAAGTAATGATTAGGTTCCTGGATTATTCAATAATCCAGTTAATGAAAATGATCATATCATGAGAACACTTGTGGAAAATATCTAATTTCTTTCCGATTTGAGAAGAAATACTGAAATCAATAAAGAAAACAAATTAATTATGTGCTTATGGTAGGCAGACTAATGTCCTCCCCCACCTAAGATGTCTACATCCTAAACCTGAGAGCCTGTGAATATGTTACCTTAAATGGCAAAAAGAACATTGAAGATGTGATTAAATTAAAGACTTTAAGATGGGGAGATTATCCTAGAGTGTACTAGATTATCCCTCTTGGTACAAATTTAATCATGTCTCCATAAAAACAGATAATCTTCCTTAATTATGGTCAAAGGAATGTGTGCCTAAGGAAGAAAGGTTAGAGAAATGAAACATTGCTGGCTTCGAAGATGGAGGCAGGAATCATGAGCCAAGGTACACGGCAACTCTCTAGAAGCTAAAAAAGACAATAGATTAGGTTCTTCTCCAGAGTTTTCACAAAGAAATTCAGCCTTGCTGACATCTTTATTTTAGCTCAGTGAGACCTGTGTCAGACTTATAACACAAAGAACTGCAAGATAATAAACTTATGTCGTATTTAGACAGGTTTGTCGTAATTTGTTATAGCAGCAATAAAAATCAAATATGATGCCACTATAATCACATTAATGTGAATGGTCAATTAGAATAATATTTGATTACTTATTGTACTAGAAAACTTGACATGTCCTTAAATATTAAAGATCAGATATCAAAGTAATTTAGGGTGGTTGTAAGTTGTAGTTGTTCAGGAAATGCCGGTTTATGAAACTTGATGAAGGTTTTCCAAAATTAACAATTTCCAAATTTACATGAACATTACAAATAAGGAGTTGTATAGTTAAAAGAAAATTTTCTAAATGAAGAGTTGGCAAACTACACCCATGATCAAATCCGGCCCATCATTTCTTTTTGCATTATTGCTCTTGAGCTAAGAATGATTTTTGCATTTTACATGGTTACATTTTAAATGATTGTACAAATACTTATGTAATATTGCAATTTTGTCTGTTGCCCCACAAAGACTAAAGTCTCCACTATTTGATTCTTTAAGTTCACCTACCATTGTTTTAAGCTATCAATAAAAAACAAATTTTAAGTAGTCATGTTAGAAGATGGAATTCTCTATTCTCTATTCTCTCTATATAAAATGATTATACAAAATTATTTTCCTGTGAAGAGATGATTAAAAATATGCAATCAGAAAATAGAGGGTAAAAGTATAACAAATACGTGTAAGAAAATCAATTAATTTTTAAATGTTATTTGTTTTAAATGGTATATTTGTGTTTGTACAAGTTCAAAACGTATTGTTTTGTTTTGTTTTCTCATTTAAAATAAACATTTACTTTCTAATTTAATTGTGTATTTGCAATATTTCTTATAGAGAACACTCAAAATTAAACTAGCCTTAGGCCTCCCTAGATATGTCTCTGCACACTGGGCAAGTTGCTAAAAGTCAAGGTCCTTTGAATTCTTTTGCTCAGATTCTTCCATGGGGCACAAGACGTCTCAAGTAGTCAGATCAGTGCAAGTTTTGATCTGCACCGCATTCATAGGCAGATAAAGGTCCAGCCCTAGGGAGAAAGGTACCTCTTAGCCTCCCTGCTCTTGGACTGAGGTAATGCATGTGTGCAGCACCGCTCAGGGACCCCTGGGCTACACCCTGTGAATAGCTGAGCCTGATTGGAGGATCAACTGTCTGTGAGGTCAAGCTGCTCAGAAGGTGGTTTAGTGGGCACTAAGCTGTCTCTGAAGATAAAGTTGCTCTTCTCTGAAGTTCCCCACTGTCTGCTAGAACCTCTTCCAGCTGCTTTTATATTGAAGGATGGGTAACACTTAGGAGTTCTATTCAGCTGAAAGTGCCCTAGAGGCCAGAGACCAACCACATATGCAACTCTTAGTTCACAAACACAGGGCTGAGTCTTTACAGGAGGGCTGGATCTGAACCAGTGGTTCATGTGAACCGAATACAGTCCCTCATTCACCTCCTTCTGAACACAATGTTCAAGCCCAATGGCCCTGTTTCATTCTATTCCTAGTAAAACTATTTCAGAGACCCTCACAAAGGCCTCATCATAGCAGAGTGCTCTGTTCTTCCAGTCTGTCATTCAGACCCCTGCCTTGAACATGACACTTGCTTTTTTCTCTGCCTGAGATTTACTCGAATGTGACCTCCTCAGAGAGACTTTTCCTAACAATCCTAAGAGTAGCCACTAACTCCCTTTACAACCCTAATCCAGTTCAGTATTCTTCATGGCACTTATCACATATCTAGATTATTTTTTCTCTTTCTCACTGACTAGTTACATAATTGTAGCAACTTTGTCTACTGTGGTCTCTGTTGTATTCCCAATACCTAAGGCAATATTTGGAACAAGGAGGGACTCAAAAATTATGTATTTACTAAATGAATAATTGAATGAATTATGTTCTTCTTGCTGATCAGGATGCTAGCCATTAACACATTCATATAATTTGAGATACCTATTAAAAATTGCTTCAAGATTATTTTGAGTATTTGACAGTTTCTTTCAGCAATTTCTGCAGGCTACTAACTAAATCTCGGATAAAGTGGTCCATTTTATGTGTTTTCCTAAAAAAATCAGACTATTGGAAGATATATATTTATTTCTAGATATCTCAGTTTCATGGAAACCATGAATATTATACTTATATGAAAACATTAAGGATGCTTACTAAAACAAAGAGAGAAATTACTATATCTTTTGCCTGAAGTTGGAATGATAATATCAAAGTAAAGAAAAATAAAGAGTGTTTTGCTTTGTTTGCTCACTAGCTTATTTTGTGTTTTATTGGGTAGTCCAATGATTAAATTTTCAACCAATAATGTATCTATGAAAATAAACAAGGAAAGTACAAAGTTTTGATGGGTATGAAAATTTTATGAATACTGCAAAAGAGATGATGCCCACAATTTATTTTTCCTGTTATTTATCAGAAGTCTCCAATCTTTTGGTAACTAAAATTGGATAGTGGCATAGATGTAATCATAAGAGATGGAATTATTTCGCATTCTGCCTGTTTCTACTGAGGTACAAAAAGCTGCTACCTTACAAAAGCTCAGCAGAGTAATACCTTTAACAGAGGCCAATGAGTCAATATTGTACTTTATGCATCAGCTTTCTCAGAGAAATTGTAGTAACACTTAAATAGCCCTCATCACAAATGCTATGTGACATCAGGAGAAGTTACATTCCAGGAAAACATAGCAGTTACTAGTCAAATGAATCAGAAGCTCTGCATAGATTCTGTGAGGTCAAGCTGCTCAGAAGTTTATAGATTAATAAACTAGACTTAAGAGACCTGGGCTCCAGCCTTACTATTTGCTTTGAGAAGCATTGAGATGTACATTAATCATAAAACCAATCAATCAACAAATATACTTAAGTACTTTTTATATATAAATAGTGTGCTAGACATGATGAGGAAGATGAAGAAATTTGAGAGAAAGTTCCTATATCTTAATCCTCAAATAGCCAAACATTGATTTGGAAGACACAGACAAAAAACAAAAAACGAAAACAGATATACAACATGATATAAGTGACTAACACAATGGTGCTAAAGTTTAAGGATATAGATTCTTCACTGAAAGTCAGGGCAATTAGGAAAGATTGGCCTTGAAGAATGAGAGTCTTGATAGAGAGAAAAAAGGAAGAGGATACATTTCTGGCAGGGCTGAAAATTACTCAGTGAAGAGGAATTCAACCAGTTTGGTAGAAACAGAGAATGTACACTGAGAAGTAGTGGAGTATAAGATATAATAGGAAATTTTGTAGGGCCTGAAAAGACAAGTAAAATAATTTGTCATGTCTTTGAGAGTTTCTCATCAGTATTAGATATAAAACTATATTTCCATAGCAAATATTTTGTGATAACACCTTTATTAATAGCCTGAAGTAAATGATAAACATTTAAAAAATATAAATATAATGTCTTAACTGTAATATAATGGAAAATATACAGCCATGTGTCACTTAACAGAGATGTGTTCTGAGAAATGGGTCATTAGACAATTTCATCATTGTGTGAATATCATAGAATGCACTTACACAAACCTAGATGGTGTATGATATAGACTATTGCTCCTAGGCTACAAAAGTGTACAACATGTACTGTACTGAATACTATAGGCAATTTGTAACATAATGGTATTTGTGAATCTAAACATATCTAAACATAGAAAGCTACAGTAATAATGTGGTATAAAAGATAAAAAGTGGTACACCTGTATAAAGCATTTACCATGAATGGAGTTTGCAGAACTGGAAATTGCTCTGGGTGAGTCAATGAGTGAGTGGTAAGTGTTTATGAAAGCCTAGGACATTACTGAACATTATTGTAGACTTTATAAACCCAAGCCCTCTCTCCACTTCCTTCTGACAGGCTCAGAAATAGAAAACCAAAGCTGCCAATGCTGCTCCACGAACAGAGATGAGAGCTGGATTGACTGAAAATATTGGGGAGAAACTGGCTGGGCAAGGCATAAGTCACTATGTTAGTGACTGCCAGATGGGAGTAAAAGATGGCCTGAGGGTCAGTATAAATAAAAAATCAAGATGAAAAGATAAAGGAATTTAAGATATTGTTATGGCAATGTGGTTTTGGCTATTTCATGTTGAAGCAGTAGTCAGATTACAGAATTTTGTTGCATTCATTTAAAAAAAGGGTGTTTAATATGTAGAGGGTGAAGAACTGAGGACTCAATATTTTGATTTTGAAAATTTCTTTTTATCTGTGCTTTACATCATTACAATCTGAAAATATTTCCAAAATACAGGAACAGGCTGGTTTCACACTACCACAGAAAGCTCACCAAAGTGGCAGTAGCACTTAATACTTGTTAAGGTAGCTCCTTCGAACTTGTGTTCTTATACAGGATCTTATGTCCTCAATGAAGAATTTAAAGCAATTTACTGTGAAAACCATCAAGCTAGATCTGGGTAGGCTGTAGCCCCCTCTTAATATGTGGGGCTAGGGGAACAGGCTCCTCTGTGCCCAAACACGTCAGTGGCTGACTAATCTGTGCACTCAATTTGAGTTGCTGTGAGTGAGAGGGAATCTATTTCCGAGCCCCACAGATATTGCTCCCATCAGAGAAAAAATAATTTCTCTGAACCACATATATTTTCATTTCTTACAGGAAATTTAGCTCAAATTATAATCTTATGGGACCACTGTTGCATTCGTGGTCTGTTGTTTGACCAAAACACTGTTATGTGGTACATAATTATATGTGAAAAGTAATTTACAAGAAAATAATGTGTATTCTGATCTGCAAATGCTTAGATGGGACTACAGTAGAACACATAATGAAGTTCAGTAGTGTCTATATGCAGAATCACCATGAATGAATGTGTGTAACAAATTAAGTGTTTAGTGTTTCTGTCTTAAAAACCACATACATGACTGTTTGTGATGCAATTTTCAGAAATATTAAGTAATTTTATAAAGTTTTAAGAGTCTCTTTCAAAATAAATGTTAGTGGCATCTTGGAAAATTTATTACATATTAAAATGTATAACATATTTTGTGTTCTTATGAAAAATAGGGTTAGTTTCTAGATTTTTGACCAAATAATGGAAACTGTTCAAGATGTCCCCAAATTCTTTGTTGTCTAAGGCATCTCTCAAATTGCAGTCTGGAAAGTCTGGACCTAGGACTCGATCATGCCAGGAGTGTCCTGTCAATTACAGTAAAAAAAAAAAAATTGTGCCCATGAAATTCCAAAACTCTCCTGAAGGTTCAATTCATCCTCACTGCATAACACTAACATGGATAATAAGGGATTATGAAAATGTTTAGAAAAAGAAAGAAGGTACTAAACCTGGTAGTGCTGAATTAAGAGTATGTATTCTTGGTAGTAGTTAGAGAATTATACATTTATTATAATAATCCTGTTGGAATGGATCATAGAATTAAATATGAAAATGACAGGAAATATAAAAGAGAATGGAAAAGTACAAGAAACATAAAGGGAGAAATAATAGAAATTAATGATTGATTTGATGTGAAGAATGAAGGAGAGGGAAAACCAGAGAAGTTTTATTTCTTTTTGTTTTTGGAACAAATGGTTGAGAATCACCATTGCTTCTTTTTTTTCGATGGCTGCCAATTTTAGAGTAACAACTATATTTGTAAGCATTTTTGTTCATTTGTCATTGGGTTTTTCACCTTTAAACAGTGAGCCTTCAATTAAGGTAATGGAATGTACAGGTAGCTGATTGAGATCAGCTAGTGTCATGTTGGGCAATACTTAATAAAAGCTAATGGACACTGACTCACCACACTTCTGCCACCCTAATAAACAAGCCATCCCATTTTAGTGATGAACAGATATCACCTGAGATACAATAGCATGGTGCACTAATAAACGTGCCCTAAAGGCATCCTGCAGACCAAAGTAATTTTCTGTTTAAATATAACCACAACCTACTCTCTTCCATTTTTATTAGCATTCAGCATTTGCAGTGGGGTTCATACTAAAGAGTAAAAGGCCATGGATATATAATCAAAACACATCAAAAATGTCATATGATTTTTGGAAAATAATAGGACTATTGATTGAAACAGAAAGTTATTGTGTGATGGATAACTGGTACTGGGAGTTAAAGGGAGAGTTTGATATCATAAATATTGATTTTAAGGTGATGATTTATTATAAATTATATCATAAAATCTTTTAAAATTTGTATCTCTGGAAACTTATGAAACCCCATGTATATAGAAAGGATTTTTGCTATTTAACTGAAAATTTTTTCTACATTTAGTAAAACACATTAGTTTCTGATATTTCTGAAGAAATGTACATTGCCTCTGTGGGAGAGTCGTATTCAGTGCCTTTGTAATTCATCGTGATGTACATAGTTATTAACATGAATAGGGTCTGCAGTTATTGTTAATTCTCTTTCTCCATTATATTTGGTTATTACCTCTTCTGAACATATAGTAGAATTACATTAAGATGCCATCTGATTGAGTCAAGACATGTTATAAGTTCTAACCAATGAACTACAAATAGAAGTGACAGATATTTCTTCTATACTCAGCCTCAATTGGCAGTGTGAAGTATCCCAGAGCTCATATTTCCTTCTCACATATCAATCCAGGAATGTATTAAATGGAGGCTGCTACTCCAGCTGGGATTTTAAATGACAACAATTAGAGGAATTCCTTTCTTGTGCATTATTGGGCACAAAAAAAGTGTTTGCTGTTTTAGGCCAATGCATCCAGAGGGTATTTACTATTACAGTATAATCTGATCTGTCTTGACTTAGAAAGAGTTGATGAATAGACATCCAGGAATCTCTTGGAATTATATATAAAAATTGTGCATTCTAACTGTAAAACTTAATAGCTATATGACCTCAGACAATTTTATGTAGAATTTCTGTGCCTTCATTTTTTTATCTATATAATATGGACAAAAAAATATAATCTCTATGTATATCATTAATGCGGTTTACAAATACTCCAGTTTTTTCTTCTTCCTGGCACACTGCAGGATAGTGTGCCACCTTCCAGTTGAAGTTAGGAGAGCCCATGCGACATGGTATAGCCAAAAAATGTGAGCAGAAGCAACAAGTATCCCTTCTGGCCAGAAGTTTTAAGAGCCGGTATATGCTTCACCACTTTCTTTCTATTTACTGTGATGATGAACAATTTTAAATAATTGGTTGCTCCCTCATCTTAGATCTTGGACTGAAAATAAAGCAATACAAACCCCCCACTCAACTTTAAATAGACTTATAGTGAGTTTTTATACCTGGGATTACTTATTATTGTAGCATAACTTAGTCACCAGAGTTGGTTCTTTTTGGAAGCTCTCAGGGAGAATCTGTTCCATGTTTCTCTCCTAATTTCTGGTGGTTGCTGGCAATTTTGGGGAGTCTTTGGAGTGTAGCTGCATCACTTCAGTCTTGGTTTCCATCTTCACATGGCCTTCTTCCCTGCTTGTCTATGTGTATCCTCTCCTTTTCTTTAACTTGTAGTTGTTGGACTATAGCAAGTGTTAGTTTAGCAGGACTTCAGTTAGGAATAATTCCACCAATGTAAACTCCATTAAAACAATTACAAAGCACAAGGACACCAAAAGCAAATTCCTTCTTATTTGCTGTCTTTTCCTCTCTTCTTCTTTTCTCCTTTTCTTTCAATAATATGTCTATTGTAGTTCAGGGCAGAATGCTTCCAAGTATGTAAGGAAATTAGTGAGAATAAGAGGAATTATCCTGTCAGATCCACAATTAATTAGGTTCATCTTTGCAGCTTGATGGTGAAATTGTATAAGTTTAACTAAGAGGAGACTGCACAGCTTAAGTTTAAAGATCATTAACCTTTTATAGTTGCTCTACATAAATGCAGAAATAATACCTATCATTGTTACTTATACATTGTAGGTGCTGAATAAATATTTTGTGAGATGAATTAACTAAGTTTTTGTGACAGAGATAAAGTTACTGTGTACCTCTCTGCCTCAGAAAAGAAAATGAATTAGCATTTTTTGATGCCTCTATTCCATTTTTCTGTCCTTAAATGCCTAAGGTAAATGCTCCACTCTAATTAGGATTTGTAAAACACTCTTTCTCTATGTTTTCTGTTATGTTCTTTATGTTCTCTGAATTTTCCAGGTTGGAGTAAGTGGTCCTCCTCTATATTTCCACAGCACCTCACACATACCCAGGCTTCTCTTAAATGTTACCCTCTCAGATAGTTCTGTCCAAAGTTCCACTATGTACCCAGTCATGTTATTTCCCTTCTCAGTCCTTTATTTATGGCCTTAGAAACATATACCATAATTATTTATTCATGTATTTCCATACTGAATTGGTGTTTATCTTCTTTACTAAAATGAAGGTTCCAAGAGGAAGCACCACTTCTTTCTTGCTCATCGCAGTGCCCTGGAATTTAGAACAGTGTTTAGAATACAGTGAATCCTCAAGTAGTTGTTGAACAAATGACTAGATGATGGATGAAGTGATTTGAATTTATCTGTTTACCTTCTAAAAGAGACAGTAGATATGTAAATAACAACTGTATATAGTTTTGAATCCTCAACACCTACCAGAGGGCTTAGAACACAATAACAAGGCAATAGATGCTAGCAAACAGTTGACTTTGAATGACATAAATTAAAAAACTCTCTCCTTTGTACAATATAAAAAGGAGTTTTGCCTTAATTTAAACCCAGTTAAATACTTTTGTTTTCACAATTATAAGCTGTCAATTATATCTGACAATTTATTCTCTCTTATATTGTGTTCGATGGTCATATTTTTTTTCCTTTAAAGCAAAAATCTGTATCTCATTTCAAACAACAAGGAAGTGACTATTATAAGAACTAGAGGAATCTAAAAATTTCCAATCCTAATTATACATCAAATTGTATGACCCTAGTTATACATCAAATAGTACAAAAATATGAATAGAAAACCATGTTGATTATCAAAAAGTTGTTTTTCTCAATAGCTTTTAAACATATGGCCACAATTCCCAAAATGCTCAAGGAAAGTGAAAGGGTACTCAAAACTCAATAAGGCTTTAGCAACTATTTAAAGATTTATATTTTATTGAATAAAACTTAGTAAGAAAACATTTAACTTCTAAATTTTTGCTGTTTCTAGAGAACCCTAAAAATTACCCAAAGTTCAGTAATCAGCACCCCCACTGGTTTGTTTGATTCAAGAAATTTCCTAAGACTAAATTATAATATGCTTCATTAATGAAATATGTAAAAGCCATGACTCAAATTTTAATAAATTCTCTATCATTATCAAATCCTTGGGAAAAAACAAAACTGCTAGAAAGTGACGTCAGAAGCATGGTGGACTAAGAGACGTACTGGATGTCTCCCCTTGAAGTAACAATAAGCTAAACATCTAAAACTCAACGAATAAAACCCAACCTGCACATGAGCATGTCGGAGTGAGTGATCTGCACATAAGAGCTTCCAGAAGTCAGAACCATGGGAATCTGAGAGGTAAATTGGGAGGAAAAAAAAAAAAACTGCTACTAGCAGTAGGAGCTCCCTGCAGGAGGAGGGGGTTGGGAGAGGTTGCAGCTGATTCCTCAAACAGCCCTGTCTGAGAGATCTGTGAGCTCCATGCAGCGGAGCCCAGAGTCAGGGCAGAAAGCAGAGTGGGAAATAACTTCAGAATGGCAACAGCTGAGTCTTAGTAGCTGTGGTTGCAAAGCACGAGACTGAGACATGGAGACTAGCAGCAACCCCCACCTCCCAACCCAGAGTGTACCTCCCCCACCCCATATCCTTCAAGACTGAACACAACGGAAACCCAGGGAAATTTGGCAAATGCTATCAAAACTATTGCTAACATTGACAGGGACTGAGACTGAGAGTAGCAATCGTAATTGAATATTTATAAGAAAAAAAGGCATTATTAAGTTTCAAAGCAGGGATCTAAATGGCTTGGATGCCACCAACTGAAAAGCAAAAGAAAAACTTCCTTAACAACAGGCTAAAGAGACATCTATATATAATAAATCATCTTTTTGAAGAATGTAACAAATAATCTTTCTGATAAAAAAAAAAAGCAAAATACATTCCCATTAATTCCCAGGCAAAGAAATAGTCCATCAAACACCATGGACAACCAAAGTGACAAGGCGGTTCAGAAAGAAAAAGAAAACTCTCCAGAAAATAAGCTTAAAGAGAAATACGTAACCTAAAAGGCAGAGAATTCAGGATTGTATTTATGAGAAAACTCAGTGAGATCCAAAATAACTCAGATCAACAATTCCAAAAGTTGAGAAAAAACTAGACCAGCAGAATGAGTTTTTTAGCAAGGAGATTGAAACCTTAAAAAAAATGTAGAGAGAACTTCTGGAGATGAAGAATATACTAAAAGAGATGAAGAATGAAATACAAGCTTAGGAAATAGAGTTAACCAAAAGGAGGAAAAGATCAGTGAAATCAAAGACAGAAATAAAAAAAAAAATTCAGAAGAAACAAGAGATACCGAAGGATGAAAAATAATGAAAGAGAAACATAAGACATAGCTGACATCATCAGGAAAAGCAACATAAGAATAATGAGTATTCTAGAAAGATAAGAAAAGGAGAAGGAATCAGAGAGCATATTCGAATAGTTGACAAGAATTCCCCAAATCTAAGGAATGAGCTGGAGCTTCGAATCCAAGAACCTAATAGAATGCCCAATTATTTCAACCCCAAAAGGCCTTCTCCAAGACACATTATATTAAAATTATCAAGAAGAATTAATGAAAAAGAAAGAATTCTCAGGGCAGCCAGGGAAAAGATGGTAACCTATAAAGGAAAACCCATTAGATTATCTTCAGACTTCTCAGCCAAACCTTATAAGCAAAAAAAGAGTGGAACCAAATATTCAAAGTATTAAATGAAAGGAATTAATAGCCAAGAATAATGTATCCAGCAAAGCACTCCTTTAGATATGAAGGAGAAATAAAGACCTTTACTGACATACAAAAGTTGAGGAAATTCTCCACTGTGAGGCCTGCATTATTGGAAATACTCAAAGGGATCAGCCTACCTGAAACAAAATGACAAAAAAATATATAAGTATGAATAAGGTGACTAGTAGGCAGACAGAAGCAGAACAGTGCAACCCTTATCAAGAATAGGGTATTATAAGATTAAACAATAAGGAGAGAATTGCTTCTGTAAGAAAGAAATTAACATCCAGCATAAACAAAGGATGATCTGAGATAACAATAACAGAAAAGGGGAGTAATCAAAGATCCAAATATGAGGCCATATAACCCTGATACAAAGACCTGGTAAAGATAACACAAAAAAAGAAAACTACAGAACTATATCTCTCATGAAAACAGATGCAAAATCCTAAATAAGATACTAGTGAATTGAATACAACATATTAAAAAGATTATACATCATAATCAAATAGGCTTCATCCCAGGGACACAGGGATGGTTTAACATATGCAAATGGATAAATATGATTCACCACATAAACAAAATCAAGAATAAGAATCATATGATCATATCAATAAATGCAGAAGAAGCCTTTGACAATATACAGCATCCATTATGATCAAAACACTTAATGAAATCAGTATAGAAAGATAGTACGTTAACATACTAAAGGCCATATATGACAAACCCTCAGCCAACATCATACTTAATGGTGAAAAACTGAAAACCTTTTCTCTAAGATAAGGAAATAGACAACGCTGTCCACTATCACTACTGTTATTCAATATAACATTGGAGGGCCTAGCGAGTGCAATCAGGGAAGAAAAAGAAATAAGAGGAATCTAAATAGGAAACAAAAGTCAAACTGTCACTTTTTGCAGATGACATGATTCTCTATATAGAAAACTCTAAGGACTCCACAAGAATACTACTACTAATATTAAGCAAATACAGTAAAGTTTCTGGATACAAAATCAATGTTCAAAAATCCATAGCATTCCTGTACTCTAATAATAAATTGTCAGAAAAATAAACTTAAAAAAATAATAATTCCTTTTGAAATTGCAACCAAAAAGATAAAATACCTAGGGATAAACCTGACAAAATATGTGAATGATCTATATAATGAAAACTATAAAACCCTATTAAAACAAATTGAAGAAGACACAAAGAAGTGAAAAATTTATTCGTGTTCTTGGACTGAAAAAATCCACATAGTTAATATGATCTTATTACCTAAAGCATTATACAGATTTAATGCAATCCCCATCAAAATCCCATTGGCACTTTTTAAAGAAATAAAACAAAAAATCATCAGATTTTTATGGAAGCATGAAAGACCCTGAATCACAAAAGCCATCCTGAGCAAAAAGAACGAGGCTGGAGATATCACTCTGCCAACGTTAAATTATACTACAATGGGATAATAATCAAAATGGCATGGTATTGGCAGAAAAACGAACATACAGACAAGTGGAAAAGAATTAAGAGTCCAGAAGTAAATTCTCATTTACATGGGCAAATAATTTTCAACAAAGTGACCAAAAACGTACAATGGAGAAAGGAATGCCTCTTCAATAAATGGTGCTGGGAAAATTGGAAAGCCACCTGCAAAAGAATGAAACTAGACTGTCGTCTATCACCACACACTAAAATTAACTCAAAATGGATTAAGGACCTGAATATCAGACATGAAATGATAAATTGCGTAGAAGAAAACATAGGGACTAAACTCATGAACCTTGACCTTAAAGAGAATTTTATGAATTTGACCTCAAAGGCCAGGGAAATAAAAGCAAAAATAAATGAATGAAATGATATCAGACTAAAAAGCTTCTGCACAGCGAAAGAAACTGTCGATAAAACAAAGAGACAACCATATGAATGAGGAAATATATTTGCAAGCAACACCTTTGATAAGGGCCTAATATGCAAAATATGCAAAGAATTCATAAAAGTCAATAACAACAACGACAACAAATCCAATTGAAAAAAAGGCAGGGGACCTAAACAGACACTTCTCCCAAGAAATGGCCAACAAACATATGAAAGGCTGCTCAACACCGCTAGCTATTAGGGAAATGAAAATCAAAACCAATGAGATACCATCTCACATCTGTCAGAATGGCTAGTAACAGGACAAGTAATAACAAGTGTTGGAGAGGATGTGGAGAAAAAAGAACACTCATACACTGCGGGTGGGACTGCAAATTGGTACAGCCACTATGGAAAACAGTGTGGAGGTTCCTCAAAGAGTGAGTCTAATGGGGAAGGTGAAGTCTAATGGTTCTATATGGGTTGCTCTGTTTGGAAGTCTTGGCAAGCAGCACATGGGGATTAGGGACAAGTTTAACTCCCATAGAAATGGAAGTTTGCAGTATCTAGTGAGACTATCAACTCCACTAAATCTCCATTCTGGTTACAATAGAATACTTACTGAGAGCTAAGAATAAAGCACAGTAATAGTAAAATAGCCAGTAGAGCATTCCAGGGCAGGAGATACTTCACTGGGTATAAGGAGGCCTATGTCTAACCTTAATTCATATGATACATGGTAACATTTAATTCAAACATGACCATTGGAGGAGGTAAGACATGCACTCAGAACTGATTCAGAAACTTAGTTGTATAGGTGAGAAGCATCAATGGCCTCAGCTGAATAGAATTGAAGATAGGAGGGAATAATATATCCCAAGATGCCTTGTAACTTTCAAAAAGTGATGTATTGTCACCATAATGAAAATTTCCAGAAGCATAAAATGTAAGGTTAGTTTGCTTCGAAAGAATCCTATTTGTAAAAATAATAAGTAAATGTGCTATATAATTACTGAGCATTGCTTCTGCTTACTACATCCTGTACACTGGTTTATTTAGTTAGTTTTATTATTTGCTGTAGTTTTCACTTTTCTCATAAGTCAACCTTTTTTAGAATGTCCTTTTCCTGCATGAACTTTAGAATCAATTTACCCTATTTTATTTGAACCATGCTAAATGCATAAATTAAGAAGAATGAATGACATATTTATAACATTGAATCATCCTATGAAAACTGCTTTATTCAAAACTTCTTTCTGTCTCTAGCAGTTTTAAGTTTCACATAGATTTTACACATTTCTTATTAAGCTTATTCCTAGGGGCTTTATTAATTTTTTTTGCTTCTGCTATTTTTTCATTATATTTTCAATATATGATTCTTATCTTTGGAAAGTGTTTTTAATCATTTGTGTACTCAGAGACTGAAATAATTTACTAAATTTTTTTTGAAAGTATATAAGGGTGAAAGAATGAGGAGTGAGTTCAGAAAGGTAAGGAGTAAATTTGGAAGCTTGGATTGTATTCTATACAAAGGTCCCCAACTCCTGGGCTGCAGACCAATACTGGTCCATGGCCTGTGCCGCACAGTAGGAGGTGAGCAGCAAGAGAGGGAGCAAAGCTTCACTTGTATTTGCAGCTGCTCCCAAGCGCTAGCATCACCGCCTCAGCTCCACCAGAGATCATCAAGCATTAGATTCTCATAGAAGCACTGGTTCCTGGTGCCAAAAAGATTGGAGACCTCTGCTAGGCAATAGAAAGTCTTATAATTGTTTTAAATAGAATAATTGTATGTTTAGATTTGCATTTAGAAAACTGTACCTTGTTGTCAGTGTGAAGAATGGTTTATTTGGGTCAAGACTGAAAATGAGATTTCAGAAATGTGTGTTATAAGTAAAGAATGAGAAGGAACTGGCCTAAGATAATAAAATTAGGAATTGAGAAAGGAGACACATTTTATTTCCTTATAGAAAAGAAAATTAACAAGTCTTTGCATAGATTAGATAGGTAATAGGGGAGGAAGAGAGAAGCCTCTGTCAATGAAGGATGAAACAAACTGGAATTTAATAGTCTCTATATAAATCCCAAGAAGAAAGATATCAGTGATGACCTAAAATACAATGAAAATGAGAAAGAAGATTTGTAGTGCCATTGAATTATGAATAAAACATTAAGGTGGCCTCTAGTTATAGACCTTTATTCATGCCTATGTATGGACACCGGAATGCAAAAAAACTGAGGAGCAAAAGATGGCAGAAAAAGAAAATGACGATGCAGAACCATAGTTACATGACGTTTGATGATAGAAGGAAATAAATAATAGAATGACATCTTAAGGGTTACCAAAGCCCAAGGAAATGAAAGCTTTTGTTTTTGTTTTTGTTTTTGTAGAACATGATACTCAAAGAGTCACATATTTCTGTGTGAACTCAGAATAAAAACTATCTATATACTCTCAAGTTTCTGAGGACAAAAGCAAGCCAAATCCTGGTAGAATGACAAAGTTAGTATTAGAAACATAGGTAGAGGCAAAAAAAAGACTGATCTGTGGTTTCTAGAAATAATACAATACATATGAAATCTGAAATAAAATGAAGTTAACTTACTCATGGTTTTCAAGGTTTTAAATGTATTGCTCCTGTCAAATAAAATTATAATTCCTGTTAAAAAATTAGTCATGAATTGATTATTATTTTACAGGAAGATTATTATTTCTACTCTATTTCTTTTTTCTTTTTTATTTACCAAATAAAACAAACAAAAGAAGTAAGCTCAGGAATTCACATAGCATTGTTATCTCTAACCATGTTAAAATATGTTCTTAACATTTAAGACAGTTTCATTGATATATATATATATAATATATAATACATATATATATATGCATAATATATGTACATATGTATTATATATAATATATACATATATGTGTATATGTGTATTATATATAATATATACATATATATCAATGAAACTCTTAAATGTATTATATTATATTATATTAATTATATTATATATAACACATATATACATATATGTATTTATAATATATATTTTATATATATTTATACACATATATATAAAATATATATTATAAATAACAGCAAAGGAAAACATCGTTAATTAAAAATTTCATATTTATTTAGTAAACAAAGTAATGATGGCTATACTCTGAAACCTTTTATTATTTTTTTAATTGTGTGCAATACACAGTATGTACATAGCCACTTAAGTCACCTGCATTTTATATATATTTTTGAGCTTTTGTTCTTGTTATTCAAGAAATATTCTCAGACCTTGCTACTCAATGTATGCTCCATGGACCTGAAACATCAGTATATTCTAGAAACTTGTCAGAAATGCAGAGCTTTAGTCTTCACCCCAGACCTACTGATTCAGAATCTGTATTTTAACAAGATATTCATGTGGTTAATATGCCATGATCCTCTTGAAGCCAAGAAGCATTAATCAAAAATAAAATACTCATTATTTAGGTCAATATTATATTGCATATATAGCAAAAATAGAAGGAAACCCAAATGAACTTTCTATAGTCCTTTTGGCAAACATTTTGTAAGATTTATGGCATCTGAAATTGTAATCCTAATGTGATATTGTCAGAATATATACCAGATATACGCCAGAAAACAGTAAGATATGCTTAAAATCATTCAGAAGATCAACTTTAGAATAATGACCAGAATTTAGGCACTCAAACTGCCAGTTCAGTGCATTCTTTCTACTAGGCTGTGTGGATAGTACACGTAAAGTTGTCACCATCTCTTTCCCGAGTTCATAGCCAGGATACCAAAGTGATGTGCCTAATTGTTTAATACTTTTATTTCTTATCCCCCCAATGCAAACCCAATAAAAATGTAACTATTCCAGATCCTATTCTTTTGGAATGCACTCTTTATGTGTTCTACTCCAGCATTTTTACAGGGCAGTAAAGGGATTTGAGTTTTTTACTAAGATCTGCATGTGTTAATAGTCATTTTTTAATCAACTCACAGGTATAAATTAATTTTAGAACAAAGCTGGTCCTCCATCAGTATGATACCTCAGGCCTGGTTAGAACAGGGGTACGTTTGACAGTACAATGCCTAGCTTCTCATATTTTAATTATGAAGACTAACTATAAAAAGTTTGCTTATTGACAATAATATAAGAAAAGAGGGTATTTGGGGTAAATTTCCCTCTATCTTTGTTTAAATAAATGAACATAAAGAGACTTTTGTACTAACTAGTACATCCGTTTAGCATATATTCTTAGTCATTTATCTTAAATATTAGTTTAACCTGGGCACTCATTTGCTCCAAAGGATATATAATAATAAAATGTTCATTTATAAATTCATATTTTTAAATTACAGGTACTTCCTAATTCTCTTGATGTTCATTTAATTCCTTCTTTTAGATCATTCATACCACTGAACACATGTTCACTTCCTAAGAATGACCATTTAGAAATGAAATGTTGCATACAAGATTCCGACTTAACTCAAAGATGTCTCAGAGTAAAATCTATTTAATCTTATATTAGTACTGGCTATTGAAAAATTGATTTTTAATACTTAAAATTCAAAACCTTTAGATTGCCTACAGTTATTTGTCCGAAGCAGTGCATTGGAGCAAATTCAATAATAGAATATTATCTTTATATAAAATTTATAGAATCACAACTCTTGCACAGCATCAATTCCAAAAACACTTAACTTTTTTTATGTGACAGAAACATTAAAATAGTTCACCCAACAGACTGTCTGAACTGAAGATGTGCCATTATCTCACTGCTTTGGCAAAAATTATAACAAAGCAGTTAGTACAGAAAACAGGAAGTTTAACCTAATTTTAAGAATTATATAGTTTAAGAAGCAATATGGCTTTTATCTTTCCTCTATAAAATATAAGCAATGCTTAATAAAATCTGGAATAAAAGTAACCTATTGTTTTCTTGCATAGACATTTCGTGTGATGAAATGAGGCATTTACCAACACTATTGGTTTTATTTTTAACTTCCTACCTAATGTGGTATATGACATTCACCACTACTTTCAACTTGCCATACAAAAAGAAAATCACTACTGGGCACCACGGGCAATGCACTGCACAATAGATGGAACTTAAAGTGGTGGTCCTGCATGCACATATCATATATCACTTTGATATCACATAGAGTGTATGCAAGGACAGGAATTAACTAAAGCAGAATATAAGACCTGGGTGTTTGAGTGTGTACGCATGTATGCATGAGGGTAGTAGACAAAAATAATTTATAATTACCAGTGGAAAAAAAGATGCAAGGAAAGAGTGATTTAAGTGATTTTGTAGCGAAATGCTTTCCTGTAGGCAAAAGAAAAAAGGAAGAATGAAGATAGAGCCTGGTATGCTTGCCTGTTTCTAGTTGGGCCCTCAGAATAAAGCTAAAACTCCCTAACTTGACTCAATCTAAACCTAACTCTCTGGTCCTAATCTGCTCCGATGTGGGTGAATATTGGCCCCTCTAGCCTCCCTCTTTGATGTTAACACACTTTAATCTCTGCAGGTAAAATGAATGTTGGGTCTGATGATCTCTTCTGTCTGTTTTTATGGGATTACTACCTTAATCTGTGCATGTTGACTTGATTTTGATCCAGATCTCAATATATTACTCCTTCTCTTTTTTCCATGGTGATCAAATCACACTCAACTTTGCTTAACTACAGTGTACACACACACACACACACACACAAAGATCACGTTCCCACAGAACATGACCTTCATCATTGACCTTTGTGGCTCCGTGCTACAGACTCTTCTTCTCGACCATGCTTTAGTCACATGAAGGCTTCTATACATCTTGGGATCTCACCCCACCTCTCCAGTTTGCCTTCTCCAACTATTCTGGAATTTTATGAATAACTTTTATAATATTATACCTTCTCCCAATATGATCTTCTGCCCCTCTTAACCCATGAACCCCATCAGACACAATTGATAAGCCCTAAGCAAGCTGTGCTCACTTACTTTCCTTTGTTCAAGGTATTACTTTTGAAGGAAGGGAGAAATCTCTGACCACCTACCTACAGACACAGACACATCCATGCTGTTCTCCATCAGGCAAATCCTGTTCAAACTACAAAATGTGGTAGAAATATTGTTCCTTAATTAGAGCACCCACCCCTATGCTACCTTAAAATTTTCTACAGAAATTCTCCCTCTCTTATGTTGTTTTAGTATTTTGTTTCTGCTATTAACATAATACTTATTAAGCCCTTATCCTTCTCTATATTTCTAATTCTTTGTTATAAACAAGAAATTCAATAAATACTGTTGAAACGATTGATTGATTTGCCTCTTCCATAACTCTGAAGTTCAGCAGTTTTAACTTCTAAACTTTTCTACTGTAAATACTTTCTACATTTTTAAATGTAGTGTTTTAGACCAAAATTTAATATTAATAAAGACTAAGATGTGATTTTATATCTTTATCAATATTAGCTCCTATTATTCTGAGTTGTTTTCTTCTTTAGAACTTCACAAGAAAAAGTACATGGACGCTTCTTTCACCTACTTGCTTTCTAATAGTTTTGAAATCCTAGCATCTGCATATGTCTCTCCAGAGTTCCACATGAAGTCTTAAAGGTAAACATTTATCTTCCTTTATGTTTAATAACCATATTGACTATTTAACTCCTTCTCTCTTAGCTATCAAGGAAAATATAGGGGAGATTGAAGGAAGAAAGAAAGAAAGAATTTTTATTTATTTATTATCAGGTTCTTATTTAATCCTAAATTTTTCTTTGTTTTTATTTTTGGTTTGCTTATTTTATTCTGAATCAATCTAGTATGAGGCATCACCTTCCTGAAAGAATTCTTTGCTCAATTTTTACCACCTTAATCTAAATCTTTACTTATTCCTGATATTTTACAATTCTAATCTTGTGTGCAAACTCCAATATTTTTACTAATTTTTCTTTCGAAATATATATATATATATATATACACACACACACGTATGTGTATATATATATATATATATACATGTATATATATGTACACATACATGTATATCTCCATTATATTATAATAGTTTATAATATATTATAATAGTTTACATTTACTTGCTTGATATCTTAACACTAACACATTAACTCACTTCTACCCTTCTAACATAGTTCAATTTACTGTGCATTACTTAAATCTGCTTTGACTACACATGGGACCTCTTTTTGACGGTATCCTGCTGTTACCATTGGGGGCAATTTGAAATTTGGTGTCACCCCAATGGCTGGGGAGGGGAGTGGATAATAGCACAGAAGTGTAATTAGCATTTTTCTTTGGTTTTTCCTCATTGACACAGTGAAGAATCACAGATCAGTGAGATTTAGAAAAGATTTATTGAAAGTATATTTTAGAAAGACAAAGCTCACTTCAAGGAGGAACTTGATTTTAGGGAAGAGAACTACAGCCACCCCAGGGGAGGGGCAAGGTCTGCATTATATTAGAGCTGTAGTGGGTGGTAACAAAGGCATTCTTAGGTGATTGGCAAGTGAGGTCATTTTGATTGACACTTGGCTGCTATATAACTCTTTGCTTAAGACGCTTGTGCTTACCCAGAATTCAACTACCATTGGAGTGTTCTTTGGGTGGCCTCTAGGCTGGGACCCTGTTCCTTTGTTCCCCTGTCGCTCATGTCTGACTAGCTATCTAACACTGCCGTAAGCAATGCTCTTATCCAATTCTAATCTCCCTGTTTATCAGAACCAGCCAGTTTTCTAAGATTTCTCTGCATGAACAAAACAAGAAGAAATTAATAAACAAATTATGTTATTGTACCACACTCATCCAAGGAACTATTGAACATCTTCTCTCTTCATTTTCTTTTCATGCTCAAAATCAAGGGGATAGCTTTCAAATTTTTGTGATGAGCAAGACGATGCTTACATATTTCCTTAGTTAATTGGACAGAGCTTTAACAGAGAATTAATGTTTGGCAAAATTTAACTCAAAATATAGCATGTTTTATCAGAGAGTCACAGATAAAAACTCCAAGTATCCATAACTTCAAATTCTGACTTGTTGGTGAAAACCTTAACACTTTCTGAATGCATTTCAATTGATTTAGGAGGTTAAGAAGGGCAATTCAAAAATTAATGTACCAATTGCATCTAAGAAATTCTCCTCTATCAGAAAAGATGATACCAAGCTGGATCATACCTCCAAGGGCTGTTTTGATATCAATTACAACACAGTGGGCCAGGTGTTCGTTGATATGTTTTTGCTATCCCGTGAAGTTTACTGTTATGCCACTCCAAGCATAGCTTCCCATGGTGCTATATCAGAAAATGCTTTTCTCTTTTCTTATGTGAATTTCTCCTTTGACACTCAAACTCAAACATAATGCAATGTTGCTGCAGTGTTGTCTCAGTAACGTGAGCTTGACAAGTAAATTTGTTCTTTTTAGATACATGACAGTTGTGACATTGAAATGTGGCCTGAACTAACTGGACTAGTTTTTCTGAAGTCTTAGAAATGACATTAAACAACAGGAACAACGGGTGGTGAACTATTCTTGTAGGTTTTTTTCTGAAACTGGTCCAGGTTTTTCCTCTCCCTCATTTCCCAGACACACATCTTTCTAAGCCTCCAGGATTGTTACTAGGGCATCTTGTCGTTTGTAGGACATTTGGCTTCTGGCTTTAATACCTGAGCAAATGTTCAATGTGAAACGACACTTTTATTTCCCTTAGGGAAATTTTATCTTTTAAAGCGTTTCCAGTTTTCATTTTATAATATCAAAACAATTTTCATGACATAATTCTACTTGAAAATAAATAAGATAATACATGGTAAAGTTTAGACCTAGATTTATCCTTGAGTTTCTTAAGTCTGTTTTATAAAAATATTATATTTCTACTCTGAAAGAAAAAAACATTTAATTTCCCCTTCATTGGAATAGGGGCAAATTAGATACTTATTTTCTGCCACATTAGTGTAAAGTGATGTTTTTCTTGGACTACATTATTCTATGTCAATCTTAGGAAGAGTATTCTACAGCCAAGTTTGCAATTTATATCAAACCTAATAAAAAATTTATATAGTTCAGCTATACATCAATTTTTATAATTTTACTTATCTATGTAATGTTAAAATACATATTCTAAAAACACAACAGAAGACAATTTGGAAGCAAATAGATAATAGATTTGATATTCACTCAAATTTAAATTAAGTCAGAGTTCTTTAATAAATTTTTGGAGAAGTTCTCCAATTTTATTTTATTTAGCTTGCAGACAGACTCTGATAATGAATAATTCTTTGTTTGGAGTCAGTCAGTGATTAGCTAATTCTCTTTTCACACCCAAATATCACCTTGATGAAAAAATTTTATTAAAGAGACAAGTCACAAGAGACAACAGGATGTACTTTTTAAGAATGTGTGTGCATTGGAGCCAGAGTCTCTGAACTCTAATCCCAGCTTTATGGTTGATAGCTATATACTCTTAGCTAAATTACTTAGCCATTCTGTATCACCATTTTCTTATCTGTAAAGTGGGAAATGATAATAATGCTGCCTGCCACATCCTAATCACTCAGCAATATTGCTATCAATTTTATTATCATTGATAATATAATCCAGATATTTTTATCACAGCCAAGATGGAAGAAATACTTTTCCCAAAAGTATGAGGCATGAGAAAAGATTCAAATATAGTTTGAAAATGTCCATTCACATAAAGGGAAAGGAAAAGTTTAATTACACAGAAAGTTTGAGGGTATATTTGGACAAAATAGGTTATTATAAAAAAAAATAAAAATACTCAAAGGTAAATAAAGATAAACTTAACTGGAGTCTGAGATAAATTCTAATATACTTAATTGAACTGAGACTGGTGGATATTGCCAACTCATGTAAGCATCTTTCTAAGATAGAGAATACAGATTTTTTTTATTATTTTTTCAGGAAAAAATATCAAGCCTCTTAGTATGTTTAATATATCAAATATTATAAATCACTTTGAGGGAAAGGGTAGGAGATTCTAGAGTGTCTATAAGTTGGGCCAGTATATTTGTACTATATTATTTCTTAAATAATCATTGAAGCAAAATTTTGGGGTTTTAGTACAAACTAACACTAGCACAAAAATGCTTCAATGTTTGGTTGAAAATATGCTAGGACAACAGCATTTGAAAAAGTGATGTAAATTATGTATTATATATAGACTAAAACACATATAATTACTGGTTTATGGATATTTAATTTCAGACTGACCTATGGTAACAGTAACCGACATATATATTGAAGTTTATTAAATGCACTGTGACTGAATTATTTTATTTAATACTAACATGGTCTTCTAAGGTAGACATCGGGGTCTCTGAAAAGGTTCAATAACTTATACCCTGCTTCTCAAGTTCTGAACATATTAAAAAATTAAAAGAAGGGATAGAAGTTAGAGAACTAAAATACCATCTTGAAAAGAGGTCAAGTTGGAAATATGTGGATTAGGTGTGAGAAGCAAGTACGCTTATTGAACTCTGGAGTCCATTGGAAATACCCTCATAGCTCCAAGCAAGGCTGAATCTACACAAGACCTTTTCCACATAAGCACCATTTGTTTCCAAGAGAAAAGAAGAAAGAGTGATGTTTACTAGGACATTTTATTTTCCCCAACTCTTATCAATTCAATAATTTACATTTGTTCCCACTGGGGAGAGTGAGTAAAGGAAAGAAAGCCCATGTGTTTGGCTAAAATGAGTTCAATCCACAGAAAAGGAAACTTAAAGGCAAGAATTAAACATTCTCCTCGAAGTAAACAACATTATTATTCCCATTTTAAAAATGTTAAAATTGCATGTTAAAGATATTTAGTATTATGTTTGAGTCACACAATAAAAGGAAGAGGTAAGACTCAAATCAAGTATTTTTCTGATTCAAATAATTAACATAAGCAATTTTAAAGATAATCCACATAGCAATACAATTTCCTAGCTAATGTGAATGTTCTACAGATATGCATCAAATACTGCTTTTTTTTGCTCCAGATACTTGCAGCCACATAAGGGTTGAAGGACTAGAAAGGTACACCGGATTTTTGCAGCTATGAATTTATAAAGAATAACAGCAACCAGAATTGACCATGTTCCAAAACTTCATTAGTTTTCACCCCACAATTCCATAACTAGGAATCATAATCATTGTGTTTACTTCCTGCTGACTGGAATAAAGGCTCAAAAAATAAGTGTTTGATTTTGTTTTGTTTTCTCAAAGAAACATTTTACATAGTCCTCTAGGTCATTTTGGTATAATTAGAATAGTGATACATAATGGGTGGTTTATTCTTGAAATAAGAACAACATATATAACTTTGATATAAAAGAAAGAAAGAAAGAAAGAGAGAGAGAGAAAGAGAGAGAGAGAAAGAAAGAGTTGAAAGAAAGAAAGAAAGAAAGAGAAAGAGCTGAGTTTGTTGTTGTTGAAAGAAAAATAAAAGAAAGAAAGAAAAGAAAGAGTTGTTGTTGAAAAGAAAGAAAGAAAAAGAAAGAAAATGGAAGGAAGAATAGAAGAGAAAGAAAAAGAAAAATAAGAGAAGAAAGAAAAAAAGAAAAATATTGTTATGTTGTTAAGTTGTTGTTATAGAAAGAAAGAAAGAAAGTTGTTGAAAGAAAGAAAGGAAAGAAAGAAAGAAAGAAAGAAAGAAAGAAAGAAGGAAAGAAGGAAAGAAAGAAAGAAAACAACCCCAAACTATTTTATAAGTATCAACCTGTGGAGGATTTGACTGTCAGCTTGGCAATATCACCATCCATCTCTTCTAAGATCAGGAACTTTGTTTCCCAGAATCTCCTTCCTTGTACATTTTATGTTAGAGCTCTCATGGGATCGGAAGCTCAGCAAAGCAGAGGTCATTATTATCAGAGGCTAGAGTGGTCAGATGTAACAAGCTTCCAGATATTTACTAGTTTCCACTTTTTGGTCATGGTAGTTCAAAGAGTTCTGCAACAAGATGTGGCACAAACCTTTCTTATAATGTCCAGCTTTCTTATTCCGCTTATGGCTGGATGTGAGAGTGACTTTTTCTCTATTTGTACAAATACAGATTTTTAGATATATAGTCCTTCAGCTCTTCTTTTTGGTAAAAACAGGTATAAAAATTTCTATATTAAGAATTATATTCACATAACACTTGGAAAGGCCTTGGTTTTCTGACTAGAGACTCTTACAATCCAACAGAATTAACTCTGAAATAAACAAAATAAATCTTGAGACCAAAAAAAAAAAAAAGAGAGAGAGAGAGAGAGAAAGAGAGAGAGATAGAAAGCCCCTAAGATCACCTCATAGTACTCACCTAATATACCAATATATTGCATGCATGTCAACATATGTATTTTATAATTATGAATTGTTTAATTAATGTACATAATCAATGTGTATTTTATATATTTATTCTCAGCAATAAATTAAATCCACAATCTTCAACATTGAAATGAAATTACGTATGATAATAACTTATTTTGTCAGTATACATTTTTATATGTGAAGGTAAATCGCTTCTATGTTAGCATATGACAAACATCAATGTAGATACAATAGTGATTTTTCTTAGTATTATAAATAACTTTCAAAGGAAATAATCATTTCCTTCAACCATTTATTGCAAACGATATATTTTACAAAAGTTCAGTAAAGCAATCATTTTTCCTAAATTTGTCATAACTTTAAATCATAAGGCTTAGTTCTAAGACATTATTCTTTGTTTATAAATATACTCAATATGCATTGGATGACTACATTTTCATGAATAAAGATTTTTATACTTTTATTCATTAATTTATAAGGTTACTTATTTTCTTTTCTTCTACAGTTTCTCCACATCCACTTTCAGACATTAGTGCAAAATTTCTTTGGAATGCTCTACAATATTTACAATCCAACTCAAAAATCTAGTTTACCAACTTAACTTCACTTAGTACAGTTTAATATCTATTTTCAGTTCTTGCTTAAATTACTTAAATCACAAGGTTTAGTGGTTAGTATTAATCATCACAACTATATATTAATGTTCATTTGGAAGTCAAAATACTCTGATAGTTTTTTAATGTCACTTATTTAATTGTAAGTTACTCACAAATGCCACCGATGAGTAAGTTTGTGAAATTTTAAGAACACAGATATTAGCATGTAAGTAATCTGCTTCATTTTATCCTAAAGATCTAAATTGTTTATGTCTCTTTACTTTTGTTGACTCATCATTAATAAACAGATGTCATATCTAACAGCTGGTGTTCTTTATTCCCTAGTGTTCTTTTGGAAGTGAGAATTTGAATAACCACAATAGAACCCAGTATGCAGATGTGCACATTAAATAATGAACTAATGGCTTTAATATATGTAATTGATTCCTAGTTTGCTTCAGAATTCTCCTAACTGTACTTGATTATCCTTGATGATGTGATATATTGTACTGATATATCAAGAAATGGGCTTAAAACTAAACTTTTATGTTCAATGAGTTCAAGAAAGCCAAGCCAAAAAACTATCTAATATATGATAACTGGCAGTCCACATGCTGTCATTTTCTATCAAATCTTATTTAGCATAAAAACAGTTCAAGTCACAACCTTGCAAAACTCATCTATTAAAATATACAATTTTTAATATTGCTGAGTTTTATAGATTTTTCTTTCTCTTACTTCCAATAATGTTTGGCTACTCTTTTTCACCTCAATTTGTTTATAGTGTGAAATGATGAACAGACTGATTCTGACCAAAAAGTCAGGTCAAGAAATTATATTCAGTAGTCTATCTGAGTCTTGCTTAAGGCTGTCAGCTGGAATTTGAGTAAAGGTGACAGAAAGAAATTCAAAATATATTTATAAATATTATCAAACATTAAATTGAAAATTTTATTTAAAGGGTTAATTAAATATTACATTTCTCAGTTTTTATTTCATTAAAGGTATTTATAAAATAGTACATTATATAATTATATGGAATAGGTTATACCTAGTTTTCATCTGCTTTCATCTGTAAGCCAATAAATTTAATTATCCTGACCTTTGATGTGTATAGAATGTATTTTAAAACCATGATTAAAGGACAAGGTCAATTTCTTTGTTAGATCTTTCTATTTAATGAGAATGAGATAGTAGACATGTATAATATGTAAAGATTTCAAAATCAGAATTTGAGCAAATTTATAGTATAATAAGTCTAACTGCCATATTTTGAGCAAGATCTATTAATTTAATATATTCTAAAAATTCTATGGATTTTGTAGCTTTTCATAATTTACAAAATGCTTTTCCATGTTTTGCCTCATACCAACCTCACAACAATTCAATGAGAAAAATAATAGAACATTTTTTAGCCATAATCTACTGAGAAGAAAATGTCATTGAAATTAGCAAGTCACTCAAGATCACTCCTGTCAGTGTTGGAACTGGAATTATCATATTGTCCATGTGTCTCTCCTAAGGAATAGGAGAGACACAGGACAAATCCATGTGTACAGATGCATACGACTCTGCACCTAATTGTATGAATTGCAAGAAAAAACAAAACCTTTTTATACATATTTATGATTGACTAGGAAGTCATTACATGAGTTTAAAATAATTTTCAATTAATATTTTATTATTAAGTGAGAATTTGCGTATGCTTTTTTTTCTTTTTTCCATAAATACTAGTGTATGGAAAACATGATTTGCAATATAAAATGAGCTTCTCACTTGGCTTCCATTATCATGAAACTATTCCTAAAGAAAATCCTCAACTGGTTTGAAAAAAGAGCTCTTGAGTTCTGGGTTTGAATTAACTAGAAGCTTCAGAGACAGGTAGGGCTCTGGTTCTTGAGTATTATAAATACAATATAGAGTTGTTTTAATCCACTTGATTGGAATTTTAAAACTTAGACTGGTGATGATTTTTTGTTTGTTTATTTGTTTGTTTTGTCAGAGAACTAATATTAGATCTGCAGGTATCTGATTTTTCTTAGAGTTTGAGTGAATGAATGTATTGGATATATGTATGTATAAAATGTTTTTAACAAAATAAAGTAACTTTCTCAAAAAGTTTACAAATCATCCTAAGTATTCTTGCACTATCATTAACAACTGATGTCCCGTCAATGTCTGTTTTCCTCAACAAGAAAGAGAGATGAAAAAAATAATCTCTTTCTTTCCTCTTCACCCTAAAAATACACAAAAGGAAATGTCAGGGTGGGCCTTGTTTCTCTGTCAATATTGAACAATTCAATATGGAAACACAAATACCAATTCTAATTTCTAATAAAATCCTTAGACAGAACCTAATTAGCTACATTTTAAAACCCAAAGGAAAACAGTACTTAGTGAAGAATGTTATTTAGTCTATTTCTACATAGAATTACCAAGTTAAAATTAGGAGTCTCAAGTGGTTTTAGAAGACTATCAAATGAAACTATGGTTTCATTTGCTGTGTTATTATCTGCACAATAATACCTTCTTCTGACCTAAGAAAGTAGATACAGATGTACACATGTGCACACACACACAATCACAAATATTTTAACACAACCTAGAATCTCCTCATCCCACAAAGAGTTAAGTTACTTTACCTTTCTTCTTCCGATGTCTCTGCAGGCTCTCTAACAAGGCCATAGCAACCATAACTCAATGGCCTGCTTGAGTAGCTTACATAGGGCCCAGTGCTTATCAAAAAAACCATTCAATTGACAATTATCTCTTGTTAAAATGACAACAGATGATCCTGTGTCTTCTATGAGAATATCCTTCAATATGTACTTTCTCAATATGTACTCTTCAATATGTACCTTTTCATTTCTATGTACAAATGAATGAGTTTAATTGTGAAAATTATAAGCATCAAGGCTATCTGATAATAAATCTCTTAAGAACAGGTTCTATGATGTTTGTCACTCATAGGACTATAGAGCTAGAGGGACCTCAGAAATATTTTTGTCTACCTTCTCTTTTTGTTTAAAAGATAAGAAAACGAAAGTTTAGTAAAATTTAATGCATTTTTTAGAAAACATACAAGTTAATTCATCTATAAGTATTGAGTGACATAGAGCAAGACTTCATCTTGATCTTTACCTGTATAGATTACCTTTCAATTGATCTAGAGCATACATGTTACCTGTCTATTGGAATAATTCAATCCCCCTTACATGTTATACAAACTACTTCACAGATTATCCCCAAATAGTTTTACTAGCGTCATCTCTCATCACTGGGTATCAATCAAACATGTTCGATACACCCATGGGGAACATCTCACAACAAACTCTTCATCCATTTATGTTTTTACAGAGTCTGCTCTTCCATTTAAAATGCTAAATCTGGGAATTTTTGTATTCCACCTCCTCTGTAAAACTTATTTCAACCATGAAAGCAGCTGTGCTTGTTTGTTATGCTGCTCCCATAAACTCTGGAAAAAATATCCATTATAGCATGAATCACATTGAATTGAGATAAACTGCTTGCTTATTAGTCTCTCATTTTACCAGAGGATTTTGAGAGTAAGGACCACTCATGTTGATATTCTTGGTGTCCAGTATACAGCTTGGCACATAGTAGGCCTTAATTAATGTCTGTAGAACCAATAAATAAATGAAATGAGGAGTAAAATCTATGTGCTTATAATCTAAATCTGGAAAGCTTCCTCCACTACTCTGTGCTGACTTGGTTCATCCTAAAATCCTATCTCTTGGTTTCTGGGTGTCTTCTCTATGCCAGCCAGTACTGTACATGAGGCCAATTCAGCCTCGATTTAAACTTCCATTTAACTCAAATGGTATGAATTCAAATCTTCATTCATTTTAACTGGAAAGTTTGGTTTGGGTTAAAATAACTTTATTCATTCACTCATTTGCTCATTTATTCTATACACACTTCAATTCCTACTAAGCTCATTTAAGACAGGAGCATCTATCTCAGTGGCACTCTCTGTTCCAGTTGCATTTCACTGCTCTACACACACATAGCTTTAGACATCTATTAAATGGACATTCTAGACAAACCAGTTTGGCTCCTCATCTTTTTTTCCAAAAGATTTTTGTTTTTGTTTTTGTTTTTTTGCATATTTAGTAGTCTAGTGTAAAAATAGCCTAAATATAGACTGCATTTTTTTCCTATGGATTATCATCACAAGTTTCATTACTTAGATTTATTTTCTATAACTTCAAAAGAACAAATTACTGAATTATAGAATGCTAATTAAGTATGTAATAGCTTACAGTGTTACCATAGACAAGAATATGTATTTGTTAATTCTAATTATGAGATAAAATCATTCAATCAAGTCACCTTGAGGAGTCTAATGGAATTACAAAATTTTCTATTCCAAGAAGCATATTTCCATGCATTTTTAAATAACCAAAGATGTTGCAGATATGGTGTTTTTCTCTCCATTATGTTATCGGAACCTAATCCAGATCATAATTCTCTCATTCCAGGGAACTGAAAAAATTTAAAGGAAATAGTAGAATAAGCCAGATAAGATTCATAACATGAAGAAATTAACAACCAGAGCCAATTGTCTAGCAGAAACCAGAATTAAAAAAAAAAATAGTGGACATATGGCTTGGGGGGCATATGGCACATCCTTTTGATTAGACAAGATAGATAATGGGAAGAATTATTTCAATCCCCAGATCTGCCTTCTCCCATGGAATTACCCCAAAACAATGTTTTATAATGTGTAAATTGGCAATTTTTCTTTTTAACAAGAAATCTCAGAATATATTCAGATTTGAGGTTAGCCTAGAAATAAACTTAATGACATTCTAATTGTAGAAACAACTGCTTTCCAAAGATACACATGTAATAAATAAATAAACCAACCATCTTCTCCATGGTAGTGAGTATTATCGCCAAACAAAAACACTTTTGAGCCTATAATCAGACTCTGTAAACTGCTAGGACTCCTTGTCCTTTTGAATGCAGAAATCCAGTCTAGTTGAATTAATGAGAAGAAATTCACAATGAGCTTGTTGAGAGTAGCAGTTTTATCACAGTCAAATTGCTGAAGGAATTGAAATAGTTTTCTCTCATTGCCCCTCCTCCAAAAAAAAAAACCACAATGAATAAATCTTTTATTTTTCTGCCTTTCCTTCTCCAGAATGCCTTTTTTCTATCATCTTTGTTGTCTAAGGTTCACCTGGACTTCAAGCATAAAAAAGTTCCATCCTTGCAGTAAAACTATAACATTCTGAGAGATGGTTCTCTTTCTCAGCATTTGATGACACTTGCTCTTCCTTATATTATTCATAATCTTTACCGACCTCCTACTTTGCTAAATATATATCAAAATGTCTTATTCCACTTTATATGCACAGTACTCAGAACAGAGTCCTATACAAAGTTGATTATAAACGTTACTTTTTCAACAATTCCACTTTGAAGCGGTATCACATGATAGTTAACAGCAGAGTTCTGAAATCCTGCTGCCTAATTTTGAAAACTGGCACACTATTTAGTCACTGTATGACCTTGGACAAATTCCTCAATTGTCATGCAGCTAGTTTTCCTCATCTACAAAATGTTATAATAATTATAGATTCCTCTGAGGGTTGTTGTGAGAATGAAATGAGTTAATACACACGTAAGGCCTAGTAAATGTTCTGTAAGTGTTAGAAATCATTAAACAAAAGAACAGCTTCTATATGAAGTTCTAATATGTGCCAGACACTGTACTGTTTTACATATATTATCTGATGTAATTTCCAGAAGTACATGATGATTCAATATTCTAAAAATACAGAAATTGATTACTAGAGGACACAAAAACATAAGGGAAGATAGAGTAAACTTGGGATTGAGTCCAGATATGTTTGGCCACAAAGTACAGATTCTTTTGTCTACGCACTGATACTTATGAGTGTACTGGACACTCACAATCTTTTACATATATCATTTTATGTGATCTTCATAATGATCCTTGCATACTCATTTTACTGATAAGAAAACTAATGGTTATAAAAATTACTTTCTCAAGTTCAAAATTCAAATAATATACTTCAGAGACAAAATTGTGAACCAAGTCCCTTTACTCTCAAGCCAGTGCTCTTTCTGCCATGTAAAGTGTAATGAAGATTCTTCTCTTTGTATATGTCCATGAACACTGCTCCACTGTCCATTGAGTGAGAATGAGCACCTTACATTTCCCTTGAGAATAGGAGCATATCTTTCCTCATTGTGCAATATTCCTAGTAATGACTGATTTTCTTCTCTTAGATCACTTGGAACCAAACCATCACTATCATGTTTGTTTTGTATGTTAATTAACTTCCCCTTGCGGGCATACTGTAACTTGCTTCATCAGTCACCATTTTAAAAGCCTGTCACAGACTTTTATAAATTACAGAAGACCTAAGACATTCGCACAAGAATGATCATCTATTTCTTTGTACTTGTACATACTGCTGGTTTTGTCAGAAGCTGCATTAGTTGAATTATATCAAGCATGCCTATATTTCAGTTATAGAATAATTAAATGTACAAATATAGATAAGAAACAAGCAAAGTTATATCAAAAAATCTATACACTATAAACAAGAGTCACATGAAGAAATTCTTGTGTTATTTAGAAATTATTTTTAAATCAAGGAAAGAACAGATTTTATATTAGTAACCAAAAATCTATTTTAAGTAATAATTAATCATGGTTTTAAGAATGAATTAGTTTAGAGAAAAAATACTATAATATTATAATGATACTTTTTTCTTCCAACAAAAATGACTTGAGAAAATACTACTTGTTTAGCTTGTTACAATATCTTTCTTGCTCTTATTATCTTGACTATTAATAATCTCCAATATACAAGAAATTATTCATATTCCTGTTTCTTTTATTTTATATGCCAGCTCACCCTAAACTCTTTTTAATTGTCAGAGCAGTGATTAATATTTGATAGCATTTAACTGCATGTGTATATTTTAATATAAATGATGTAAAAATACTTGCTCAGGAAATGCAAAAACAATGACTATAATTTTTTTATTACTATTATAATAGTTATATCTAGTGGCATGAAAAAAAGAATAATGCAAATTGGAATGATGTTGTGAATGTTGATTGAGGTGTTACTAACTAAATTTCTTTCACTTAAATAGCTATACTTTTCTTAACTTCCTTCAGAAACACTTATCAGCCAGGGTGAAAATTTTATTAGCATTTGTTGCATGTATTTCTTTAATTTTTTGTGTAATTCTATTTATGTTTTTTAAATTTGCTTCTCTTTTACATGTACCCAAGCCAAAATAATATATAGTGAACTAATTCATATAGAAATCTCCAGATAGAGTAATAGTGCTTCACATTTATATGCAACAATGTTCTTTTTCCAAAAGACCACCTTGATACTATAAGTATTGTGTATTTAGAGATCTCGAATACTCTAATATCTCTTGTCCCCAGAACACTATCGCTCAATTTACCTTCTTATCACTTGTGAAAGTATGGATACTCTTGTTAAAATAATAAAACAGGATAAATATCAAACTCTGTTTACACAAAATACATCACATTTCAAATTGGGCTAAAAATAAATTTTCTGTAATCTATGCCAGTAGAACTGGCTAATTAAATGCCCAATATTGAAAACCTATCTATTTGAGGCTTGTCGAGGATTCCAGAACCTGCAGTTCTCTTTCACAGCTGGGATCATGGGAACCACATGACTTGCTCAGCACTGGTTTTATAACTAGAATTACTCTAAACTAACGACAAAAAGTTTGAAGTAGCTCTAGCCTCATGTTTCAGTTAACCTGAGTTTGTCAATTTTATCCACTGTCAAAGAATACTAGAGCTAGACAGTAGTTAAAGTATTAAGAACAGATTTTATTCAGAAACTGTTGCAATAGAGGGAAAGAGGCCTCAGTATAGAACTGTGTTCAAGCCCAAATACAGCAAAGACGAATGGAGAATTATAGCCAAGGAGCAAGTTGAATGATTGGGAAATGAAAACAACAGGGAGAGCCTGACTAGACCAAGTTAACAGATTCTTGCTGAAGGCAGGCCAAGGTGATCAGATACTGAGAGTGAGGATAAGGAATTTGATCAGATATGAAGAGTGATCAGTTATGGAGGGTAGAGGATTCCTCCTAAACTGTCTTTGCAGGATTCTTACTAAAACTGGACCATGTAAAGATGAACATAGAAGCTCAAAGGTTGAGTTTGAGAAAAGAACTCAAAAGAACCTGACTAAAATTTGGTCAAAGAGAGACTTTGTCAGCAATATATTAATTGCACAGGGCCTATTACTAATATTAAGTGTGGCCTTATATTAGTAATAGGATAACTTTCTTTGTTATATTTAGTTCCCCTTTGAGTCAAGGTTCTTCCAGAAGTACACTTCAAGACAAGATGTGTGTGAAAGTGGTTTATTGAGCATGTGATCCTGGGAAGCACCAGTAGGACAGTGGGGAAGTGAAGAAAGTGAGGGAAGGGAAGAAAGAGAAAAAAAGAATGCTTTATCAAACAGGATACCATTGTGGGTACTGGAGCTCAATCTTAATGGGGGCGGGGCAAGGAACCAAGGGTATTACCCACTAACTCCAGTAAGTCATTGGTTGAGGACTTTCCCTGTGAAATGGTAACTTCCTGGTATTTCAGTTTTTCAATGTACATGGACCGAATGGGCACAGAAAACCCTAAGAATAAGACTTGCTATTGCTTTGAGTAGGAAGCCATTGGCTTACCGAAAAATAGTGCCCAAGGTCATATAAAGTGGCGCTGACAGAGTCTACAACATTTATAAACCATTGCTTTCCTTTCTTATATTCTGTCCTGATATCTGCTACTTATAGTAGAAACTCCTCTTGGGCACTTAATAGAAACTGTTGGACTAGCCTGTGGTAGCCAGTTGTGGCTCTACATTTTTATTAAGACAGGTTTATTGATGTATATTTTACATACAGAAAATTTCACTTTTATTTTAATACATGCAGTTCTATATATTTTGACAATCCCATATAATTATACAAATACCATATAATTAAAATATAAAATATTTCCATCTCCTTCAATAGTGTATTTCTTTATATGCAATCTCCTTCTCCCACATTCATGACCTGGAAACTATTGATCTGATTTCTGTCCCTATACTTTCACCTTTTTCAGAATGTAATATAAATGGAATCACATGGTATGCAGTCTTCATCAGGAATAGAAATAGGTGAAGGTCTGGAAGCTAAACTGAAATAAACAACAAAAGTAGAAAAGATTCAATGTCAAGTGAAATGCTAATTTTTTTGTTGTGGTTTTATTGTACAAGTATGAGAAAACTGAATAAACCTAAGAGGGAAAGAAGAAGAAAGAATGAAGGATAAGAGAGAATTGTGAAGAAATAAGGTACAACACAAACATAATGTGTGTATCCACACAGAGACCCAAGGTCTTGAGAATTAACAAGTTTCCGTTCATTACAGAAGCCTTAAGATGTCTTATCATTCACCTATAGCAACTGGACTTCTGGATAGTCCTAGAGCTAGAAATATCAGAAGTTTCTGAGGCTGGGCTAGACCTATTATGGTGATTAATATTTTCTACACCTGTAACTCACACTGCATGTTATGAAAAAAACTCTAACACCATTTTAACTGCAAATAACTATATTTTAAATAATTGTGACATGTAACTTTTGATCATCAAAATAAAAATTTTACACTATGCTCAATATTTAAGTGAAGTACCAGAAATTATAACTCATAATTGAAATTTATTCAAATTAATTTGGGTGTTTTTATTAAACAGTCTTGAAAGTTACATTTTGTTTCAACTTTGTGAGAAATCTTTCAAAACTGATAGAAAAATAAATATTTTGAAACAGCATTTTCTATCTTCAAATATGTTAAAATGTAGTATTAACTTTCAGGGTCTATTCTATCTTAAGTCCTATGTCAACACCATACAAGTCTGTCTCATGAAATAAAATGTTAAACATTTATTAGCTTTTCCTTGATGCACGAAATTTACATTTACATTCAAGTTTTTTTTTAAATTGTTAGGTTTGTTTTGATGAGAAAACTTTCATCCTGTTTTCTTCGTTTTTGTAATACATCATATGCTTGAATTTTTGACACAAGCATTTTAGAAAAAGCCAATTTATTTCATCTCAGTCAATTGAACACAATGTATCATCAGTTCTCCTAGAATGAGTTTTTTTTTATCACCAGGTTAATCCTTAGAGACCTGAAGTGCCAGCCGCCCATGAGGCTCTCATCTCAACAGAATATTCAACCAAAACAGTAAGCAGCAAGAGGTTTCGATAGACAGATATCAAAACTCACCAAATCCATAAATCTACATCTTAAATACAACTTACTGTTGAATACATAGTCTCCCACTCACTATTTCCTATTCAACACATACTCTTATTCATTTGCAGCCTCTGAAGTCATGTCTTAAAATAGATAAAGAAGTGTATTTATCTATCACTTTCCTACTTGTAAACTTACATATGTATGTTTGTGCTATCAAGTCATTTGAATAGAATTATAATATCTTTAGAAATTATTCATTATGAGTTAAACTGCCACTTACATAGCAGGTAACATTTTCTGAACATATGAAAAATTTTTTATGATAACATTATTCCTCTTAAAAGACTTTTGACTAAACTCAGTGACGAGTTGGGGTTCAAATCTTTATTTAACATTAAATACTTTTTACAATCCCACTCCAACATAACTTTTCAAGCTTATTTTCTAGAATCCTCATGAATTTACAATTAATTCTATTTAAACTGGTCTGCTTGTGATCCCCTAAAACAGCAGTCCCCAACCTTTTTGGCACCAGGCACTAGTGCTCTTATGACAATCTAATGCCTGATGATCTGAAATGGAACTGAGGCAGTGATACTAGCACTGGGAAACAGCTGCAAATACGAAGCATAACTGGGTCACCCACCTCTCATCTCCTGCTGTGTGGCCCAGTTCCTAACAGACCATAGATCGGTACCAGTCTGTTGCCCAGGGGTCAAGTACCTCTGCCCTGAAACAACTTGCAGGTTTCCACCATCTGCTTTTATCCATGGTATTTTCCCATGGATAGTAATCTACTTTCCTCTTTTGCCTAATTAAATTTTACACATACTTCAAGACCTAAGTCTATCTCCATCAAGCTCTTGGGGTTGTCCTTTGTTTAATCATCTCAAGTTAAGTGATCTCAACTTTTTCTGAAACCATCTAAATATTGTATCCATAAATAAAACATTGTATTTGTCTGTTGCTATAGAATTCAAAATTATCTGGGAATATTTTCACCAAATTTAGGTGCTATATCTGTGATGGGCTAGTTAAAATATAGGCTACATGTCCTACATAAAGCTTAAGACTTCACAGAAACCTTCTGCAATGGATAAGCTGTCATTTTCCAGAGCAGCTAAAACTGGGGTATTGATTTGCACCAGTACTAGAAGATATATAAAGTTTGGTCTAAATTGCAGGCTATGTGGCATATGGAAATTAACTATGGGGAAAAGAAGAAGGTCAGGATATTTTAAAGAGATAGGCAGTTGAAATGGACATATAACAAAGTTCTTTTCTATAGATGTGCCATTAGTGTTAAGATACCATGAACAGAGAAAATATATAATGGTTCCAAAAATGTTTTCAAATTTTCAAATCAAACATAACAAATGTAGATATTCTAAATTACAGGAAGAGAATAGTAATTGAGTCATTTCTCATATAGAAAACACTATACAGCATTCTCCAGGGTAAGAATCAGAAGAGAATTATTTAGTTGATCTTGGTTAAAATCGAGGAGATAAATATCAATTTATATATTTTCCAATCACACAGGTACTATATTAAAATACTGTTTTTACTTTTGTCTTGAGTAATTAATGTATACTCTTACCTTCCGATGACTCTATATTGTTCTTTAAATATATTGAATACTTATTAAGGAGTCATACCTTGTATACCCTCAGAAAGTGGTGATTTGAACAGATGTATAGACTTACTGACTAGTGAAAATATTTCCATTAGAAATATACCTAATTTAAAAAATAAATATATTTTGGTTTGGGAAAAAACACATGAAAATACATGAAAAATTAAATCTATTTGTTTATTTATTCATTCATTCATTCATTCATTCATTTAACAAACACATTAAGTGCTTATCGTATGCCAGGCTCTTCATTAAAAACTGAAGTAAATTTCTTTTTTTAAGTTGTGTCCCAACTCATCTCCTCATTTGTAAAATATAGATGTAATTTACCTATTAGTTTTTTTATTGTGTCCTTGACGAATTACTTCTAATTTAATAGCTTAAACAACATCAATTTATCTTATAGTTCCATAGGTCAGAAGTCCAACAATGCAATATGTATATGCCTTACTGTTGAATTGTACCCCTGAAAGTTACTGGATTTTGTTAACCAATATCACCATAAAAATAAAAAAAATTTTAAAAAGTCTTATTAGTGTTTAACCATAGTATGTCAACTGGTGTTCTTCCTGCTTTATTCACCAATCTTAAGGAGAAAACATTATCATTGGTATAAACTGAAAAAGGATATTTCCTGATAAAAACTTATAAACTATTATTAATAGATTATTAAAGTGAGCAAGAAAAGTAACATACCAGAAACCATAATAAAATTCCTAACATAGCCACTAGACATATTCCCAATATCAGACTCTGAATACAAATAAGAAATAAGAATTTGGCCTAAGGTTAATAATTACTATTAATGTAAAGATAACATGACTTTTCCAAAATAAAAGTCATCCACAAAATATGACAGAAGTTAAATAAAAATACTCTTCCCTGGAATCAGAATGATAGAGCTTCGCTCATCCCTCTTGTGACCACATCAAAGTTGAGACAGAAATATGGAGCAAAAAGCAAGCAGAGTCACCTGGGCTTTAGATGAACAGAAGCCCTACAGCTAGGGAGAGAAATAAGAAATCACCCTGCAACAGTTAAAGGTCAAAGAGGGCGAAGATGTGATGCTGCGTCTGCAGTGGCTGAGTGAGACAAAATCTACAGCTGCATAAGCTGGAAGCTGCAGACATCTATTAAAGAGGACACATATGCAACCAGACTTTCATGGTGACAGACCTGCTCACTCTGAGCACCAGTGCCTTGTCGGCAGCTTGAAGGATACCAGGGACTTACAAGGGGACAATGAGTTGTCAGAGCAAGAGCTGGAGGTGAAGTTTTCTATCTCCAGAAGGGTTAGTGGTATCCATTGCTCCCCTTTGAGCCCTCCTCACTCCCAGTGCACAGACGCAGTGCCACCATAGCTGAGACATCAACAAACTGGATAACAGAGGTCGCTTCTCCCAGAGCATTCCCTGAAACTCTGCTTCCCCGACTCATAGGCCCACCCAAGCCACATCCAAGTGTGTCCTCCCTGAGTCCGGTGCTCCTTGCTGAGCCAACTCCAAGACCCACACTGGTGGCTGCTGGCCTCATTTTCAGGTGAGGCCTCCTGAGCACTGCATCTGTGGGATTCTTGCTGAATTTTAACAAGTGGCCCCCAGAGGGGCACAGTCTAAAGCTAAACTTGGCCTGAAGCTTAACCCCTCTCAGGACTGCACCACTAGGCACCTACTATACAAAGCCGTGCTAATAAGACCAGGAGACTTAGGAGCTTTGCTTAATACATAGAAACAGACACAGAAAGGCAGCCAAAATGGGAAGACAAAGAAGCAGAAACCATATGACAGAACAGAACAGAGATCTAGAAATAATGGAGTCAAGGAATCTAACAGATGCAGAGTGCAAAATGCTGGTTATAAAGATGCTCACTGAACTTAGAAGAACTGTAGATGAACTCAGTGAAAACTTTAACAAAGAGATAACATAAAAGTGAAAATGGAAATTATAAAAGGGAACCAGCCAGAAATAAAGAACACATTAGAGGGGCTCAATGGAGTGGATAAAGAAGAGGATCAAACCACCAATATAGAGGATGGAGAAGCCAAGGACACCCAACCAGAACAGCAAGAAAAAGTAACCAAGAATATAATAATAAGTTAATGAGCCTATGGGACAAAATTAAGGGTAACAACATCCTGTGTCATAGGGATATCTGAAGAGAACAAGAAGTTGAATATATTTTTGAAGAAATAATGATGGAAAACTTCCCTAACCTGGTGAAGGAAATAGACATATGACCCCAGGAAACTCAGAGAGTCCCCCAAAAAAGTAAATCCAAAAAGACACATCCCGACACATCATAATTAAAATGCCAAAGGTTAAATACAAAGAGAGAATTTTAAAAGCAGCAAGAGAAAAGCAGTTAGTAACCTATAAGAGAGCTCCCATAAGACTGGCAGCTGATTTCTCAAAAGAAACTATGCAAGCCAGAAGGACTTAGCACAGAATATTCAAAGTGTTGAAAACCCAGGATCTACAACCAAAATGCTTTATCCAGTAAAGCTGGATATCATTTAAGTCAAAGAACAGATAAAGAGCTTCCCAGACAAAAATAAGGTAAAGAAATTCATCAACACCAATCCAGTATTTCAGGAAATGTTGGAGAGACTTCTTTAAAAAGAAAAAACATGTATCAAAAACAGGAATAAAAAATGGTAATAACTACATATTTATCAACAAATACTTCAAATGGAAAAGAATTAAGAGCTCCAACCAAATGATAGGGGAGCAGGATAGATAAGAAAACAAGACCCCTCCATAAGCTGCCTACAAGAGACTCACTTCAGATTAAAAGAGACACACAGACTAAAAGGAAGGAGATGGAAAAAGATTTGCCTTGATGAACCTAGAGAGTATTGCACTGAATGAAGTAAGTCAGATAGAGAAAGACAAATACCACATGATTTCATGGACATGTGGAATCTAAAGAACAAAATCAATAACAACAACAACAAAAATCTTATAGATACAGATAATATTTTGAAGGCTACTAGATGGGGGTGCTTGGGAAGATAATGAAAAAGAGCAAAGGGATTAAGAAGTACAAATGGATACATACAAATAGTCATGGTGATATAAAGTGTAACATAAGAAAAACATTCGACAATGTTGTAAAAAATATGTAAGAGGAAGAGAGGTACCTAATTTAGTGGGGTGACCACTTCATGAGTTATATAGTTCTTTAATCACTACGCTGTATAGTTGAAACTAATATATTATTGTATGCCAGCTATAATTGAAAAAAAAACTCATTGAATTGTACTAAGTAAATATGAGCAACTAATTGTCTACTATACTTCAACAAAGCTTTAATAAAAAGAAAAAAAAATACTTTGCCCTCAGTTTCAGTTTTGTGAAAAATATAGGGTAACTCTTACAAAGACATGATATAAGTTTTACTACATAGATTATCTTTTGTGGGAACTAGAATATGATCATTGCTATTTTTAGCCCTGTTTCTCTCTCTCTCTCTCTCTCTCTCTCTCTCTCTCACACACACACACACACACACACACACACACACACTAAATAAAGCACTAAGAAATTTAAGTAACGGTTTCAAGATTAACACAAAGTAAGTGTTAACCACAAGAAATTAATGAAACAATGGATATTTCTACCTCTTGACTAATTTGGACAAACCATTCACTTGGGAGAAGACCATTAACCTCTGTCCAAACTCGCCCATATTTATAGATTGACTAAAAAGATGAGATGGCAATTCAGTCAATAACCTTTGACACAAATTCAGACAAATCTTGTGCTCCTCACAGTGACAAATTACTCTAGAAAATTAACTGTCAAAAGTGCAGCAATATGATAAAGATTGATTATTTTATTCTTGCCAGTCCGCTTTGAGTTAGAGTGACAGCCTCATTTGGACACAGATGGCACCAAAAGGGAAGGACAGATCAAGTCTTCATCTCAGTTGAGAAGGAGAAGATGAATTTCATGGGATAACAAGGGTGATTATTCTTTTTTCCAAAGAAGAGGCTTGTATTTTGTGAGTGCCTTTTTAAGATTATCTTTTATGGTCTCAGCAAAAAGGAAGATCATATTTTTAAAACTTTTGCTACACCTCTGAATGAACCACCTAAGGGTAATTTTAGCTGCTTGCTTCGAGTTTGAGAATCTTTCCTTCAACTTTTACATATTTTACTAACACAATATAATGATTTTAAGTATTTTTAAATTACACATAGAGCTTTAATAAACAATATAAAATAGTGTATATTAGATTTTAGATTTTTTTCTTCAAAGATTGCAAATAATAGCTTACAGACTAAATTTTATGAGAAACATGTCTTTCCTTGATATTTGGTTAGGTATATTGGAAAGGATATTAATCATTTCAAGCAGAAAAATCAGTAAAACTGCCCTTTTAGAGTTTCCAAAATCTGTTATTTATTTGATTTCACATCAATACCTCTCACTGCCAAATGCCTTATAATAAGATATTTTTCTAGAGAGAATATTTGAAAGTTTATAGCATCTCTTCCAAAAGTAACTGGAAGCTCAGTGAAGCATCACAAATTCATGTGTGAAGTTATTCCTCTAAGAGAATGCTTCCCATTGTATTTTTACCCCCATTGTAGACCTACAAACAATAGGGGAATAATAGGGGAAAAAAGAAATGGAGCCATGTTATCACAGAGATAAGTCTACAAATCTTGTATAGTGGAGGACTTGTGAAGAAGATCTAAAGGAGAAGGACAGGGGACCATGGGGTACATGGACAAATGACAACTACAGCTTATATCTGCAAGGACACTGCAGAACTGGATAAACTGTCAAGAGTGTGAAGCAGGACATGTGCTTCAATTCACAAGAAGTAGACTCTTCAAATAATTAAACAGGACTCTAACTAATTAACCAAAGGAGTCAAGAGTTCTCAATTACCAGCTTTCTGGGAAGAAGAAATATATCAGTGTTCATCAGAATGCATGGGACCATGTAGTTAAAATTTCTGGATGTTCAGCTACCTCTAATTAGGTTGTTTTGGCAGAATATGGTCTTAGAATATGCTGTGGATATTACAGTGAGCAGCTATTAGAGAACTAACATGTTGTGATGACTACTAGGTATACTAGAAGAAATCACCAAAGACCCAGAAATTTCTCCATCTCTTTATTTGATCATCATTTATCATCAAATCAAGCAAGACACTGATTCCCCAGCTGCTGGGAGTACTGACTGCTGACTGCTCACAACTAAGTCCTTCTTTGAGAACTGGCCTTGACTACAGAAAGCATTTACCTGAAATTAAGCCTTTGCCTCCAAGACAGCTTTCATCCAATGACTGTTCAATAGGGGTAGGTATAATTACTAAGCCATCTATGCTCAATTTTCAATAACTCTGGAAGGTTATCACAGCTCAATAGCTACCTTTTGGATCAGCTGAGACCAATATTCTGTGTTGTTCAACTTCTCAATCTGCCAACCTCTCTCACTCCTTCATAAGTGTTCCTGAGAAATTCCTAAATAAACTTCCTGCATACAAATTTCCTTCTTAAGACTATTTTCTGAGGAACCTAACTAAAAACAATTCTTACTAGGAGTGGTTCAGAAAGTAGAATAAAAATGAGAATTTGGAGTTCGATTATCACCAGCTGTCTGGGCAACAAGAACTGCATCATGGGAGGTAATTGGAGTGATGATAGCAACTGGCGTATTATAGCAGAGAAATTTTTAAAATGTGCATTGATTGTAAAGTAGCATGGAAAATTAATTAAAGCATGTCCATCAGCAGGTGTACTATTTCAGGCATTTGAAAGGTTTGGAAGAATAGTTACTACAATTGACAATAGAATGGGATGGCAGTTGCACATGTTTTTGATGCATTGGAGAAAGAAAATGAGATTTACATCGGCTGATGTCAGAGGCCATATAAGCTAAGAGTCAGATCTAGGACTTAATATAAGCAAAGCAAAGTTCTAGAGATACTTGATTTGTCAACTCTGGCAATTGTGTTATGCAAAAATCAAGGCTCAGATTAGGAAGGAGTGGGAACCTAAAACATCGGTGGAGACACCTGGCATGAAACAGTCAAAACCTTGAGACAATGAGGCTGCAATTCTTCCCTTTTTATAAGGCCTATTATGACAGTACACACTTTTCTCAGGATCTACCTCCACTGATTCTCCTAGCTACCAGACAAAAAATTAAGGGAAACTCACAATGTAATCCAGAGAAATGCTGGCCTGTTAAAAAATGAAAAGTACTAGGCCAAAGGAGCTATAGGATATAACCAATACATATCAGTAAATCCACAGTAATATGCGTAGGTCTGGATCAAGGTGAAAAACATATAGGAGGATAAAGGCCAAGCTTGGTATATAAATGAGTCAGTTCATTTCATGAGTACATACTGCAATATATATTGCTGATACAGAGCAGTCCCCCTTGGGATGGCCCTGAAAAAAATGCCATGTGAGAAATAATCCTAACAAGAAAAGCTTTTGATGCTGCACCTGATATTCCATTTTGTTTAGAATGAGAAGTTGTCTAAACCAAAATGTACATAAATTTATGGTACAAAATGATGGTTTCTTTTTCAGGGACCTAGAAAGACAAAGATTGGAAAATAAAGAACAAGTTCTGGGAGAAGTATGTGTATTGATCTATCTGAATGGTCATGAAGTGTAAAGATCTTTGTATCATACGCCGATGCCCATGACAGAGTTTCCACAATAGGAGAGGCACTAAACAACCAAGAAGACAGAATGAATTAGCCAGTTGACATAAACCATCCTCTGTCTTTGGACATTCCTAACTTGTAACAATGAATTCTCGGCCAAATTTGTGATGGTGGCAGCAGGGATCAAGACTTTTCCTGGGCCCAATAGCTAGAGATTCACCCATCAACAATAATCTAGTTACTTCCAAAACAAAAACCAATTCTGAGCCCTGATATGGCAACATCTCTTCAATCGTCCACTTGGTGGCAAGTTAATTTCTCAGGACTCTTCACTCTGACAGGTGCAGCTATTCATCTTGATGAAATCAGCACATACTTGCTTTTCTTTCTTACAGAGCATTGGCTAGCCTCCAGGGAACCTGAACTAGGACACTCACAAAGTGACTGACTGTTGGATCAATTCCACCAAATAAAATTTTAAACATAGAAGGAGGAACTTATAGGTGTTAGTGATCACAGGTTTCAACAAAAGAGATAAATGAGGGGAATCTGTAAAACAATGGTTAAGGAAAATTCAAAATGACCATTGTGCGGTCATCCTGAAGAGATCTTAATCTGGGATCCTTCAGAAAAAAACTTCTTACTAAAATGTTATGAAAAAAAAAACAAGTGTGTGTGTGTGTATTACATAAACTATAAAAATGGAAAGAATAGCATTCATTAGGAAAATCTTGCCAAAAATGTATCAAAACAAATAATTCACTATATATTTTTATAATTATTTTGTAAATTTATGACTTGCCTTATTCTTAAATAGATTTGGTGAACTCAGCTCACTATAAAATTTTTATACACAATTTCCAATTTTTTACTCTAGCTTGGCAAGGTAGGAATTAATTTTATTCTTGCTTGTTTTAGAGTCAGTGTCACTGAGGGGTTAAATAACTTGTTTGAAGTCACCCAAGAGGCTAAGCCATACTCCAAACCAGAAAAGTAGTTCTGTTAGAATTATTATAAGTGATTTGTTTTCTACCTCTATTTTTTAAATTTTCTGAAATATAGTTATGCTGATTTTATAGTGAAAATAACTTTGTAAAATAAGAAAAAAATACTCACTTGATGTTCATAAAATTTTCAAGGGAAACAGCAACAAAAAACAATTATCATTCAAGATCTTCTGGTCTTATCTTAAAGAAAGTGATTAAATTTCATGCCAGGAAATTGTATCTTCAGCCTGAATTGTACATACAATTTCAAGAAAGTATGTCATTTTCACTCCTTAATCCAATAATTCTAAATCATTATATTTGACATATTAGCTACTACCTACATTTTAGAGCTGGCTTAAGAGATTCTTATTTAAACAGTATTATAGTAGTTATGTAACAAATAGTCAAAGTTTTCAATAATAGCAGATAATAATCTTTTTAAATAAAAGAAGAAAACATTGTCCTGATAAAAAATATTACATCTATGAGTTCCATTGGTAATTTTTTAGTTCCTCTCCTTACTTTACATAATGTATCCTAGATATACTTTAGATATTAAAAAAGGAAAAAAAGAAAAGAAAGAAAAGGAGTGGTTTTGCAGTCTCTGGAAAGGCAGCCTCATTCATAAAAATAATTCATCACGTCCACTAAGGAGATTAAAGAATACAAGGGCTAGGATAAACGAGAAAATATCTTGAGATATTAGCTAATACTACTGCCCTGTCATCTCCTCCCCTTCAAAATTGTATATGGATCTTACGAAAAAGAGGTGTTTGGGGTTTTTTTTTAAAGAATAGACTATGCATCACAATTGGGCTTATTTATTACATTAAGAATTTAATATGCACCCATAGTCAGTTGATTGAACTTTAATGAAATAATTTTCCTTATTTTAGCCACTCAGGTATGTCCTCAAAAGTCTAAGTTAGACTTGTTTCTGTTATCCTATATGATTTTTGAAATCATTATTTTAGGAAGCAAATGGGTCAAGTGACTCTTGGGTAACTTCATGTACAAAAAAAGTGTGTTGGGGCATAAATGAACCTAATAATTACCATTCTTTTCCTCCAAATCAATTTCATAACAAACTAAGAGATAGGTATAAGAGTTAAGCAAATAGAGGTCAAGATATCATTTTCACTATTGATAACACCAATAATGGGTAATATGAGTTAGAATGAGTGTTAATGGAGTAAGCTAGTGTTTTGCCTGCTTAAAAAAAAAAGAAAAAAAAAAGCCCATACATAGACTCACTCAGTCTTTCCCTGTGTCTCTGGCACTTCCCAAACTGCTGTCCCTCTGCAGAAACCCAGAGTGAGTGCCTGTGAGTGAGTGTGTGTGCAGTGTGTGTCCTCTTTTTAAGAGGACATCTGGGTTTTCAGCAGCCTTCCATCTCACTCAAATAGTCAGAATCTCCACTGATTTTCACAGCCAGACTTGTGGGAACTACTCTTTTCAGCACTTGAACTCTGGGCTGAGGAGCCCCAGCATGGGACCTGGGACCCCTTGCTCCTCCCGCGGGACCTCTGCTGCAGAGATATCCCTCTTGATTCTCAACCACTACGCTCAAGTGTGAGACCAGCCCATTTCATGTCTCCACCCTTCCTACAGTCTCAATGTAGCCTCTTCTTCATATTCTTAGTTATAGGAGTTCTGTTCAGCTAGTCTTCTGATGGTTCTCCAAAATGTCTTTCTTTTGAATATTTTGGCATTTCCTTTAACTCTTTTCTCATTATATTTTTTAAAAGTTTTTGAAAAAAATGCATTTACTGAAAAATGTCTAGTTAATCTGATTTCATATGTGTGACTTGGCCTTGTTCTCTACCCAAGAGAGATTTCAGCATCCCCCTTTTTCCTTCATCCAATTAATCATGATCTTTTCCTTTTTATATTTTGTATGTTTATCTTATACATTGAGATTACCCTGCAGAAGCAGAATGAAACCCTACACAAAATTTGGTTCAGATGTCAGGACCAGTGACAGCATACACATACCAAGAGGTTATGAAAAGTCGTATTATTACATAATAAGGCTTTCTGAGGATTTGAGGGCAGGATCTCCAAGCTAGTCTGAAAAATAGCTTAAGAGAGCAAGAAATGGAGACTGGCATTTTTATTTTTTTTTAAATCGTGGTTAGGATTTGAGCCAGGATGAAGTTTCTGGTGTATAGTCAGGGGCTTGAATGGTTTAATTACCTGCCAGAGCCAAAAGAGAAAGTACCAGACTTTCTTATCAGCTTTCCCAAATGTGGGACACAAGAGAGACATAAGACTTAAAAGCTGTCATTACCGAAACAACAAAAACTGCAATCGAACTCTTTATTGTATTATGAAATACATTATCTTTCATTTGTACTACTGCCATACCCTCCCAATTAGTCTTCCTTCCTCTAACCTATACAATCTTTCAAACTATCTTTCACCACCATGCCAAGCTTGTATACTTGCAAATATGATGATGCCATGACCCTGTTCCAAAATTTTCAGTGGTTTTGCATCCGTAAGCAATAATTCTCAAATGTTCTCATTGAGAATTAAGGGATTGAATCCTCGGGACAGAGGAATACTCAAAGCGACTCACTTCAAGACAAATACTCTTGAAAACTATTCTTTTCTTTTAAATATCATGTGAATTTTGTCTTCTACTACAATAGTCATATGAGTTTTAATATCAAAATAACCTCCCACCTACTAATTTAAAACAGACTAAAATTTTACATACATGCCCTTATATCTTCTTGGAGAAGTTACCATATTAATCCTATAGCTTATATATTTAAGCAAATATATCCTTAGGACATGTATGCTTTAGTTTGGAAAACATCATTTTACACAATAAAATATAAAGGCTTTCACTTACTATAGGAGATCCTTCACTATTGTAATCATATCCACCCTCAGGCCTTGCTATTATGGTCTACCTCTCCGAAGCATCCACGACAAGCACTCCATGCTATTGTTATAATAGTGATGCCCATGTTTCACATTTCCATGGCATCACGTGGTATTTCCTTTGCCCTACCTTCTTTCCTTGCTAGACACTAGTCCACTTTCTGGGCCCAGCATACTTGATTCTTCTATTCAGGATTTTATGAAGTGTACCCCTAGGTTTTCTCCAAACATTGTACACATCTACATTATAGCAATGATCATTTTGGTTTGTAATTTTTGCATATATACCTTCCCAAAAGTTTTCATAAACAGGGACAGTGTATTTTCAACTGTTCTGGCACAAAGCATGCCACACTGTGGGTACTCAATATACTTTTGTTGAATGAATGAAGAAATATGTTTGAAGTGACATTTATGATAATAAATGTTGCTGCCTTCCTTTTAAATGCTATGAAAGAAACATCTCTAGTAATAATATGGTTGAAAATGTTAATTCACCTCATATGAAAGGTAACTTAATCATAGTTACAATTATATGGTGCATTCATTTTAGAGTATAAGAATCACCTAAAAAGAGGGGGGATAAAAAGAAAAAGAAAACCAATGACAAAAGAATGAAAAAAGGAAGTAAAATAAAGAAGCTTAGAGAAAAAGAAAAGTGTGAGCCAAAAAGAGAAGGAAAAAAATTTGAAAGCTCCCAAGACTGAAGAGCAAGGGCAAGAAAATTCACAAAGAATTTCAAGACTGAGGGGTTTGGGAGAAGAAAGAGGGGACGAACTGGGACAGGAGAGAGAGAAAAAAATTTAAATGTAAAGCAAGCCCATGAAAATATTATTATACTTGCTGATAAGAGGACAGTGGGCTTCAGGTAGGCAGTGAGATAAGCTGAATGCATTAGTGTGTGTGTGTGTGTGTGTGTGTGTGTGTGTGTGTGTGTGTGTGTGTGTGTGAGATGGGAATATGTAAGTAAAAGATGAACATTTTACTACTGGTTATAAGTTGCTAAATCTCTATCCAAGTTGATTTGTGCAATGTGTCCCCATCCTCAAACCATTGGAATTATGGACCGTAGAACATTTATTTTCTCTAAGCCCTTTCACTCAGTGTGATAATAAAAAGAATAAAAATAATGAAAATAGAAGAATAATCACAATAATATAACATTTATAAGTTATAATCCACGAACTCAACTATGTTAGAAATATATTTTTCTAGGACATAAACTAATTCTTGTTTTGAACACCATAACACTTAGTTGACAGAAAACAATCTTAGTTTTTTGAGATCTTACTTCCGATCCAGCTTCCAGGATAAAAAAATAAAAGTATCTGGGAGTGAAGGAAGAAGAAAGAAAAAAATCTAGACCTCAGAAATCAGTTCCCACATTGACTTAATGTATCTTTCGTCTTGCACCTAAGTCCATTCCCAGTCTGGCAGCTCTCAGGAACCCTCTGCTCTTATATGTATGGCTCTTCGATATCATCTGTCCTTCCTAGAGCTCACAGTAATTTATCTCTAGATTCAAAAGAAATCTTTCTCACTTCAAATTATGAGTTCAGATATGTTGTCTCTACCCAGATTCCTCTCTTCTTTCTGGGAAGAAACATTACAAAAAGCCAAGAGAATTAATGAGTTTTTCTTTTAGCACTTAGGGCATTAAACGGAGAGTGGTCAATAAACCATAGAGAGAGAAAATTTATCATTTCATAAACATTATCCTGCCATAGCAATTATCATCTATTGTATGCTTACTCCCTGCTAGGCACTAATATCATAACTTCATGCTGGTTAGTATATTGGGTGGTGTTGCTTATAAAGAGAATCTCTTGAAATAAAGAAGAGAAAATTCTCAGGAGTAATTATTAGATACAATGTGAGTTAAATTCATTGAATTAAGAAGCAAGTGCACAGAAGTCAGTGATACACTGGGGAGAGGCAGAGAGAACAAGGAAAAGGAGGCAGAAGGTTTGCAGGATTGTAGCAAGCGCATAGTTGGTGTTTGACCAAGTAGAGGGCTCAGCAAAAAATGAAGCATATTTAGTAGTCCTTGGCAACAGGGCTTTCTCCTTATGTAAATGATATTATAATGAAAAAAGTCATGTGTGAATTAAATCATTAGTAACTAGCAAGAAAATATTTCACAATAAAAGATGCTATTTAATAGTTCTAACTTTGGAGAGAGGCTGGGAAGAATTTTTTTAGAGAATTGTGTGCATCCAACAAAGAAAAATATAAAGAAGGAAATAATTTGAGTTATAGACGAAGAAATGAAATTGGGTCTGAGTACTAGGAAATTTATTCTATTCCGGAGACCTATTTTGTCTGCTGATATCTCTTCATACTTCATATAAATAAACTAAATATATCTGAAGTTCAAACTTTTTCAATTGTTTTTTTTCTGATGTTATTATCAAATGGAAGAAAGTTATTAAGGGCAACGGGAATTGGCTTAACACTTGAAAGACAGCAGAATATGCCAACCCAAAATATGCCACTTTGGCATAATGATTGTTTTGAGCTAAAGTCATTTGAAAAACAGCAGGTTCCACGAAGGCACTCTGACCTCTCCTTTTTCTTCCTTAAAGCAGGAGATAAAATCCCCATACAGAAGATGTTCTCTCTATACCAGAAGGAAAATAATAAAACATTCTTATCACAAAGACAGGGAGCCTTACACTTATTAGATTGGCTATTGTCAAAAAGACAAGAGATACCAAACGTTGGCAAGCATGTGGAGGAAAGAGAAACCTTGTACAGTGCTAGTGGGAATGTAAATTGGTGCAGCCACTATGGAAAATAGTATGGAGGTTCCTCAAAAAAATAAAAATAGAGCTACAATATGATCCAGCAATCCCATTACTGAGTATATACTCAAATGAATTGTTTTTAAAAAGGATCTTGAAGATATATCTGCATTCCCATGTTTATTACAGCATTATTTACAATAGCTAAGATATGGAAACAACCTGTTTTCATCAACAAATTAATGGACAAATAAGATGTGAGATATATACACACACACACACACACACAATGGAATATTAGTCAGCTACGAGAAAGAGGGAAATTCTACTATTTGTAACAACGTGGATGAAACTTGAGGGCATTATACTAAGTGAAATAAGCCAGAAAGAGAGAAAAAAATACTGTATGATCTCACTTATTTATGAAACCAAAAAAAAAAAAAAGTCAATTTCATAGAAACAGTGGATTGATGGTTACCAGGGGTCAAGGGGCGGGGGAAATGGAGAGGTGTTGGTCAAAGTGTACAAACTTCCAGTTATCTGATGAACAAGTTCTTGGGATCTAATTGTTAATAAGACTGTATTAAGTACCTAAAAGTTGTTAAGAGAGTAGATCTTAAATGTTCTTATCACAAAAAAAGAAATGGTCATTATGTGACATGATGGAGATATTAAGAAACACTGCAGGTAATCACTTTGCAATATATAAGTGTGTCAGATCAACATGTTTTGTACATCTTAAACTTACATAAAATGTCAATTATTTCTCAAAACTAGGGAAAATAAAGAAGCAGAGAAGAAAAAAAAGACTGATATAAGTTCATAAATAAAAACAAAAATGTCAATTAAAATATGGAGGATATATAAAAAACAACTAATAAAATGTGTTTCTAAAAGAACATAGTCTATAAGAAAATAGTGTTTTAAAAATAAGATAACAAAAAATGAAAAAATAATGCAAGCACCAATGTTATTTCATTTGGGAAATTTTATCTTAGTTACCATGGAGATGCTTTCGGAGGGAGCCGGTAAAGCAGAGGTCAATATTGAAGAGCTGTTGTGAATTTTAAAATCAGATGTTTAAAATTTTAAGATCAGATGTTTACTATATACTTGTAATATATATTCTTTTATAAAATTTGGACAAAAATCCATTTTATTGAAATAGTAATAGTTTGCTGTATGAAACTATTATAAAGTTAAAAATTAAAATTCTTTATATTTTTTAATAAAAATTTAGGTCAAACAAAGTACCTTAAATCATACTTTACCAGTTTTGCTCCTTATTCTTCCTTGCTGGCAGTGGTAGGAGAGAGGTGTGAACTGTGAGTGAGGGGAGGTGACATTTTAAGATACCAGAAAAGAATGCTAAAAGCCAACATACTTCTCTAATTGTAATTTTATTAAGAAATCAATTCTAGGAAACTGATTTTTTCAAGAAACTAGACTACTTTGTTTTCTTTTTTGTCTAATTTCAGCTTTGCTAGGATAATTGACATGGTTTAAGATATTTAATGTGCACATCATGGTAACTTAATATACGTATACATTGTGGGAAGATCCCTCCCATCTAGTTAAGTAACATATGCACCACCTCACATATTTATCTTTGTGTGTGTATGCACATGTATTTAAGTTCTACTCTCTAAGCAATTTGTATTTATAAAATAAGGTGTTATTAACTGTAGTCATGTTTCATATTAGATTCTCAGAACTTATTCATCTTATAGCTAAAAGTTTGTACCCTTTACCAACCTCTGCCCATTTCCCTTGCCCTCAATTTCCTGTAAAACCACTTTCTACTCTCTGTTTCTATGTGTTTTCTTATAATCTGCAAAACAACTGAAGTTTATGATAATTTTGGTAAAGATTCCAGAAATAATTTTTAGAAAACAGTTTCTGCTGCAATAAATATGGTGATAAAGGAAAATATCACAAAAAGAAAAAGTTGCAGATATGAGTTTCCTGCTCCCAAATCTTTGCCCACATGAATGGGACTGTCCAGGGAAGCTACATTTCTGTTTTTGTTTTTGTTTCAAGTTGACACAAAAGCTGTCTAGACTAGCAATACCACTCACATTCTGAAAACTGGTTGTGTGCTTGCCTGGCCACCTAATATATATAACTAGTACAAATGACCACAGAATAGTTCTAATGGTTTTTTACAAGACTAAATGATACAATTTTTCTATACGGAACATTCTTGGCAACCCAAGTTTCAGACCTCTCTGAGGCCCACCCCTGAACTATTTTAGAGGTGAGCAATGCCTTTTTTTTTCAATGTGAAATGTATATGAATTACGAAATTAGATTAAGTTGCACTGAGTAATTCCCTAAAATGAGAGGGTTTTATTTCTAATGAATTGATAAATAATCCCAGCTGTCAATAGATAGGAATTTTAAATGACAAAATTTCAAATGATAATTATCCTGTACTCATGTTAAAGTTTTCTAGTGGTTTTAAAGACAAAACTCATTTGCTCAATGTAACAAAAGTGTATTTGGCAGAAAATAGATTGCGTAATCAAGGGTTTATGTGAAGATAGTTAATGAAGAAAGTATTGATAAAGGTGTTTGCAGAATTAAGGGAAACAGTAAGAGATGATGAAATATATTGAGACTAGCAAGAACAAGAAACTATTACCATACCTAAACCCAAAGAGGTAAATGGGGGAACAGTGTTACCAAAACCAAGGAAGAGCCAGAGCTATGAATAAAAAAATGGCCAACCATTGGACTCTGACTGTGCTGGCATAGAAGGAATTAGGAAAATAAGTACTGATAACTTTATTCTACCCCTTAATCTTCAAAAGTTCTTTTCTCAAATAGAAGGCAAAAAGTGAGAGGATACAGGTGATATAGTCCATGGAGTTAATTCTTGAGGGCTCAGATTTGGGCAGAAAAAAAGGAGAGAACGAATTTGAAGGGAAAAACAAAAAGATGTGTTCATTATTTGTCCATTTGCTCTCAAATCTATTTACTTGCCCTTTCTTTGATCTGACATTAACACAAGGAAATATATTCTCTTGACAACTTGTTTTTAAATTGTCTGGTCATTGAAAGCTAATGAACAGAGATTTAAAGATTAAAATAAATAAAAAGTCATATTGTCTTTCCCCATCTCTCTCTACTACCGGCATTATTCCCAGAGAGTTTGCATATCCTCCATGGCCCTACCATTGAACAGCTATGGTCCCAACTCCCACAGGGCAAGACAAAGCATAACAGAGCAGAAATACTATTTCAATTTCAGCTACAAGTCTAGGCTTTTAGGCTAAGGTAATTCTACCTCCTATGTCCCTCCATCCTAGGGGTGGGTGGTAGTAGTTTCATGCAGTTTCTACTGTCTGGGTTGTCTCATGTTTCTCTGCATAAATTCTCAGGTCTTCCATTACCTGTACATACAATTACAGGTATTAAATTTCCTCTATTTGCAATAAGAGAGTCATTACTGTTTCTGACAGATCTCTGATAAAATGCCAAGTTAATTTGTAATTGAAAGACATTTTCATAGACAGGCTTTCACTTCCTAAATTATTTAATAAATTGAAAGTGTGATTTGACTTCACAAAAATAGGTATAGTAAATAACAGTATAATACTATTTTCTTTCCAGTTAATGAAAAAAAATAGAGACAGAATTTAATAAATCAATCAAACATTTATGTAACATGTAAATTAAGTCATAGCATACTGTATGAAAAAAACTTTAACAGTAGTTTGAATAGATAAAAGTAGCAGTGAAATTGAGTCATTTCATGGCATAAATGACAATAGAGGCATATAAAAATCTTAAAAGAAACTATGGCTTAGCAGTTTCATATTCACATTTTGAAGAGATATATTGTTGAGAGCCTACTTTTGTCATAAAGGATTTTCATTGTTTTATTTTAAGTAAAGATAGCAGTAAATAATCAATGATGGGCAATACTAGGCTGCAAAGAGAGCTAATGATCCATTAGTAGGTTAATAATGCAGTTTTATTATCATTCAATTTCTCATAATGATATTTTAAAAACAAATTTTAATATTGAATTTTCTTGATATATAAAATGGGGAGAAACTGAAATGGAAGTTTAAAAAATATATATGAGTTGATTCTACTCAATATCTACCCATGAAAAGATCCACTGTATTTTATTGCAGAAATATGACTGTCAAAAAAATCTATATTCCCAATATATGCTTGAAGATAGGGTGTCTGTAAATATATAAGCAATCTTTGGATGAGACTTCCAGTAAAATTCATGGGGGTTTACTCACCAGGGAGTTGCTTTTGCTTTTCCCCATCTTTATCATTCCTTCTTATATTGTAGATGTGATGAATGTCTTTTTAGATATTATGGCTAGCTTTGTAACCATGATTTTTTAAACCACGAAACAATATTGATTGGGAAGCCACTTGCTAAGAATGGCAATGTACATGGAAAGTAGAAGGCTGGAGCATTGGTTATACCATAAAGCCACAATAGCAGTCCTGTACAACCAAAATCCAATTTAACTAAATGAGAGAAAACAAAACTTTATCTTATGTAAACTAATGATATTCAGGCTTTTTTGTTTATATTAGACAAATGCAATTACAAATTGATATAAACCACTTTTACCTGAAGATATTTATCACGAAAATATGGGACCTGTTTGAAACTACTCAGAAATGTAGAAAAGAATTAAACAAATGAGAAAAAAATATTTTTTAGATGATCATAGAGTTTTAAAATTCCTGAAATAATTTATATATGAAACACAATCCCAATCAAATAAAAATATTTTAACTTGAGAAATTATTTGTAAGATTAAGTAGTCAAATGAAATAGCTAAATAATAAGGAAATATAATAAAGTATTCTTATCCGATTTTAAACTAAAATATCTTACATGTAATATGAATCAATAATAATTCAGCAGGGGGATACTAATAAATAGACATATCATGGAAAGCATAGTCTCAAAGCAGACTCAAGGACATATGACTTTAATTGATCATAAAGTACTTTGTCCATGGAAATAAGAGTAATAATAAGATTTTTATTTTTATAGTCTCCTTCTATAACCTTAGAATTTTTCATAACTATTTTCTTGAGTCTGTTTCCCCAAGAGAGACAATTTGGATACCAACATGTTAAATATAATAACTATGTATGAGGTTATTAGAAAAGGAAATAAAGATGGCTTGGCTCAATGGTCTTGTCAACATTGGTTCTGCTCCTTCTATGAAAAATTCCAATAATCTAGCCTGCACACATATTTTTTAATCAAGAATGTTGACATAGAGATTGAAACCAAATCATAGTCCTAGAGAATAAAGTCTATCCCTGCTGACTCCATTCATGGATGAGAAACATTATCTCTTCTGAAAAGTACTCCTAGGAAAAGTCTTTTTCACTCAGAATTGGGACAAGGAGAAATGCTTTCATTAGAGGCTGTGTAGAATCTTACTTTCCAAAGAGACATAATTTGAAACAGCCAACCGAATTAAACAGTCATGAGACGAATTCATTATAAAATCTACAACTTTGAAGCCAGATCATCAGCTATAGGTTAAGAATGCATTGCATGTACCCAGAAGCTCAATGCTCAGAGTCATCTCTTGTGTGAGTAGGTGCTCATGCGTTATTGTGTGAGTATGTGAGAATGAATGCATGGGCATTGACAGGAAGTGCTACACTTAGTGAGTGAAAAAACTTGATTATAATATTTTTGCAGATCTTACAAATTCCAAATATAAGGAAAACGGTTTAGAATCAGTCTTTGAAAAAATATCAGGGAAAGTGAACAGACTGTTTACCTCACTTATGTGAGCCCTATTCTGAAATTATTAGTTGAAATATTGGAAAATTATTTTAACAAATTGAATTTAACAGAATTAAGTGAAAATTATGCATGTATAAAGAAATAATGAACTACAGAAAGGTGAAAGCTGAGTGACACAATTCAGTTGTAGTTCACTTGAAAACAACTAAGAATTTTAACAATGACAAGTTCAAAGTAAGACAACAGGATTTTATAAATATAACATATATAATAAATAAACATTAAATTAATTTATTTATATTGGGATACGATGCTGGGGTTGAGTGTTAAGACCTATATAGTACCATCTCTATGCCAAGGTCTCTGCTAGATACTACAGAGAATGTAAAGTGAAGAAAGACATATTCCCTAAAAGAGATAGTAATCACTGTGGAGTAGAATGCACAGAGTTGAATGGGATGTCAGGTACATAAATAGTAAGAATACAAAGTGGAATTAGGAAATATGTTATAAGAAAAAATGAGATATCGTATGAATTTAAAAGTATGCAGGGACAAACCAACTTGGAAGACATCAGAAAATATTATATACAGAAAGCCTCTGCTTAGAACTCACTTCCCCTGAAAAGCTTTCTTCACCCCAAAATAAATTGTCTCACCTCCTAATTCTGGACACAGTACTATATATCCTTTATGTCTCCTTTTTAAACAGTCGTTCAAAATATTATTTGAGTGTTTCCTGTGTGCCGGGTACTGTGATCGAAATAGGAATTAACATGACAGAAAAAAATTTAATGGGGGAAGAGTAATATTAAACAAATACTTATAACCATAATATATATTCAGGGTGTTATTGAGAAAGGGACAGGAAGACCTCACCAATCTGAGAATGGCAGGTTTCACTGAGAAGTAGAGTTGTGATGATCAATGGTAGAATCAACTGCCTGGAAGTTTTAACAAAAAATTGCCCAGAGAGGTGTTAATTGGGGCTAAATAATCTAAAAGGATGAGTGAAAAGATCTTCAGTCCTCAACAGAGAGAAGGAAGACAACATAAAATGACCTTACAGGGTGAGAGCCACAGGAATGAGAACCCCATCTCCTAATGTTCCCTGTTGGCTAAACTCAAATGGGAGCCAGAAAGCAAAGGAACCCACAGGGGAAGTTCAATAGACCCATCTCCTAGGGCACACAGCAAGGTAGACAACAACAAACAGTGAATTTGGAGGGACAATGAGTTAGCCACAAAAGATATAATGAAAGAAAAGGTGATTTGAAGTATGAAAATCAAAATGCTGAGAAACACAGGGATTGAATAAAGAAGATGAGAAACAACTGATGTTAAGAGGTTTATCATAGTGCCTGGCATGTAGTAACAACTCGATGTTACATACCATCATTACTTTTGTTATCATTATCGTTATTGTTATTTTAAAATATCATAACACTGTTAGAAGTGACATCCAGGTAGATTTCTTTCAGGACTGTATTAAGAATTTATAGAGCTATAAAGACTGATCCTGGTGTTAAAGTTTTTAGTAAATATAGAGAAATGACCACAAAAACGTGAGTAGATGACCAGAAGGAAAGTAAATCAACGATAAAGCCAAATGGATTAGCCTGAAAGAATCAGGACTTGCATTAGCTGAGACTTGAAAACCTGGTAAAAAAAAATTAGAGATGAACAAACAGAAGAGCATAAAAATTAAAAGAAACATGATCAGAAATTCAGGAGTAAGTTGTAGAAATGTGGAGTAATTCCTTTTAGATGAATCCTAGAATATGAGTAGGAAACACTGGGTGGGAGAACTTTAATGTAGTTTATCGCCATATTTTGTAGGGCTTTTAATACCAGGACAAGGAATACCAGCACTGGAAATAGTGGAGAGTCAGCAAATAATTTTGTAAAAGGGATTAATGTGATTGGAGTAAAATAAATTGTCATAAGTATAATTTGGAATTAAGAAAATTAGTCAATAATGTTAGAAGAGGTGATGCAAAGAATAAACCTTAAAGAACTACAGAAATCGTACATTAAAAGGAGGGCATCCTTTTAGCAGAAAGGTCAGCATGTACAAAGGCATAGTGATGAAAATTATGATGTTGAATTAGGGCAGGTTTTCTTAACATTGGTACTATTTATATTTTGGTTCAGATAATTCTTTGTTATTAGAGACTATAGTGTTCATTCTAAGATGTTTTGCAACATCTCTGATTTCTGTCCAACTTATGCCAGTAGCAATGCCTCCCAAGTGTGACAACATTACCTGTGTCCCTTGGAGGTGAGGAGTGGGCAAAATAGCCCATGGTTCAGAATCCCTGAATTAGAAGAATTGCCTATAATTTAATAGAACCACAAGGAAAAGTATAGCAATGAATTGGCTACAAGTGAGGCTAAAAAGATATAGACAAAAGTTTTTCGCTTACTTTGCTGAGGACTTTTTAATTTATTCTGGCAACTGAAGAAAGATAAGAAGCAAAGAAATGAAGCAAGAAGATTTTTATTTTAGAAAGATTACATTGGGAGAAATTTAAAGAAGTAAGTCTGTTGTCAAGGAGGCTGCTTGAGGAAATTCCAGAAGTTCTCTTTTTATACTGTCACTGAGGGCTTAAAGGAGGAAACAGGAGATATAAAAGAGGTTGAGGAAGTTGGAGTAATAAAATGTGGGAAAGTGGAGTATTATTGTGAGAAAAATAAGTTCCAAGACATAATGTTCAGCATGGTGACTATACTTAATAATATTGTATTGTATACCTGAAATTTGCTATGAGTGTAGATCTTAAGACTCTCAACAATAAAAATAAAGGTAATGTGAGGTGAAATATATGTTAATTAACCATTATTGTGGTAATGATTTCATGCAGTATAGATGTATCATCCCATTGTATAATTTTAAATATATACAATTTTATTTATCAATTATACCTCAGTAAAGGTAGGGGGTGTGGAAAAATCACTATATAAAAGGAAAAAGACGAAAGAAAATTATGAGGAACATCTAAGCATACATGTGTTCTAGTGGTGGGGAAAAATCTTGTAGAGTTTAGAAACATAATTGAGAGAAGAAACGAAGGATGCCAAATAAAAGGCATGTGTTGCTCTAGGACAAGGGAATAGGAGACATGAAAATATGCAGTTAAAAAGGAAATATAGGGCCTTGGAAATTGAAGAATTTTGTTCTTGATGGTCTTTACTTTTTCTATAAAGGAGGATATTGTATTAACTTCTAAAACTACTGGTAAATATGGGTTACAGGGTTGAAGAAAGTAATGAAAGTTTTAAAATATACTGGAAAATGAGAGAAAGAATTGTTTAAGCATAGTATGTACAGAGTAAAGGTTGTTAGCAAACAGTGAAGGCCAATATGAAGTTGGTGACTATGAATTTATAGTGAAGTCATTCTGTGTAATTAAATAAATGTCACCAGTATTACTCAACATTCCTGATATAGAAACAAAAGAGAAAAACAGTTGGATTGGTGCAATGTTGTCTTTTTTGTTGTGGTTTTTCCTGACAAGTAGGAACAAAGGGAAGGGGATAATGGATTTTATTTTAGTGATAAAATCTTTGAGTAGGTATATTATGAAAGAAAGACTGATTGTAAAACAATACAAAAATAAATGAATAAAAAAGAAATGGATAGATTGCAAGAAAGTGGATGTTAAAATTACTGAGTGCCTCAACTCTTGGAAGATTAGGAAAACAGAAGTGCCATGAATCGGCCAAGATATTTTCAAAAAAAGAAAATTAGGTCTGGAACTCAGAAAACACAGAAAGTTTTGGATGTAGGAATTATTTACATAGTTTTGATAATTAAAGTTTTATGGGTAAAGTTATGAGAGAAAACTGGCAAAATGCACAAACCAGCCAAGGAAACACTCATAAGCAATTTCAATACATAGAGAAAGAAGGAATAAAAGGAACTAGCAGAATAGAGTTTATAGCTATGGAAAGGGAACCAACATAATTCAGTATTACAAAAGGAGAGACAGGGAGGTGTTCTCAGAGGTAGAGTTAACAAACAATACTGTGAGAGTTATTTGGGCTGTTCACAAATTTTGGGTTCTCTCCTGTTCAAATGGCAAGATTGCTTCTTACTACCCATCCTCTGCTCCTCCCTACTTAATTTAGAGATGGTCAAGTAACTTACTTTGGCCAATAAAATATAAACAGAAGTAACTTTTGTCACTTTCAGGTGGATGATTTAAAAGTTAAAGCATGTCACAGTCACTGGCAATATTCCAGAAAGTTCTGCTCTACCAGTTAAGATCAAGGAGTGATAGTGTCATAGATCAGATCTTCTAGCTGTATCTCAATGGACATCTAGTGTGACAATTATGTCTTTGTTTATTTAAGCTAGTGAGATTTTTGTGTTTTTATTATGCAATATAACCTAGGCTCTCCCAATTGTAATAAATAAAAAAATGCAAGCAAGGAGTCAAGGAGGATGGGAAATAAATAAAATGTCCTAGGATTTGAAATCTATGCTAACATTTTTCAATGACTTCTTATTGCCAAAATTAAGAAAAACTTCTATATTAAGTTCTTTATATTTCTTACCTTTCATTGGTAATTACATATTTTATTTAATTGTACTACTTCTCTAAGGTTGTCTAGGGCCAGATTCAGGTGTAAAATAATTAAGTTATTGATGAAAGGTTTCATCTTTTTAATTCTTTAACATATTGTAGTTGCTTATATGAAGTATGTGGAGGCACAAAAATGAACTCTTTCAGTTTAGACACTACCCAAAAAATAGAATGGGATTATAAGAGAATGAGTAGCTCAATGATACATATGTTCAAGTTGAAGTTTGATGACCTTTTATGAGGAGGAATACTATCATTTATTGAACACCTATTGTGTGTTAAGTAATATTGTGTGCTTTAGTAATGTCATTTTATTGATGTACACAGCAATCTTTATATGAGTATGTAATTCCACCGATGCAAAAGGTTACACAAACTGTCCAATCTCAAATATCTAGTAAGAGGCTGAGATTCGACTCTAAAATCAATGACACCAAAACATTCTCTCATTTCAGAGAAAGGAATTTGGAGCTGAATGTCTATTTTAGTCACTAACACCAGTATGATACCTTGTTTAAGTAACATTCATGTTACTGTGGAATACAATTCTTTGTGGGTTTTTTGTTTGTTTGTTTGTTTGTTTTGCCTTTAGGTACCCTCTACTGCATCCAGAAAAAAAAAGATCAGAGATCAAAATTTCCTACAAAAAGAAGATTCATTCTGTGTCATTTATATTTTAAGCCCTTTTCAGAGGGGAAAAAAGTTAACAAGTGTTTTTATATTTGTACAAGGTACAATAATTTTCTTTTAAAATCAATTTTTTTAAAGTATGAGAAATTCTACTGCTTTCTGTGAATTTGAATGATTTGAAATTTCATTATTAGTGTCTCGAGAATGAGATTAATTTCTTGAAGGTAATAACGAAGGCACCGTTGAAATCATTTAAATGATTGAAATAAGTATTTGAGAGAAAAAGTGATTGTAAGACCTATAATTTTCCTTTATTCTGGTTCATGGATTTAATTCTTTAAATATGTGGAGATATAAAAAAGTAGTGCCTTGAAATTTCCCATATGACATCTAGAGCTGTTGCAGTGACAAAGACACATTCTGCGGCAAACATTTTCTTTGCATAGCATCCTTCTTGTCATGTTATTTTTGTTGGAAAATGACTTACTAGAAAATTTCTACCGTATGGACTCTGAATAAATCATGTTGGTTGTATATTAAGAAACTATAAAAATCAGATGTAGAGGTAAATTAATTAACTTTTAAAAGTCTTTGTGAGTCAACATCACTTCAGCCTAACCCGGTGATTCTTAAAGTGTGGTCCCTGCACTAGCAACAATAGCAGCAACTAGAGATTGTTAGAAATACAACTTCTTGGGCCCTCACCCCAGACCTGGCTGAAACAGAGACTCTTGAGGATTGGGCCTTGCAATCTGTATTTTAACTAACCCTCCAGCAGATGCTAATATTGCTAAAGTTAGAAATACTCCCCTAATCCATGGTTAGATTTGGAAAAATATATATTTTATCCCAAACCTTTATCTTTAACAGTGATTCTTAATCTAGTTGAACATTAGAATAAACTGTCAGTCCTTTAAAAAGAAACTCTTATGTCCAGACTCACCCCAAACAAAAAGAATCAGTACCTCCCAGGTGGATCTGATAACCAGTGGTCACTGAGAACCAGTATTGTGAGTGATGGGAAGAATTTTTAGTATAACATCAGCAAATTTGAATCAGAGCCCCAAATTTTATTCAGGCAAATCATAAAAGTTGAAGATTTCTCCATCACAAAATTTTGAAGTGCTGACTGAGTTGAATTGTGTGATAATGCATTGTAAATTCTAAAATCTTGCTACTCATGAGTGGTTAAAGATAGGCAGCATCTGATCTCGGTTATAATCGTAGAAACTCCAGACTCTCTAGAGACTTGATGAAACAGAACCTGCATTTTAAAATAATCTGTCATGCATATACACTTTCATGTTTGAGAAGCACTGTTCTAAAGCATGAGGCCAAGATAAGTCATCATTATAACATATGAAAAAAGACAATGCACTTGTGTAAAATTTTTGCATATTATGGCTCATTACTCAAATTGTGCTTAGCTTTAAATGAGTGTGGGTTCGAAAAAGGGGGTAAAATTTATAATAATCATTTAAGCTTCACATTTTCATTGCAAAATTCCACTTTGAAACTGAAAACAAAAAGGCTCTATGAGTCTGTTTGTCCAGAAAAGATACAAATAGGTACAAGTCCCTTCAGCACTTACTGGGTTACTAAGAATTTAAGAATAATTCAGGTTTGAAGAACAGTTCTCCTCAAAGCTGCTGTTCAAATAAATGTTGGCAAAGAGTAGAGTAATGTAAGGATGAGCTGATGAACAACCAGAAATAGCAAAAGTCTGCAGAAAATTACTTGTCAATAAACACACGTACATGTATTATTATTATTATTGTTATTATTATTACTACTGTTGTAAACAGACATACAAGTTTAATCAACACATTATAGGTAATTCATTATAATAACATATCAAAAAAATAAGAAAAAGCAACCGGAAAACAGTGAACTCATATAAATGATTTATATAAATGATTTAATATATTGAGTACCCACTGCTGTTTACACAAGTGCAATTATTAAGGCATAAGACATGACTTTTGTAATAAAGTTTCCGTATTCCTCTGCTCTTTGGAGAAAGTAATAAACTACTAGGCAAACATCTAATAAATACCCCCATACTCTTCAGCTTATCAGTCGTGTAAATTTTACGGACTTTTATCAGGATCGTGTTATTTGGATTTACTGTCTATAAGGATAAAAAGCTATAATAAAGGTGAATAAATGGATTCCATTGGCCTATAAATAACTATTCAACCAAAAGAGTAACTTTGTATTCTACCATCTGGTGCTTCAAAGAATATTATCAAAGTAGCAGTAGGTGGTGGTGGAAAAACATCCATTTCATCTTTATCCTTTAGAAAACAGTAGCATTTGGAAAACACATGCATCCTCTTTTCTGAGCCAACTATCTAAATTTCATCCAATATAAAAGGATTTATTTTTCTAATACTTATGCATATTAGTGAGTCCCATCATGTTAGAGATAGGAGAAGTGCTAGACTGGTAGACCTGACATCTAACATGTTCTATTTTCCTGAATAACAGAAAGATCACCATCATTAATAATGCAGAACTCCAAAATTAGGGAAAACTAGTGGAAAGTTTCTGAGTGAAACATGAGTAGAAGTCATCGAATTCTCAGAGGACCAAGAGAGGTCATACCTCAAAACTTAAACTACATTAATCTCCACAGTAGTTAAAGCATCTTACACAAAGTCCTAAAAATTAAGTAGAAGTCCCCTGATCAATCCATTCTTGTTTCTTTTATATTCCAATCATTCCAAATATTTTAATTTAGCACTTCTAAGCCTCAGGCATTTTGAAACTTCATCTTGTTTATAATAATTTTTTTTTCTTCCTAGGTAAATTTGTTTCTTTAATCAGACTCTGCACCTTATAAGAATTGTCCTTTGTATTTTCATAGGCATAGAATCAGGTGCACAAAAAGTTCTGATTTAATTTTTTTAACTATTTCTCTTGAATGTGCATTTAGGCCCCATTCTCATGTATGTAGAAAACTTAATAAATTCATTTTTAGGTCAAAACCTAAATGGAGGGTTAAGATGGAGAAAAACTTACTGGTTCATGTCTCAATATCTTGCCACACTTATATTTAAAAATATCCACATCCAGTTCTTCCAAATATTTTCACATTCCTGTATCAAATACTTATGGTTACCAACAGCTTAGATAGTAGAGATTTCACTGAATAAAAACTGATGGAAGGACAGAGGTTCTTTACACAAGCGTAAGATCTGGTTTTAACTATGAAATCTTGGGTAAAATATTTCACTTTACTGTGTTTCAGTTTCCATGCGTAAAAAATACTTAATTAGATGTGATAAAATGTGTATTTCTTTTAAGCACTAATACTCTATGATTATACAATTTCCAAATCCTCTAAAAGCTCAATTAAAATCACCTCTAGAAAACAGAAAAAGAAATGTACTGCTGAAAGCCTTATATGGACATACTACAAACAACTTATATTAATTGAGCATTTACTAGAAGTCAGGCACTGTTCTGAAAACTTCCTATGCGTTATCTTATTTTATAATCATAAAACTCTATGTCTATTTTATTAGTGGGAAAATTGAGACTCAAAGAAGTTAACTAACTTGTCTGTTGCCTCATAGCTAATGAGAGGTGATTCCAAGGTTCAAACTCAATCAGTTTTCAGAGCCTGCAGGATTAACATTTTATAGCTGTCATGTGCCATCTAGAAATGTTTTTACTTCAATACATTCAAGTTTCTGTTATAATAAAATTTCATATATATTTCTATTGTTTTATTGTGTAATCTGAAGAGCAACATAAGGTCCTACAAAAATTACTACCATTCCAATTGGTTAGTTTAAAAAAAGAGCATTTCAAACAATAAGTTATATACTCATAAACTTGCTAAACTAAATAAAAATTTCCAGAGAGCAGCTTTTAATCTTGGAGAATAATCTATATGATCAGTTAACACAGATAAATTTCAAAATGTAGCCTCCTTGAGGCTAAGCCTACTAACTATTGTGTGTCCTATAGCAAGGCATATTTCAATTCTATTTAATAAGTGTACAGCTAGAATATATATGTACTGGTACATATTATTTATGTATTATATCTCTTTATGGATCTCTACTTCACCATTCTATGGCATTAATTTATCATCTTGAAGGCAAGTCAATCAGTTTCCAGTGAAGAATTGTGAGCCCAGTGATAATCCTCTTATACCATTTACTGGCAAAATCCAACTATGGCTAGCTTACCTCACTTGAAGACAAGAATAAGAGAAAGAGAATGTTTTTAAGATTCAAAGGAAGGGCAAGACTGAGAATTAGCCAACATTGTCACAGGAAAATGACCTTGCAGCAAAAAATAACAGTTATCTGAGAATTTCAGTTCCTAAAAAGAAATTAAATAACCTATACTAGAAGAAACAAAATTAATTGAATAGTAAAATCAAGAAATTAGAGGAAGTATAATTAATAACTTCAAAGAAGACTCTTAGTGACATGAAGAAAGAATAGTTTTAAAGAACTGGGTCAGAATATTAAACGTGGTAAAATATAATTGCTGAAAAATAGAGTTCAGTATGTGTGATAAATAGCCAAATTGATTCAGAGAACAAATTAGTGAACTAAAGATCTCTCCAGAAGGAATCAGAAATGAATATATAAAGGAAAAAATACAATAAAGGTAAAAAGAGGTGAAGGTCTGCAATAGTAATATTAGCATCCATATATTATAAATCCAACTAAAGAGAATTTTACAAAACTGGAAAATATATTTGAGATTTTTCACATAGAAATTACATATTAACTAAAAAGAAATAAAATTTAGCCTTACAATGACTTCTTAATAATAACACTGAAAACCAGAAGATAATAGAGTATTATTGTACAAATAATTAGAGAAAAATAAGTTATTTTGATTATCATTCAAAAACTCTGTTGAAACAAAGGTGTTTTTAAACAATAATAAAAGCAAAGAGAGTTTACTATCAACAGACCTCACTATTGAGATTTCTAAGGGATGTACTTCAGAAAGAAGGAAAAGATCAAATGCTATAATACATGTATGCTTTAAATTTTTTTTTAAAAATCCTTCTTTTGTATCCATTGACCTACACAAGAACTTTACACTTGCCATATTGACAGACCATGGAATGCTAACTCATATCTACCTTTTTTACAAATGTTATCTTTCCTCACTGTTCTCATATACCTGGCAAAATCCTAATAATTGTTACTGCTACAGATCAAAGCTTTTCCCCAATTGGCTAATTTTCCAAATCATCCTGAGACCAAGTGAATAAACCTTGTGTAACTTCTATTATAGCCTTTGCTGGATCTACTGCTAATTTAATAAATAATTACTAAGCAATTATTTTGTTCCAGGCACTAGTTCAGGCACTAAGAATGCAATCACAGACTAATGGAGTCTCTGCTCTTATACAGTTTCCATTAGGAAATGATTACACATTATATCGTTGCAATTAATATTTTGAGAATTTTTTCTATTACTTAAGTCCCTAAGAGCAAGGGAATACGAATTCATCTTCAGACTCTCATGTTTCAGAGCCAGCTGATATTCAGTCCACCACAATCTGCTACATTCAGGTGGACACACAAGATCAAAGTGGCTAGATAGAATCACTTAATTATGTTTATTAGTAGAATAAATCCTGATCATTAACAGACAAAAATCACTATCTTATATCTAAGGGAAGTAGTTGATCATTTATTTGTTTTAGGTTTAGTCATCGTTCAGCTATAGCTCACATGTAGATTATACAAAGTAGAAGAATTGTTCATTAGATACCCATTTTCAATATCACATTCTATTTTAACATGCAAATAAAAGCACCACATAGTAAGACTTTAAGGCAGAAAAAAGTTTGCATTATTCAAAATTAGTTTATTATTATTTAGAATTATTTAAGATTAGTGAGAAATACTGTTTTTTGTGCCACATGTATGATTTGGGGAAAATCACTTAACTAAGTTTTGTTTTCTTTCTCTGTAAAAAGTGTTACTAGTAATGCCTTCCCTATTCATTGTTTATGAGAATTATAATAGATGGAAAAAAAAAAAAGAGAGCAGAGCTCTTTAAATTTTAAAAGGAAAATGCAAATAAGAGATCCCGCTGAAATATAAGCTCCACAAAGGCAAAAATTATATCTGTTGGTCACTGATAAATCTACAGTATCAGACACAGAGCTGGCACTGGATAAATACTTATGCATATCTTAATCAAATATTGCTAGTGTTAATATATCTACTCCAGAAGTAAATAAAAAGATAAACACCCAATAATGTCTTCCCAATTGCAAATTTCCAAACTAAATTAACCATAAAATGTGAGAAGTTTGAAGAATTTCTTAATTTCAAATCTGAGATTTATTTTGTCAGATTAGTCATTGAGTAATTATACCAGTATATCGATAAAGTCAAAATGTAAATTTCCCTCTATAATGTTTTAAAATGAGTTGCACTGGATATTAATTAGGAAAAAATAAAAGGCTGGAGTCTGTGTGTGTGTGTGTGTGTGTGTGTGTGTGTGTGTGTGCATGTGTGAAGATTTGGAGAACATCCCTGTATCTGTTTAATTCAGTAGCCCAAAAGTAGACTCTCTTCACTGTCACCTTAATGAGGTCTATTTTATTTAATGTGATTATCAGATACTCAAAACAATGCAGTGCAATCTATGAAATTCTTTTGGTCCCTATTCTGTTTCTACAAGTTATCATTTAGTCTACTCCCTCCAACATGGATCAAGTCACCTGATAAGCCCGTACCCTCATTCTAATCAGGTGTACGACATAGTAATTAGACATTATGTTACTTACAAAGTGATCACCCTTATAAATCTGGTACCCATCTGACACCATACATAGTTATTACAAATTTATTCCTTATGCTATACTTTACATCCCCATGAAAATTTTGTAACTACCAATTTGTACTTTTTAATGCCTTCATCTTTTTCACCCACTCCCTTCCAACCCTCTTCCCATCTGGCAGCCATCAAAATGTTTTCTGTATCTATGAGTTGTTTCTGTTTTGTTTATTTTGTTCTATAAATTACACATGTAAGTAAAATCATATGACATTTATTTTTCTCGGTCTGATTTACTCCACCCTACACAATACCCTCTAGTTCCATCCATATTGTTGTAGATGGAAAGATTTCATTCTTTTTTGTGGCTGAGTAATATTCCCTTGTATATATGTATGACCACTTTATCCATTCATCCATTGATGGACATGCAGGTTGCCTCCATATCTTAGCTATTTTAAAGAATGCAGCAATGAACATATGAATTCACATGTTTCCCCAGAAACCTTGTGACAAATTGTAAAATATTCAGTGTGTGCAAAGTTAGCTGGTTATGTGCTCAGGAGAGAGTAATGTCTTCATCTGCAAAAGTGAATAAAGAGAACAAACAAGACTCCAAAATGCTCTGGGTATAAAATGTACTGAAATACAAAGAAAACATTGCATAGTATTTTGGGGGGAGCTTATACTCATGATGAAAAAGGGGTAGTTCAAAATTAACTGTTGACAAGTTATATTTAATTGTTGTCCTGTTCTCACTTAAATGTCAGCATAAATTCTTCGGTGAATTTATAATCTAGTGAGCAAAATGGGATACAAATAATATGCACATAAACATATATATGAATATATACATATGTGTTTGTGTGTGTGTGTGTGTGCGCGCGCGCGCGTGTGTTGATTCAAAATCAACATTTCTGAGAACATACTGGGGACCAGTTGCTGTACTTGGTGCTGAGAGTTGCAGAAAGAAAATTAAAATGTTAATGTTACTTAAGAACTTGGGGTTCTGTTTATAAAATTAGAGAACTTCAAGGATAAAATTAGACAGTTTAGTCTTAAATAGCCTCAGAAGAGAAAAAGTCAGAGGAAGAAAATTAATTTGTAAATGAATAGAAATGAAACAGGTGACTTTGCCTGTATCAAAATATGGCTACCAAGATAAGGCATCAGTAAATTTTATAAATAGAAGTGACCTTAGAAATTATTTACTGAAACACATCAATTTTACCAATGAAGGACAAGCTACATAGATATAAGATAAATAGGCAAAACTTGTAGAGATTTGTTCATCCTTTGTTTTCTATGTAAAGTTGAGCAAGTCACTTTTCCTCTTTGGATCTCAAGTTCTTAATGTATAATTTGGCAAAAATAATATTGTCTTCCTTGTTGGATTGCCGAGTACTGAATAGTGAAATATACACACATGAATTAAAACAGTGCTTGGTAGATAATTAAGTACTAAATAAAAGTAAGTTCTTAATATTGATGCCGTTGAGAGAACCAGCATTCAGCTTTGATGATACTTAGTCAAAATTCTGTTCAGGTCTGTATTGCATACTTAATAATTTTCTAAAAGGGTAGATCTTATGGTAAGTGTTCTTATTACAAAAATAATAATAATAAAGAGGATGGGAAGTAATGAATATGATTGAGGTGATGGTATCACAAATGCTAACTTATTACCAGATTCATTAAGTTGTACACATTAAATACATAGAGCTTTTTGTCAATCAACATCAATATAGTTAGTAGTAAAAAAGAAAAAACAAAAAAACAAAAAAAAACAAAAACAAAAACTGTTCATCAGGCCACACTGCCCTAAATGCATGAGTTGACTTACAAATGCTTAAACTTTAAGACTTGCATAGCACACCCAAAGAAATGAGTCCGCAAATGGTATTTTATTAATGAAAGTCCTGATAAAGGAAAATTATACAAAAGCAATAACATTCAGAAACAAAAGAATGCAAGGAGTCAGTGTCAGGAAAAAAAAATGAGTCTCAAAGTTCTTTATTTCATCTACCTTAAGCAGGCATAAATATCAGATAGTCTTACTTCTTGAAAACATAGGCAACCACAGGAATCACCTGGAAATATGAAAAAGAGAGAAAAAGCAAATCTCTTCAGTTCTTATTTTACTTCTCCATTCTCTTTCAGAACAGTAAAACAATGGTAAGAAGAATTTGAAATCCAACCTAGGCGGGCCCTTGGGAGAGTACCTAACCTCTCTTGATGAAAATTAAAAAAAAAAAATCTGAGGATTTGAAATAGTTTTGTGATACATCATCAAAAGATTGTCTGAGCAGTAGGGTGTGATAGTTGAGAACAGAGACTTATGGTCATATGGAAGTTACTTTAACCTAAGCTCTACTCAGTTCCATTAAATATAAAATAGGGTTGATAATAGTACCTCCCTTACAACAAAAGTTTGAAATATTTAAAGAAGTTAATATTTAATAAAATATACATCATACAGTCACAGACACATATGAAATGCACAAATGTTAATAATTCTAAAATGTATGGATTAAAACTAGTTTTAAAAAAGTTTAACCTATCTGGCTATTTAAAAATTAAGTAGGAATGAGGTCTTGTTTCTCAAAGTTACAATAACCAAAAATTTAGCCATGATAGTTTTTGAGGATGTTTAAAGGTGGGCCTGAGGTGAGAAGAGGAGGGGGAACAGAAATAGCTCTATTGACAGTGGAAATAACAGGATAAGGACAAGAGAAGCAAAAATGGCTACACCCAGAAAGCTGCACCCATGCCAAAACTGAGTCTAAGGAGATCAAATTGCCAAATAAATGAAAGATATGAGGTGTTTTTTTTTAATATGAAATATTCTAACAGTATTTCAAAGAGAGATTTAAATCCATAAATCTTTAACTAAATTTAAATCTGTAGAAAAAGGATCGTACTTGAGAAATATACCGTCTCTATAGACATTCCGTACAATCCAATAGTTTTGTGAGGCACTCTTGGGGAAAGCAATCTGCCATCATCCTGAACCATTAGAAACAGCAGTGGAAAGAAGAGACACTTCTGACTCTGAGCAGGCAGCTAGTCTTAAAAATATCACACTTAGCATTGGAGCTGAATTACTTTTCCTTGAGAAGGAGTAATATGGCCTACGCCTATTCTAAGAAGAAAAAAAAAAAATATGAGTTGATTCTTAGTGGAAAATACTTAAGATTGACACCCAAGTATTCAGACTTGACAAACATTACTCTATAATAACACCTGTGGAAACAGAATATAAATTATGGTATTCTTGTTACCTGTAAACTTCTTTGTCATATCAATCAACTATTTTAAAGTATATGTTGTTCATACATAAAGCTTCAAATCTACTTTCTCTGAGGACCTCAAAAGGTAAATCGATATTTGTGAAAGAATGTAGTGGTTTAAATAATTGAAAATTAAAAATCTTTGGTAATAAAATTGGTTTTCTCATAGTCGAATATTTTTTTTAATTCATGTGTTCACTCATTCATTAAAAATTATCTATTTAATTACTTAGTTTTCAAACCATCAATATCACAAGCCCTTGTTAAAAGCCAGAGCTAGCATATATGTTCAATCTACATTTATATTTTGATTAATTCTTATGACGTTATTAGCAACTGTGACTTATTTGGAAATACTATATTTGAAGCTCTGTGAGAGACATTAGGGATCTTTGAATCTAGCTCTCAATAAGCTTCCTCGTTTATAATTAAATGGAAAGAGAGTTTGGTCATGATCAATCCTAAATACTGAGATGGCGTCTCTGAAGAGGAGCAGAGCTTCTGGAACCTAAGAAGAGTAAGAACATGTTGCCTGCCTTTAGCTAAAAAGAAATAGAATTTCAGAGAGTGAGTGAAAAAAATGTGTCTTGGTATCACACCAATTGACCTCCCCAGGAAACTATGAGAGTACAGACAAAATTGACAAAGACAGCTGAAGAACTTTATAGCTAACAATTATGAAGTGTTGAGACATACTAGTGTGAAACTGAAGCATTAAGGATGTGAAGCTGCACCAGCAGCTGTGCCAATCCCCCAGCTCAGCAGTTTCCCTTCCAGCTACCCCCAAGCCTGGGCACGAGCCAAGGGTAGGAGCTGGCAAGGGTGGAGCAGCAGACTTAGCATTCATTCAAAAGGCAAAAGTCTGGTGCCTTAGACTGCTCTGACACCCTGAGAACCCTTGATAGATGGTCACAGGGATGGGAAGCATGGCAGAAGGAATGCAGTTAGCATTAATATGTTGGCTAGGTGGAGGGTCAGGGGAGGGAGGGAGCAATTGGGGGGATTATTTTATGAACTATATAGATGTAACCAATGTATACAGTATTCTCGAAACTAATCAAAAAAAAAAAAAAAAGGCAAAGGTCACCAGAAAATGGTATCCACTACTTTGGAGAAAGTTTACAGGTACATGGGAGGAACAACAGATTATGCATTATCATGTATAAAGACAATAAAAATCTGTCACTTCAAGTGAATACTAAGGTTAAAGAATTTTGAAACACTCAACCTGAGCTAAGATTCCATTCCAACTACTATTAACTGTATCAGTGTGGGCCACAGACACTGTCTGTTTTAGAATGTCAAGTATGTAGAATGGAAGTCAGCAAACTTTTTCTCTAGAGGTTTAGATAGTAAATATTTTATAGTTTCTGGGCCAAGAGGCAAACAAAGATTTTATGTAACTACTTACAGAAAAAGAGAGAAAAAAAGTCACAAATATTTTAACAATAAAATTAAAACTATGGAAACTAAAATTTAAGTGGTTGTCACAAAATATTATTTTTTTGTGATTTTTTTTCAGTAATTTGAAAAACATTCTTATCTCATGGGATGTACAAAAACAGTTGGATTTGGCACCTGTGCTATAGTTTGCCATTTTCTCACTTAGGCCATAGCCTGGATCATGAAAATTTACCAAATGTTACTAATTATTGTTATTATTAAATAATTAACCATTTAAATTAATTAAATTATTATTATGCATAGATGTTTCATAACCAGGATCTCCCCTGATTTGCCATGTCATGCTGAGCAACACTGTGGAAAATAGTGTTTGTTCATTTGGAAACAAACATCAATACTCTGAATCAAACACACAAACACGTAAGGAATAATGCATTTTAGTATTAGTATATAAAATAACTTGGCATTTGTTTCTTCCACAATCACTCATTAAATCCAAGTAAGCATCAAGGATTGTGTACTGAGAATAAAAACATAAATAAGACCACGTCCTTGTCTTGGAATTGATTACAGACCAGGAGTGGAGATTATGTAAAAGACACAGGATAACTAGATGTGACAAAGGGGTTGTCGCCCAACTGGAGATTTAAAAAAGCAACATTGTAGAAGCATAAATCACAAAGAACTTCTCCCAGACAAATGTATGGCTTCAGACCAAAACATGGAGTTAAGATCAGTTATGCTACATCGGGAGAATTTTAGATTTAAGCCGAATATTTGACAGACAGTATTTGAAAGGCATTTCTTCTAATACTCAAACCATATTAGAGTAAATAAGAGAGTTCGGGAAGAGGATGAGCCTGGGAGATGAGGATAGACAATATTTCTCTCTCTTAGAAAAGAAGGTGAGAAGATAGGTAACAAAATGAGAACAGTTGTAAGTCTGAAAATTGGGAAATCAAAGTTATTGGGGCTGGACTGTTCTCAGGAGAGAGTAATAGGTGAAATAAAAATGGTTAGGTAAGACTCATGGTGCATATGCTTGACAAGAAAGACAAATATTATCACTGATAGCAATGCACAGGCTAGACGGTCACAAAGTCATTGAAATCACATGTGGAATTAGGATACTTTATGCATAGTAGGTGATAGAAACTGGGGCACTGAAAACAGAAAGGGGCATCAGAGAACATCAAAGAAAGAAAGAGCTTAAGGTTTGGAGGACTGCTGATGTCAACATAATTAATCAAGTCGACCTATCTGTAAAAGGAGGCAAGTAAAAACAAGACATGGTCAATGAACTGAAATAAGGATCACAATTGAAATGTCTTCTGATGGACCTATTACTCTCTCCTGAGAACAGTCCAGCCCCAATAACTTTGATTTCCCAATTTTCAAATGAAATAAAAGAAATTAGAGGAATGGGCATTAAACAGTAGCAAGCAGGGCCTATGATATCTAGAGAGGATAGGCCTGGCCTAAATGAGAAAAGAAAAAGAGAAGGAAAGAGAGAGGGACAGAGGTGGCGAGAGAGGGAGGGAGAGACAAAGAGAGACTACTAAACAAAACACCTAGATTTGGTCCTAACTTAAAGCTTTTGACTCATGGACTAGAAACATAGAGATTGGAGGTTATCCAGAAGGTAAGCAGTGTGCTTATTATGAGGGTTTAGACTGGAAGTTTAGAGGGACAAGATGCATTCAGGAAAAAAAAAAAGAAAGAAAGAAAGAAAAACAGACTGTTAGTCTTTGTTAGTTATCCAAAATTCAATTTTAACTGGTGCCCTGTATTTTATCTGGCAACTCTAGTTACATGGCAAGGCTAGTGGAATTTTGCATGTATAATTAAGGTTTCTAATCAACTGACTTTGAGATAATCAAAGAAATTATCCTGGATGAGCTTCACTTAATCAAGGGAGATCTTTAATAAAGGTGAAGTATCAAATTCTCCTGCTCTCCAGCGGGAAAGAAACAAATATGTTGCCACCTTTCTATAGAAGGGGTAGCCTCTAGGACCTGAGGACCTCAGTTCTACAACTGCAAGGAACTGATTACTGCCACAACCACATTAACTCAGAAGAAGATCTGAGCTTCAGATGAGACTATAGCCCTAACTGACATCTTCATTGCAACATTGTAAGAACTGGTGAAGAGCAATCGGCTAAGTGGTACCCACACTCCTAACTCATGGTAACTGGGAGATATTAAATGTATATTGTTTTAAGCCACCATGCTTATGGTGATTTGTTACATGGCAATAGAAAACTAAAATTGAGTTATCTCAAAATTTATTAGTGAATTTAGATATCAAGAACTTAGTTTTTGAATTCAAGCTAACTCTGACATTTTCTAGGTTAATTGGGTCAAAAGGATGCTATTATTTTAAAAAACTGGGATAGCTCTAACCTCAACTCCACTTTCTTCTGTTTCCTAAAAGTGAATGCCTCATGTTACAAATCTTAAAAATAGTGTAGAACAAAGCAAATGCCACCATCATTTAGCTATCTTGACAGCTGGCTCATCAGCATATCCACCATTAGCATCAGAAATTCCCCCTTGCCCCTATACCTTCCTTATTTCCTTTAGAAAAGGAAGATTATACTTTTTAACAAAACTTGACTACACTTGACATAATAGTTACCTCAAGGATAAAACAATATTGTAGTAAATTCTTATTGAGTCCTCAAAACAACTCTGCAAAGTTGAGATTATTATCCATGTTTTATTAATGAGGACACAGGCCACACATATAGTAAATGTGGAGTTAGGATCTGAAATCAGTATAGTATCTTATCAAAATCTATGCTCTCATTATTATGAAACAAGTCTTCTCTTTAAAACATAGAACTCCTTCATCTCAAACTCCCCTTCATGATGTACCTACACACCACTCTGATTTATAACTGGACCCAACATTACCATTAATCCTATAATCCAGGTTAGCAATGAATTTTATCTTCATAGTAGATTTTACGTAAGTAGTCTGTACATTCTTCATAGGTACTTGATGTAATAAACAGGGAAGGCCAGATAGTGGTGAACTTCTCTATGTGAAAATAGCTTTCTCCTGAGTATCTCAGTGCTCATCTAATCCCATGAAGCTTTTATTTCTTGAATATAAAGAGAAATATGAGCTTAGCAAAAAAAAATTACAAATGGCTTTTGCAGCCAAGGATAACTAGTAACACATGCCCAGAGTTTAATTATCCTCAGCATAAAATGATCATATTCATAATTCTATAAAAATTCTATAAAAATGCCAGTTTTGGCATCCTATATTTTCTGTTTTTAGATTTAAAATTATCTAGGGAAAAATGAATAGTGTTTTGCAACATTTTCCCTAGTGGGCAAGGAGCTTAAAATAATTGATGAAAAAACAGGGTTTGAGTATGTAAGTCAATCAAGTAAGGTTGTATCACATTTTATCAGATTTTAGGAAAAGGGATGGTATTGATTTTTTTTCAGATGATCTTATACTAAATATATTGTAGCCTTTAAATAAATATCAACTAGTAAGAGAGACATATTTAATAGGGTATCAATATCATGGTAATAATTTTTACTTTGCATAATGTTTTTTATTAACCAAAAATATGTTTCTTTCAAGGGTCATATAATGATTAAAAGGCTACAATAGCCTTAAAATAAGTAAGCATATAGACATATGTATATAAAATAATAAAAGTACACAAATATGTATATATGTACATATGCATATCTGCATATGTTAAATGCATGTGTGTGTGTGTGTAATGATAAATTCCCATGATTCCCCCCAAATACTAACTGTGTGACTATCATGAGCCCTTTTGTTCATCTAATAGTGTTTGATGATAGGTAAATTTTACCTTGTCTAGATTCTTCATTTTGGTCTCATTAAGATAGAGTAAAAGAATGTAAGCTCCATCAGGCAGAGATTTTTGTCTATTTTATCTGATATATCATATGAGTTAGAGTAGTACACAGGGCACAGTAAATATATGGTGAATGAATATAATAAGTAAACTACCTAAAATTTTATTATTTTTCCATTTATGCAAACAAACTAAAAGGAAGATATGTTAAGGTGTTAGCAGCACATCTTGCTTTAAAGTGAAAAAAAAAAAGGTTAAATTTTTGAGTTTCCTTCTTATGGATACAGGTTTTGCCTAATTTAGTCTATTTCAACAGGAAAGGTTATAAGGTAGGATGATAGCAGAATGGATCTTTCTTAAGGGTGAAATGTAATCATTTTCAGAATTATTAGAATCACTTTAAATAACAGCAGCTTGAGGATGAATAATTGACATCTTTTTTTTTCATTTTTCTCTTATTACACTTAAAATTTTTTTAAATAAAGGCTACTATTCCATATGAGTTCTCCTGTGCATAATATATACTTGTAACATCATATAATAAAATTTTACATTTTTCAAATGAGAGCAATAATATCCTTGTAAATGTACAATACTAGTCTTTATCTTAATGTGGAAGGCACACTGGCATAATAAGCAATTACGAGCATAGTACTAACTAAAAAGCATTGAAAAAAAAACAAAAAATATTTATTTTCTTTTGAGGAATGCACTTTCTTCTCACTATCTTCAAAAAAATATTGGCAACAAGTCCATCATGAACCTTCTATTAATGTATTGAATATAGTGCTAAAATCTATTTAGCTCGTAGGTGTTTCTACAGAAACAATAGCATTTAATTATACTTTAAACTTAAAATAATAATATTAAATGAAAAGTTTCAATATGTCTTCATTATTCAGTGTTGCAAATTATTTTTCTGAATATTTTCAAATATACTTGTGGTGAGTTCATTAAGGCAGAGTGCGGTTCATTGGTTAAATCGTAAGAAACTCATTATAAAAATCAGAAATTTCATCAAACTCTAACTGGAAAGTCGACCCCATAAAATTGTTTTAATGGTCAATATTCTGTCACTCTGCCTTTATTTATCCAAAGAAAACAGTATGGGGTTGATGAGTCAGAGAAATGAGTCAGAACTGCTAGGCTATATGTGATGATGGAATCCTGCAAACAATTATTTCATTTCTAGACACCACTTAGATAAATAATGCATAACATTATAACCCACCATGAGACTCAATATTTTGACTTAGGAGCAGCTTTGTTCTTTTTCATAGGACAATTAATATCTGGTTAGATGCCACTGCGAGTGATGAACAGTTTCTTGAAATGTTGTCTAATTTTTTTCACCTCTTCACTTTGGTGCTTTGTTGCACATAATTTTTTAATGAACTCTTGAGTGCGTAGATAGCAGCACAAGTACATTTAAGCATCATGGAAATGGCCTTGAGACATGAACCTAATTCCAGACCTTTTCTGCATTACAGAAGCAGATCAGATACCTTGTAAAAAAGAATACAGAAATCCAGCTTTCAGGGTTAACACTAAGATTCATGGTGGGGGGGTAATTTTTTTTTTTGAGGACATTTCTTGAATATGAGAAAGTTTCTTTCACTCAATTTTCACTGGCTTTCCTATAGTTCATGTGCCACTTTTACATGTGCCCTTGCTATTGCTTAGGCTCCAAATTCATGTATCTTTAAAACGATATGAAAAATGTATTATCCTGGGAAGTCTTTGTAATAATACATAAACACTTAGCTCAGACCTCTACAAACTTCTTTCTACTGGTAAGATACATTGCACGGTTACCCTCTATTCAACAACTCCCCAGTTGCTGAAATGAAAGCTATATGAACTCCGAGAAGTGGCATTTGCCTTAAACAGCTCAAAATGAAGCACCAGCAATATCTACAGGTCTACTAATTTCAGGATCAGCAGTAATGCCCATAGAAAGGGTTAATTAAAGGGAGCAGAATATAGATTTATTAAAAAACAAAAGCAAAAAACTTTTTAACAATGGGCTGCTTAAATAATAAATAAAAAATATTATTCAGAATTCACGCTTCTAAATAACTTTCTGTGAAACTGAATGACATATATTTTAAATAAACACAAAATTTTATTTCTGTTGTTTGGCTTTCTCCAAAAGTGTTGGTCCAGATATGGATGTTAAAATAAGACATTTTGATCTCTTTGAGTAACTTCCTTAGCATTCTCCCCAGTGTTGAAATTCCAAAACCAAAAGGCAAGTTCAGGAAAATAGGAAGCAAGCTATTTGCAGTTAACTGAAAGGGAATGCATAAGGTACTATGGGTCACATGACAATGCTACACACTTCACAAAATGAAGCATTGGGTATGAGGTTGGTTTCAGGAGTAAATGAAATCATGTTTTCTTGTGTTTTCCCTTGTTTCCATTTGTCTTAATTTGTTCAAGCTCCCATAACAGGGTACCATAGACTGGGTGGCTTATAAATAATAAACATTTATTTCTCACAGTTCTAGAGTTTGGAAAGTCCAAGATCAAGGAGCCAGCAGATTTTGTATTTAGTGAGGGCCCTCCTACTTGGTTCTTGCTGTGTCCTCAGATGGCAGAAGAGGCAAGAGAGCCTCTGGGGTGTCTTTTTTAAGGGCACTAACCCCACCCTCATGCCCTAATCATGTCCAAAAGGCCCTATCCACTATCACATTGGGGATTAGAATTTCAACATACAAATTTGAGTGGGGCACGTTCAGTCCACTGCACACTCAAAAGCAAAGAGTAACTGGAACCAAAAGAAAGAAAAACATTTAAAAACTTATCTAGAGAAAAAGCAAGAGAAAGAATCAAAGTAGAGTTGTCAGTGAAACTATAATTTCTTGACTTTTAAACGATGACTTTTTTTCACTATTTTATTGTTTCAAGTCTAAATATTTTATCAGGAACAAACTAGTGTTCATTCATTTGTATTCTCACTTACTCTTCCTGTCAAATTTATATTAAATTTTAATGTATTTTACAGAGATTGAAAGTAATTCTTCAAAATAAAATTTTTATAGGCATGTTTCTCCCAGACAGATAGGTAACTAGATAAATATGAAGTGCATATACACGGGTATATTGCTTACTTTCCTGAAGAACTGGTCTTGTAGTTTCCTGCACCAGGACGGACAGATACCAAGACACATATCTATCTATCTAAAACACTGGCACATTAATTCAAAAAAGAATTCTTACTGAAAATGGGTGTGCTGGTAATAAAAAAGGAAACCATAACCTCTTCCACTCATGTTCTTATAGGTGAAAGAAACAACTGCTGACTCACTAATGCCATGCAGGGCTTCAAGCAGTCTTTAGGGAAATAAAGTGACTACTTGAGAAATAATTTATTCTGAGAGTTGCTGAATCTTTCCTGTTAGCATAACCCATTACTGCACTTAATGGCTTTCCTGCAGTTGCTTTTTATCCTATATATGAAACTGTAATGAAAAGGTTAATCATAGCTCATCAGGGTTTATTATAGTTGGAGGCTATTAATGGTTTGAATGGAGTCCAAGTACTTCAAACCCTTCAGCATATTGAAAGAAACCAGTTATTAACTGGAGTCATGCCCTGTGTACTAAAGAGTGCATGATAATTTCCACTCTGAACAAATCTGGATATAAAAGAACATGGGAAAGTCAAAGGTTCTCTTCCAGCACCTGTTTACTACTAGCTGCATAAGTCAAACTTAACATTGCATGGAGTAGTTTTTTTTTTGTTTTTTTGTTTTTGTTTTTTGTTTTTTGTTTTTTTTTAATTGACTCAACAATATCCAATTAAGTATTAAGAGCACCAGCTCTGGTATCAGAATGCCTGAATAAGAAACTAAGCTTTACAAGTTTTCCCCTGCACGACCTCGAGCCAATTATTTCACCTCAATATGTCTTAGTTCAGTCTCTTTTTCCAGAAAATGAGAATATTGTAGTTAATCTCTAGGATTGCCATGAGCATGCACTATGGTAATCTATGGGAAAGGCTTAGCATAATCCCAACATGTAGTGAATGTCAGAAATTAATATTGTTATTATTATTATTATTATTATTATTGTTATTGTTAATATCATTACTATTGTTACTTTCCCAGTAGGATGAAAATACGAGAAAATGATTTAAAGGAATCTTAAAACCAGCAGAAGTTTTTTTTTAAACTTTAGAAAATAATGACATGGACAAAATTCCATTTACAAATTTCTTTAGTACTAAAATGTATCAACACCCTTATTAATTTCTAGGATTTTTTTTTCCCTAGGATTTTTAAGAAAATATCCTCCCTGTTGTCCATAAGTTTTACACCGTTGTCCCCCAGTTTGAATAAGATTTCTGTCGTGGTTATGGTTATTCACTGAAATGTGTACACCCTTAATTGTGGAAACTAATTGCATGCATTTTTCCAAATAGTGACAGAGTACATGATGGGTCATAGTAGTAGACTGGCAAACTTAATAGTAAGCTGCTTCATTAAACAATGATGTCCTCAGTTGTAGCTTCCTTATAATACATGTTTCTATTAGAATGAAATCGGACATATGTGCACACAGAGAAAAGATCATATGAAGACAGAAAAATAAGATGGCCATTTGCAAGACAAGGAGAGAGTCTTTAGAAGAAACCTATGCTGCTGACACCTAATCTCAGACTTTCCAGCCTCCAGAACTCTGAGGAATTAAATTTCTGTTTAAGCCACCAATACTATGATAATTTCTTATGGCAGCCCTAGCAAAGAAATATACATGGTCTTGAATGCTTTTGTTTAACTAACAGCAATATTTAATGAAAGGTGTTACCACCTCATTGTCCAGCTTTTAACGCCTTGTCCTGGAAATTAACAAATATGGAATACTGCTATGTATCAAGCATTGCTATAAACATATATATTTCAAAATCATTAGAACCAGGGCTATTGAAATTCAAATCATAGAATAACCCCGTAGCACAGTGAAAACTGTTAAACAATCTTGCACACAAATTTCAATGTTGTTTGTACACTTTTTAAAACCCCTCCATAAAAGTTTTTGTTACTTCAGATAAATATTCTGTCATAAATATTTTCTTAATCATTCCTATTGGTTGTGACCCCATTATATTCCTCTTTCATTTTATAGACATGAGTTAAAAAGCTGCTTATGTAGTATTCTCAGGTATTAATAGTTCTATCAGTTGACATCAATGTGCATTTAGAATTTAGATGAACATTTAGAATTTAGTTATCAGTTTTGTCATCATTTAGATTGTCAGTTTCATTCATCTTCCCATGAGCAAGACAGTATAAAATAACATAGACCTATCAAAAAAAATGAACTATGGGACCTCTCACTGTTTTCAGTTCCATTCAATGTAATTATTAGTTCATTGTGTGCAGACTTTCGGTATTCATAATCTAGAAAAATTAGGTATAACTATTACCAAAGAAAAAAGTCAGTTTTTCAGAGCATATTATCATTTGGAAAATTATGATAAATATCAGTGAGTATTAAAAAAAATGGTAGTGAGTTATAATTTAAATGTAGAAAAAAAGTTGACAATTACAGTCCACTTTGGGCTCTTGATTGTTTGAAAAGACAAAATAAGATTAATGTGCATCTTAATATGGTTGGAAAATTTCTATCAGAAGTTGCTGAAGAGTCAACATTTGGCAACATGAAAATCTGTGGCATTGAAGATTAACAAAAGACTCTAAATAAAAGAATAAAATAAATTACTACAATGAATTTAAGTGAGATGCATATAATGAAATTATGTAGCAAACAATCTTTTTAAATTTAATATCCGACTGTACACAGACTGAGAGAAAACAAACATATACATACAATCTTTGACAGACAAATAAAGAGAGAAATACGCAGTGCTGTCAATGCAAAGCTAAAATCGCTAATTAAAATGCACAGGTTTTCAGCTAACTTGCAGTGTGACCTGAAAACAGAGTTTATCTTCTCTAGGAGACATGGTGGGCATAAAGCCAGGAGTCTGGTCAGGTCATGCAGGGCCCATGAAATCTAGTAAGAAGCAAAATAATCAAGCAAAAGTCCCTACTGAATGTAAATACATGGAGAAAACAGCAACACTGTTTGGAAATATCTCAAGGCAACTGCCTGGTTGGAATAATGAAACCATGAATGAAAAACAGAAAAGATCTAGAGAAAGATAAGTGAAATTATAAAAGAAAATCAACAAGTATTTAAAATAAAAACATCTTTTAAGCAGTTTTTATGTGTCACTTATTATGCTAAGTGTTTTCACTTGTTATATTTTTTAGTCCTAGAAATAATTTATGTGAATAGTTCAGTACAGTTTCATAGAGCCCTACGTGGTATTACTATAAAACTAAGTGGCCATTACTATAATTATTATTAATCATGTCTTTTGCTATCAACTTTTCATTGGTAAGCAACCATGATGAGGAAAGGTATGTTTCTGGTGTGGGAAAGGGATGGGACTTAATTTATTAAGTGTCTACAATGTGCCAGACTTTTACATGTCTTAGTATATGTCAACTTAACTTTGGAAAGTAACTTTATTACCCCCAAATTATAGATGAGAATGCTGAAAATTTCTTATTCCTCTTAAAATGTTTTTTTTTCTTTCCATACTCTCTAATTTTGCTCTTTTCTTCCATCCTTCTTCCCTTCCTCTACTAATTTGTTTATTATCTTCTTTCTCCAAGGAGGTGAGAGGATAGACAGTTTCGTTTAGTTGCAGAAAGATATAATTTAGATGTCAGAAGCATGGCAGCATGAGGGATCACCCCTAATTTCTCCCCTTGAAATAACAATGTGTCAAACATCTACAATTTAACAAATAACACCCAACCTACACACAATCATGTTGGAGAGATCTGTGCATCAGAGCATCCAAAGGTAGGCAAATTGAGTGAATCTGGGACACAGATTAGGAGAGAGGAACAGAAGACCTGAGATACACAACTGGAGTTCCCTGCAGGACAATGAGGAGGGGAGATTTCCCAGCCAGTTCTTGGCTCTTTGATGCCCCAAACAATGCTGCCTGAGTGATCAGCATATTTCACTCAGCGGAGCCCAGCGATCAGGGCATAAACTGAGTGTGGAGGGATGACAGCTATGTCTTAGCAACCACCATGACCAAGTGGGAGACTGTGTCACAGAACTTGGCCATGTGCCCTCCCAACAAACCCAGAGTGTTCTCTCTCCCACCATATATCCTCCCAGAGCTTGCACCACCAAACCCCAGGGGAATTTGCTCAACCAGTACTAAAACATACTACAGCTAGTACCAGAAAAAAAGCATGGTGATATCAAGGCAAGACAGCTGAAAACCTGGAGGACAGTATTAATGGAAGAGAAATAACCACATACACTGCAGACTTCTCCAAATAAACCCCTACCCCTCGCAGTCAGGCTGATTTAGAAGGAAGCAGCAGAACATTGCATCTGACTATTGGGAAGTAATGGGACTTCAGGGACTTTTCAGAGGCTTAGACCCCTATCACCCAGTGTTTCATTCCAAGGGGTTGGAACCCTGAGACTGAGGTGACCTGATCACAGAGGATATGCACAGCTCACCAGAGAGTAAAGGGTCCTTTTAACCTTAAAGCAGAGATCAAAGAGACTTGCATGCCACTTACTAGAAATCAAAAGAAAAACCCTTTCTTATCAACCGACTAAAGAGAGATCTCTATACCACAAATTTTCTTTGAAGAAAAAAAAAAGCAGAGTACACTCCCATTAATGCCTAAGTGAAAAATAGTCCATTAAACACCATGAGCAACCAAGGTGACAAGGCAGCTCAGAAAGAATGTGAAAAATCTCCATAAAATGAGCTTAAAGACATAGAAATATATGATTAAATGACAGAGAATTCAAGATTGCACTCCTGAAAAAATCTCAAAAAGATTCAAGAAAATCATGATAGTTCAAAGAACTAGAAACAAAATCAATAAACAACAGAAATACTTTACCAAAAAGATCGAAACTCTAAAAAAACAAACAAACAAACAACAACAACAACAACAAAAAACAAATAGAACTTCTGGAGATGAAGAACTCATTGAAAGAAATGAAGAATGAAATAACAAGCTTAGGAAATAGAGCTAATCAGATGGAAGAAAGAATTAGTGATATTAAAGATAGAAATCTGGAAATGATGCAGAAAGAAAAAGAGAGAAAATTGAGAGTAAAAAAAAAAAAAAAAAAAAAAAGAACTTTACAAGAACGATCTGACACCATCAGAAAAAGCAACATAAGACTAATGGGTATACCAGAAGGAGAAGAGAAGGAGCAGGAAACAGAGAGCATGGTCAAACAGTAGTTGACAAGAATTTCTCAAAACTATGAAAAGATATAAATCCTTGAATCCAAGAAGCAAACAAAACACCTAAATATCTCAACCAAAAAGACCTTCTCCAAGATACATTATATTAAAATTTTCAAAAATTAATCACAAAGAAAGAATTCTCAAGGCAGCCAGGGAAAAGAAGATAGTAACTTTGAAGGGAAAACCCATTATACTATCATCGGACTTCCTAGCACAAATCTTACAAGCAAGGAAGGAGAGGAACCAAATATTCAAACTATTGAAAGAAAGAAATTACCAGCCAAGAATAATATATCCATCAAAGCACTCCTTTAGATATGAAGGAGAAATAAAGACCTTTCCAGACATACAAAAGCTGAGTAAATTCTCCACAAGGCCTGCATTACAGGAAATACTCAGGAGGTCATTCTACCTGAAACTAAGGACAAATAAATACATCCATGAGTAAGACGACTAATAGGCAGACAGAAACAGGGAAGCACAACCTTTCTTAAGAACAGGGTATTATAAGCTTCAATATTACACAATGGTTAAAGGTCAGAAAACAAACAAAAATTAAAACACTTGAAAAAGGAAAAGACAACAGCTACTGCAACTTAGAAATGAACATACAGTATATATAGAAAAAAATTGACACAACAAATACAGAAAAAGGGAGGGAGTAAAGATCCAAATATGCAAAGGGTAATAAAAATAAGGTGCATGCAAAAGAAAATGGACTACTATATATACATATATAACTATCCTTTACATAAACTTAATGGTAACTACACACGAAATTTCAGAACTGAGACACATAACACAAAACAAAAGGGAATAGAGAGAAAAACCATAAAATACCACCAAACTAAAATAACAGACAGAAAAACAACAGTAAAGAAACAATGGAGACACTGAGCTACCAGAAGATGTAAGATAAAATGACTAGAGGAAAACCTCTTATTTCAATAATGACCCTAAAGGTTGATGGACAGAACTCACCAACAAAAAGGCACAGAGTAACAGATTGCATCAAAGAACAGAACCCAACTATAGCTGCCTTCAAGAGACACATCTCAGCTGCAAGGACAAATATAGACTCAAAGTGAAAGGTAGAAAACGATTTTCCAAGCAAATGGCAGCCAGAGAAAAGCAGGTGCAGTTATACTTATATCTGACAAAACAGACTTCAAGATAAAAAAGTCACAAGAGACAAAGATGGACACTTCATAATGATGGAGAAGACCACACATGAAGAAGTCACAACACTTATTTATATTTATGCTCTCAATCAGGGAGCACCAAAATATATAGATAAACTATTTACAGAACTAAAGGGAGAAACTGGTGAAAACACAATTACAGTAGGGGACCCACTGTCAACTATAGATAGATCATCCAAACAGGAAAACAATAAGGAAACATAAACTTTAATTGTACATAATTGACATTTGTAGACCCTTTTACCCCCAAAATTCAGATTATACATTCTTCTCTAGTACACATGGAACATTCTCAAGGATAGACCATATATTGGGACACAAAACCAGCCTCAACAACTTTAAGACCGAAATTATGCCAAGCATATTCTCTTACCATAGTGCTTTGTAACTGGAGATCACCTAAAGGAACCAAAAATACGTGGAGATTAAACAACATGCTACTGAAGAAAAACTGGGTCATAGAAGAAATAAAAGGAGAGACCAAGGATACATAGAAACAAATGAGAATGAAAGCACAACATATCAAAATTTTGGGACACAGCAAGGGGTATAGTAGGAGGAAAGTTCATATCATACAGGCCTATTTCAAGAAATTAGAACAATCCCAAATAAAAACCTAACATTACATCTTTAAATACTGGAAAAAAAAGGAGAGAGAAAAAACAAAGCCCAAAGTCAGCCGAAGGAATTAATAAAAATTTGAACAAAGTTAAATAAAATTAAGGACAAAAATACGATGGAAAAAACTAATGCAACAAAGAGCTGGTTCTTTGAGAAGATTAATAAAATTTACAAACTCCTGGCTACAATCACTAAAGAAAAAGGGAAATGACAGAAATAAATGAAATCATAAATGAAAGAGGAAAAGTTATCACAGATACCACCGAGATACAAAGGATTATACAAGAATACTATGAAATATTACATGTCTCCAAATTCAATAACCTAGAAGAAAAGGATCAGTTCTTAGAAATATACAACCTTTCTAGACTGAATCATGAACTGGAAAATGTAAATGGACCAATAAATATTAAGAAAATTGAAACCGTCATCAAAAACATTCCAAAAAGAAAAGTCCAGGACCAGATAGCTTCATCAGTGAATTCTACCAAACATTCAGTTAATTTAATACCTGTTCTCAAGCTTTTCCAAAAAATTGAAGAAGAGTCAATATTTCCTAACTCATTTTATGAGGCCAACATATCCTGATACCAAATCCTGGCAAAGATAACACACGAAAAGAAAACTTCACAGCAATATTTCTCATGAATACAGATACAAAAATTTTAAACAAAATACTAGCAAATCAAATGCAACACATTAAAAAGATTATGCACCATGATCAAGTGGGCTTCATTCTAGGGGCACAAAATGGTTTAATATATGCAAATTGAATAATGTGATACACCACGTAAACAAAATAAAGAAAAAATACATACGATCATATCAATAGATGCAGAAAAAGTATTTGACAAGACACAACATCCATTTATGATTAAAATAATAAAACGAGTATGAAAGGAAATTACCTCAACATAATAAAGGCTATATACAACAAATCCTCAGCTAACATCATACTTAATGGTAAAAAACTAAAAACCTTCCCTCTAAGATCAGAAACAAGACACGGCTATTTACTATCACCACTATTATTCAATATAATATTAGAAGTCCTAGCTAGAACAATCAGACAAGAGAAAAAAAAACAAAAAATATTCAAATAGGGAATGAAGAAGTCAAATTGTCATTTTTTGCAGATAGCAAGATTCTCTATATAGAAAACCTTAAATACTCCACTAAAAAACTATTAGAAATAATAAACAAATACAGTAAAGTTTCTAGATACAAAATCAGTGTATAAAAATCCATAGCATTCCTATACTTTAACGACAAAATTTCAGAAAAAGAAAAAAAATGATTTTGCAGTTGCAACAAAAAGAATAAAATATTTAAGAATAAACTTAACAAAACATGTGAAAGACCTATACACTGAAAACTATAAGACATTATTAAAAGAAATCGAAGAAGATACAAAGAAATGAAAAGATTTTCCATGTTTTTGGATTGGATAAATCAACATAGTTTAAATGACCTTATTACCTAAAGCATTATACAGATTTAATGCAATCCCCATCAAAATCCTAACGACATTTTTTAAAGAAACAGAACAAAAAATCATCAGATTTTTATGGAAGCACAAAAGACCCCAAATAGCCAAAGCAATCTTGAGAAAAAAGAACAAGGCCAGAGGCGTCACTCTGCCTGACTTCAAATTATACTACAAAGCGACAATAATCAAAACAGCATGGTACTGGCAGAAAAACAGACATATAAATCAATAGAAGAGAATTGAGAGTCCAGAAACAAACCCTCATATATATGGGCAAATAATTTTCAACAAAAGAGCCAAATACATACAATGGAGATAGGAAAGCCTTTTTAACAAATGGTGCTGGAAAAATTGGAAAGCCACCTGCAAAAGAATGAAACTAGACTGTTATCTGTGACCGCAAATGAAAATTAACTCAAAATAGATCAAGGACCTGAATATAAGACCTAAAACAATAAATTGATGAAACAAAACATAGTTACTAAACTCATTGACCTGAGATTTAGAGAGGATTTTAAGAATTTGACCTAAATTCAACAGAAGTAAAAGCAAAAATAAATGAATGGGACTATATCAAACTAATAAGCTTCTGCATAGCATAAGAAACCATCAACAAAACAAAGAGGCAACTATCTGAATGGGAGAATATATTTGTAACCAAAGTGAGTATAGAATAAAACTATTCTGTTCTCTTCCCCTCTTAGAATTCATCCCACCAAAGAAGAATTAAAAATGTAAAATCCATCTTCAGTGAAACAAGGAGACATTTGTAACTCTTAAACACAATTAAAAAGATAGAAGATATTAGAGGAAGAGTAAATAATAGCAAATCTAAGAAAAAAGAAAAAGAGACAATTCAATTTTTGTGGCCAAACTTCAGAAAGGCTTAGGAAATGGAAGTACAAGTTACATTTAAATGCATAAAGGAGGGGAGAGGCTGAAACCAGGGAATGTTTGAAAATATGTTTCAAAAGCAATCAGATCTTCACATAGACATCATTTGCTTCCCACTGATGGAGAAGGTTACTATTCTTCCATGCCCTTGCAGGAGTAAGAAGTATAGTCTATGGAGAACCCGAGAGAGGCCCTTGCCTTGGAAACAAAGGATATGGCCGAGGGGGTGGGGAGATAAGGGTGCCTTAGTAAGTACATGGATTAAGGCAGAATCCCCCTTGTCTGAATTAGCTCAGAACAACAATACCCCGGCATTTGTTTGTGAGGCAAGAGGCTGAAAAACCCTTTTCCGGAAAACTTAACTACTCTGGTAAAGAGTTCTATTAATACTGACAGGGGAAAAAAGTCCAGTTCATAGTATCATAGTGAGATCAATAATCTACAAGCTACCACCATGCAATCAAGTTTGTAATGCCTCATTCAAATTCGATCGCCAAACTTTTGAGCATGAAATATAAAGCATGACAGCTGAAACTAAAACATTTAACTCAGAACAGAGAAAATGTAGGTTAAAATAGAAGCATTAACTATATATGTATATAAATATATATAATTTGTATATTATATATAATATCTGAGAGAGATAAAAAAGGATATTTCATTGATGAAAAAAGAGCAAAATCACATTAAAAGAAAGACTATTTGGAGAATAAAAAAATATTTTCTAGAGATAAAAAAGATATATCAAAATTAGGAATTTCAATGAAACAGACAAAAGAGGTTGAGAAAAGGTAATAATTAATATTTTTAATGTTTATTGATATATAAAATAGAAGAGATAAGATAATTTGAGAAGCAATATAAGAGGTTCAACAATTCAATTTCAGAAAGAAAGAACAGAAAATACTTGTGAGAAAGAAATAAAAATCATTTCTCCAATCTAGGTGAACATGACTCTCCAGCATGCAATCCAATGGATGAAAATGTCTCATACTGACAGTCATTACCATGAAACTTTAGAACACCAATGATAAAAAACAAAACAAACAAACAAAAAAAACACATTTTAGAAATTTCCAAAGAAAACAAACAGGTCACATACAAGAATGGAATACTATAATTGCATGAGATGTCTCAAAAGCAACTCCTAAAGCAAGAAAACAAAGGAGAAATTCTTTCAATATTTGAGAAAAATCAACTTTCATTTAAAATTTTACATGAACCTACATCATTAACCAAATTTCTGGGTAGAATTATGACAGTCTTAAATTTTCAGTCTCTAAAAAGGTACTGATCATATACATTTTCTTAGGAAGTTGCTAGAGGAGAGTTTCCAGCAAAAATGAGATAAGTAAAGAGGAAAGATTCTCCAAAGCAGAGAGTTAGAAAGAAGCCCCAAGAAAATAGTTCTTATGGAGTTAAATATTTCAGAGCAAAAAAGAAGTAGGAGGGTTCCAGGAGAGATTTTTTTCGAGAAGCAATAAATTATGTGACAAGTTTGACCACATGGGAAATTGTAAGGACTAATAGTTTGTAGATTCAGTAGGAGCATGATAAGACTTAGATGAAAATATTCAAACATTACATTAATCAATCATACCCTAAACATTTAATTTACATATTAGTAACTCGGTTGCATATTGAAAATGAGCCACTTGTCTCTTAAATAGGCTCATCAGCATAGAATGTGAGTGAAAAATATCAGTTCACTGTGTTTTATCATTATTAAAGACCGTTTCTAAATGTGGAAAACAAAATTTACAAAGTTGTGCAATGGGATGAGTGAAAAAGTTCTGTTTAACTATTTTATGTAGAGAAGAGATTTTTTTTCTAACTGAACAGCATGTATTCAGACACTTCTCTGCTTAAGACTCTCATTTGTCACTTTCCACAAATGCTGACAGAAATCAAACTGTGCTTAGGGCTCTTTCAGTGAACGGCTTGTCTTTTTTCAAAGTGTTTTTAAAACCATTTTCATGAGCCCATAATCTGGTAATAGATTTGTTTTGAGCTCTCAAAGCCTGTAGCTATCTGGGTCACCGCTCTACATTGGACATTGAGTCTCTTGACCATATGTTTTCAGAGTGGCTCGCACAAGCTCTGCACAGTAGGAACCATCTTGAGTTGGATGATGCTGTTGCATTGATTGTTGCAGATCAAGAAAAATCATACAGAACCCCAAGCAGTTTAATTTTATTCAAGTTATCCCCCTTTCACAATTGCATGAGATCCTATTTCCATAAAAGTATTGGAATGTGGTCTTAACTACAATTAAAAAAATTAATGAGAGAATTAACATTTTTTACGTTAGTAATTGTTTTCCAATGTCCATTTTTATTTTCATGTTTTTAAAAACAGTTAAATATGTCAATGGTGATTTTTTTAAATGACAGTTTAAACATGGAAATCAAATATGTGAAAAGAAAGTGAAGATACAATGTTGTTGTCTTACACACTTTTAGAAGCTCCTTCCAAAGGAATTATTAAACTGCCTTGAGGGAATGTGGGTAAATCTTCTATGGTGGAAGGCTCAGGGGTGATTAATTCACAGGTGCAAGCACCTGTTTTGTCTCCTTAGTAACAAGAAGGCTTCTGAGGTCATCTGGATTTATACCAACTGGGTCCAGATGACTAGAATGAATGGTACTTAATCCATATTTAAGTTTCTTTATAGTCTGGGCTGACACGTGACTTAAAAAAAAAGAGAGATTCTTATGGTCCATATTTGGGTCTCACAAAAATAGTATAAGAAAAAAATAAGAGATTTTTCTTCCACTTTAAGAAATGTTTCAAGAAATCTGCAGAAAGAAACAGAAAGAAAATTAGAACTTACTACATCTATTTGTTAAGTATTTCCTGATATAAGACATTTTTTGCTCTTATTTATGTTCCTAGGTCAAGAAGAAGCAGACTAAAAACAGAAAATAAGAAGAATCACCTGGCAGCCTAATTAGAGCCAGCAGCATCTAATATAACTGATTTGCCATTAGTGAGATGACACATGGACTTGTAATAAATATACTTTGAAGCCCACTTTGGAGGATTTAGGACATTCAACAGTTGTATAACTTACCTGGTTAAAGTAGAGTATTTAAACCAAAGTTAACTTTAGGCAATGTCAGTTAAATGTCTACATTTTTCTTTAACATAAATGAAAATCTATAGTATTTCCCCTGAAGGCAGACAAAAGTCTTAATGGTTGTTAAAGCTATTCAAGCAACTTTCAGGTACATTTTTAAGGTTGCAAGTCTCTTATAATAAATTTTTCCATTTTACAGAATAAATTGTTTTTCTTCTTTATAATATTTATACCCTAGGCATAAGCTTATTTTGAGCAAGATCTTTTGAAGAAAAACAAGATCTCTTTATTATCCTAGAGATCATTCTTCACACCATAACACATTCTTGGGGGAAAAAAGTGAAGTAATTCCATTATATAGCAAGATTTATCATCTTAATTTATTTTGTAGAAGTAAATTAAGATTTATCATCTTAATTTATTTTGTATGGCAGATTGGTGAAGTGATATTGTTGGACACTAGAAATTCATTTTTCTGTACTTTTTGTTCATATCCACTGAGTTAAGATGACTTTTGAACCCCAGGATAATCTTTAAAATATTTGTCTGTGACAAAGGCTTAACTGAGGACAGACTGCATTATTCACAAAAGGTCTAGTTTTGACATATGGTTCTCTGCATGAGTGCAACTGCTGGCTGACTCTCAGTCTGTGAGCTTTACTGCCAGCTAAAATCAATATCACTTTGTAATAGGGGTCCAAGCCATTATTCTTTTGTAGGAACAGACATTTGTCTCTTGATTCCAAAGTCATCCATTCAAAAGTCTATACTACATATTTATACCATAATTAAAGAATATCTTACATTCTGTTTCATGTTTGTTTATTCGGTCTCCCAAAGAATTCACTGAGATAAGAAACCATATTTTACATATTTTTAAATATATCATAGTTTTGCAACAGAGCTAGATACATTGGTAGGGGCTTATTGACTATTGAATTGAAGCTTTATGTAGATACTAACTACTAAGTGCATTTTATATTTTGTTCCTATAATTTAATAGGAAAACCCACTATAGAATATGAATATTTATAGGTTGTACAACCTCACCTTCCTCAAGATAGCAAGTCTTTGGGAAGTCTAAGGAGATGGTAGTAACATCTCAGCAAAACCAAAAGTTAAAGTAAGGGTATCCTAGAGAAAGGTGAATGTAAACTCTTGTCAGTGCTATCATAGGATGTAGAAGAGCGATAAACACAGAAAGCTCCAGGCCACCTATTTTTTTTTTAAATGTAATAGGAGATTCATTGTAAACTGAGATACTCTATAAGAAGGTTGAATTTAACATCTGAGAGAGCAGAATGTAAACAACTCACTGCCCTAATGAAGCAGAGCATACTGATTGGCAGAACTGATTACCTAAAATGGAGTCCATACAGTTCTCAGAACAAAAATAAAATGGAAAGTAAATTAGCAAAGAGAGAAAAGTTATTTTTGATTAAGAATAAATGTTTTCATAATCATATATGGTTAACTATATTGTGAACAATAGAATTCTCATTTAATAGAATAAAATCTGTGAATTTTTTGAGAATCTTTATAAAATTCCAATGAAAAATTATCCTTTTAATCTTTTTATAGATATATCAAAGGACTAAGTAGACATTATTAACTATTGCAAGCAAGATCCTGTTGCCAGAGTGAGAAAAAGATGGGCCATGTATTGAGGGTAACTGAGGGAATTCCTTTCACCTCTCTCCTAGTTCTTCCCCTGTCCTAGTTTACTAATTAACTGGAGCATGCACTCCTATCGCTTCCTGTGAAAACATTTTTTACGTATTTTTTCTTTTAAAGAGAAATTTTACTATTTCCTCTTTATCCAGTGCGCTCTAAAATTTCAAAGTAATTTTACTTTGTATCTGTTTGGTTCCCCATTGTGTTCAACAGTTAATGGGTCTCTTCAGTCTCAATTTTCATATTTTCAATCCTGAAAAATTTTCTTGAACTGTTTTTTGATCATTCTCTCTTTTATTTTATCTCTTTCTTCTTTCTGGAACTTCTCTTCGCTCTTGAAACTCTGTTCTCTCCTTTTCCTTTTCCTTTGCTTTTTGGTTTTTCTTCAGTGATTTTCTGTTTTATTCTCTAAGTTGTCTGTTCAATTCTCATTTACAATTATTTTACAAACTTTCGAGTTCTTTTTCTTGTTCCCCATTTTTTTATTATAATTTCTTTTTCTGGTATTACTTTTGTAATATCTTTTATTTTTCTGAAGGTATTGTGTTTCTTTTTCTCTTTCAGTTTTCTGTTTTTGCCCACATTGTCTTTATTTTCTCCAAATTCACTTTAGTCTCTGTCTTTCACAGTAGAGACTTTTTTTGGATGATTTGTGGATTTCTGTTCTTATTTAAGAATAAAGTATGAAAAATCTCCCTGGAAGTCATGTGTGTGTGTGTGTGTGTGCGTGTGTGTGTGTGTGTGTCCCCACATAAAAAGGGAAATCAGCTAAATGGTGGGCTTCATTAAAAATCATACTGCAGTGCTATAATCTTTATGTCAGCCTTTTCTCTCTTCCTTGGACTGATGCCAGCATTCTTTGAACCAAGTGGGGAAAGGGAACAAGGCCCTTACCATTCAGTATTCAGACTTTCACATAATCCTGCTGTCTTCACTATGGCAATTCATTTCTGCTTTTCAAAACTGCTTGGGGCCTGGAACAGAGATTATCAGGTTTTACTCTATCTGTAGAGAGTAAAATTCCCATCTCTGTCAAGGTGAAGAGGAGTACTCTCTGCAAACAGACATGTGGGCATCTAACTGCTCTAACACAATTGATATTACACAAACAAGCAAGGCCCATGACAGAATCACAACACAATAAATTTACTGCTTCTTTATTAACTTACTTATTTTATCTCACTTCAATTTTAAATTTTATTCAATGATACTTCTTATGCTATGCCCTAAAGTGTGTAATTCCTAGTTGATCTACACATTGAGATTAGTTTCAGGTCCACGCTCCCTTTTAACTCACAAGCACAGACTCAATTTATAATTAATATGCTCAATCCTAAGCAGGCTCTTACATTTGATTTAGTAGTAAATCTTCACCCCCTCCTTCAAAGTGGGATCTTCAGCAAACAAAAACTTCTAGTCCAAGGATGGATATGTGGTCAGTTTTTCTTTTATTCATTCCTATCTATTCATTCTCTTTCCAGTTTGCTTAGGTAAGTTTCTCTCCTCTCATGTTAAAGATTGGTGAAAAGGCATATTTTTGTAAAGAATGCCATTATTTTCTGAAATGGGAGTGCTCCAGAAAACAGATGTTTAAGACCCAATCTCTTCTGGGCCCCCTTGTGGGATGCTGGGAAATTCTCATTTGTTCTGGACTTTCATTGCAGCTTTTTTACGTGCAAAATTCATGTTTTCCCACAGATGGTACAGAAATCTCCCCTCAAACTTTGATTTCCCAGAGTTTCTACCTCACAGGGATATTACTCATGAGACCCACTTGCCCATAAGCAGAAAAATTAAACAACTTCGAGATAGCTCTCTCACTGCCCTAACAAATACATTAAGTGTGCAGTAATCTATATTCTGCTGCCTCTGGTCATTTTATTTTCCTCAAGCAAGAATCAGGCATCAGCTGTTTTTGTTCCCCTGATATACGGAACACACCTCAGTATCTCTAAGTGGCCCTTTACACTAGGCGTAAAGGAAAGAAAGAGAATAACAGCATGCATAAATGCTTTCCAAAGAAACTGGTTGATAAAACTTATTCCCCACTCTCTGAACAATTGTATATTCTACAAATAAGTGATAAGATCAAGAGGCATGGAACAAATTCCTTTCTGTTTTTTTTTTTGGTAAATAATTCCCTTGGTAATCTGGAACCTCACTGTGAATTTCATTTTTACTATATAATTATGTCTTAGTAGAAACTTAGTTGTAAAACTGTTACACAAACTTTTCACACCCCACCATCAGAAGTTGTTGGTGCCTCTACTTCTTAGGTGTATTTGTGTTCTGATATATTACCTTTTTTGTTCATTTCTCTTGGTAGACAATTAGATTAAAAAAGAGAGAGAGAGAGAGAAATAATGTGTGGATGAATGAATAGATGCTTGAATGCATTATAATGGACATTATGTGATAAATGACACAACTGGAAGTCTGCTGATAGACCT
>NW_024351730.1:3037047-3037401 GCF_902729225.1 Pteropus medius | reverse complement strand
TCCTTCTCCCTCTCCCTCTCCTTCTACTTTTCTTTCTCTTTCTCCTTTTTTTCCTCCTCTTCTTCTAGGTCAGTCATGTAATCTGCAGTTTGCCATCACACTTACTTTCCCTATCAACTTACATTAGGCCAGCTTCACTTACCTTCACTTATCTACAGTCTGGGATATTTCTGTCTGAAGACAATGTATTTTAAAACTGTTTCAGGGAGCATTGCCTTGGTCAAAACGAATAAAGTTTAGGAGTGGCATTTTAGATATTTGTTCTCTACCTCAGAGTTTCAAAGCAGGTCACGTGCAGAGAATCTATATTTAAATGACCTCATCATTTTGAGACCTAGAATAAGAAATACAGGT
>NW_024351730.1:2780027-3036998 GCF_902729225.1 Pteropus medius | reverse complement strand
GTTTCTGAGCCTCTGGTCTGGCCAGAATGCTTCACTCCTTACATTTTATTCATTTAACTTCTGCTAAATAATCATAAATCTGATTAAAAATCATTTTCTCAAAGGAGGAAAACAATGGTGTAGATGATAGAGGCTCTGTTTATTCCTCTGGCAACCAAATCAAAGTTGTGACAGAAACAAGGCACAGCAGCAAGGAAAAATCACCTGGAATCTAAATGAACAAGCCATACAACTAGGGAGAAATCCAAGAAATAACCCTGCAACAGCAGAAGGTAGGATGGGGCAAGGATGCAGGGCAATCCAGTCCCGAGCGGCTGACAGAGATGGAGGCTGCAGCAGTGGCAGAGGCAGAAGCTTCTAAAAGGGGCCACATCCACAAGTGGATTTTCACGGTGACGGACCTGCCCTCTCTGAGCACCAGTGCCGACTCAGCTGCACACAGGGGGCACCAGGGACTTACAGGGAGACATTGTCAGAGTGAGGGAAGAGCTTGGAGTGAGAGACGAGGTGAGACTCGCTCTGTACAGAAGTGCCGAAGGTATCCATTGTTCCTATGTTGAGCCCTCTCCTCTCCCAGTGCCTGGAAACAATGCCACCATAGCCATGATGTCATCAAACTGGATAACAGAGGTCACTCCACCCAGAAGATTCCCTGAAACCCCACCTCCACCAACTTGCAGATCCACCCAAGCCACATTCAGGTATATCCTCAGCAAGTCAGGTGCTCCTTGCTGAGCAGTGCCTGGACTCACGCTGGTGGCAGCTGGCCTTGGTTTCTGGTGTGTCCTTTTGAGGCAACGATAAGCACAGCATCTGTGGATTGATTGCTGAATCTTAACAGGGGGCACTGGAAGGACAGTGGCTTGAGCTAAATTTGGCTTGCAGCTGAACCCCTCTCAGGACTGTGCCACTGGACACCTACTTCACAAATTCACACTACTAAGACTGGGAGACTCAGGAGCTTTGCTTAGTACATAGAAACAGACACATAAAGGCAGCCAAAAGGGAAAGACAAAGAAGCAGAAACCATATAAGAGAACAGAACAGAGATCCAGATATAATGGAGTCAAGTAATATAACAGATGCCGAGTTCAAAACACTGGTTATAAAGATGCTCAATGAACTTTTGGGAAGTGTAGATAAATTCAGTGAGAACTTCACCAAAGAGATAAAAAACATAAAAATGGAAATGGAAATTTTAAAAGGGAACCAATCTAAAATGAAGAACACATTATCTAAGATGAGAAGTATATTAAATGGAATAAACAAAGGAATAAACAAAGTGAATGAAGAAAAGGCTCAAACAACCTATCTAGAGGATGGAAAAACCAAGGACACTCAATCAGAAAGGAAGGAAAAAGATGCCAAGACTATAAAAATAATTTAAGGCGTATATGGGACACTATTAAGGGTCAAAATATCCATCTGATCAGAATACCTAAAGGAAAACAAGATGTTGAACAGCAGTTTGAAAAAATAATGATGAAAAACTTTCCTAACTTAAAAAAAAAAATGGACATAAAATCCAGGAAGCTCAGAGAATCCCAAAATCCAGGGATCCAAAGAGGCCCACGCCAAGATACATCATAATTAAAGTGCCAAAGGTTAAATACAAAGAAAGAATATTAAAAGCAGCAAGAGAAAAGCAGATAGTTACCTATAATAGAATACCCAGAAGACTGGTAGCTGATTTCTCAAAAGAAACTATACAGGACATAGGCTTGGCAAAAAAATATTCAACATGATGAAGACCTAAGATCTACAACCAAGGATACTTTATCCAGCATAGCTATCATTTAGAATTGAAGGACAGATAAAGAGCTTGCCAGTCAAACATAAGCTAAAAGAATTTGTCAACACCAAGCCAGTATTACAGGAAATGTTGAAAGGACTTCTTTAAGAAGAAAACATGTATCAAAAACAGGAATAAAGAATGGTAACAACTATATTCCTATCAATAAGTACCTCACATGAAAAAGAATTAAGTTCTCCAACCAAAAGATAGAGTGGATGAATGGATAGGAAAACAATACCCCTATATGTTACCTATAAGAGACTCACTTCAGATTAAAAGATACACACAGACTAAAATAAAGGGGATGGAAAAGATATTGCTTTGATGGGCCAAGAAGGTATTTAAGTCAGACAGAGAAAGATAAACACTACATGATTTCACTTACATGCGGAACCTAAGGGAAAAAAAGAGCAAACTAATAAAAAAAAAAATCATTTTCTCAGGCAGACCTGGCATGAATCTCCAGTCTAGATTGGGCTGCTTCTGTCATATGCTACTTTTCTGGTAATAATTTCTTGTCAAGTGTCTGTCTTCCCACTAGGCAGAATGCTACATGGAGACAGGGACCAGATCCACTTTATTGCTGCATTGCAGAGCCTAACCCATTGTCAAGCATATTGTTATGTATTAAATAAATATTTGTTGAATGAAGGAGGAAAGAAAGCAATAATGAGGTGGGGAGGCGAAATAATTACTATTTTCCAGTGTCTATGAACCAGCCAAAATCCTTGAGCTTTTGGCTTCCTATATTCTATCAGTCTTCACATTTAATTTCCTCACCTTTTGCCTGTGCTGAAATTCTAAATGAAAGTGTCAGAGGAAATACTCACAAAGGGATGAATGTGACTTTTATAATTATTAATAATTTAGAGCTTTTGTGACAGAAGTCTCAGTGCCTCTCATGCAGCTGAAGACTGAGAAGAAAACATTTAATTCTCAGTCATGTCTGTTTAATAAATCAGGCTTCAATAAAGTTAATTAACTAGAAAGCATACGACTTGGAAAACCCCATTAAACCTTTCCTAGATTAAATGATGATGAGAGGCTAGACCAATACCCAAGTTCGATCTCTGACTTCACTGTCAATCTTGTAGAATGGGGAAAGTTGGCTGCTGGTGGAACCACCCGTTCCACAGTGATAAGAAATATGTTAAACCAGCTTTTCAGACAAATGGGTTATGAACACATATCAAAGTTGTATTTCAAATTTACCCTGAGGGAAAAGGCTATTAGAAGCCCATTTCAGTGATTTCAATTTCACTCCAGAAGAGATATTTTACGGTAGAATAGATGTAAAAAAAAAAGGGTTAGGAGAGAGTGTCTTATTAAAGATAATTAGGAAAAATATTAAAGATTGTCTTAGTTTAGGCCACTACAACAAAATACCATAAGATTAGGTGGCTCACAAAAAAAAAAATTCTTACTGTTTTTGAGATTGGGAAGTCAAAGATCAAGTCACCAGCAGATTCAGTGTCTGCTTCCTTGTTCATAGATGGCCATTTTCTCCCTATGTCCTCACATGAAAGAGAGAAAGAAAGGGAAAGAATGAGAGCAAGAACGAGAGGGAGAGAAAGAGTTTTCAAGTCTCTTCTTATAAGGTCATTCTTCCATTCATGAAGGCTACATTTCATGACCTAATCACTTCCCACAGGAACCACCTTATAATACCATCACATTAAGGGGTAAGATTTTTAACATATAAATTTGGAGGGGGCTCAAACATTTAGTCCATAACATCCCACTCCTGTTCTCCAAATTAATATTATTATCACACGCAAAATACATTTATTCCATCCCAACAACCCCCAAAGTCTTAATTCATTCCAGTTTCAACTCTAAAGTCTAAAGTCCAAAGTCTCATTTAAATATCATATAAATCAGATATGGGTGAGACTCAAAGAATAATTCATTCTGAAGTAAAATTTCTCTCTATCTGTGAACCAGTGAAACCAAATGATTGTATTTCTCCAAAATACAAAGGTGAGATAAGCATAAGGTAGACATTTCCATTCCAAAAGGAAGAAATAGGAAATAAGAAGAGGTAAAGCCAAGTCTAAAACCTAGTAACATAAACTCCATGAGATCTTAAGGCACTAGAATAATCTTTTGGGGCTCAATGATCTGTTCTCTAGGCCCATGGGGAGAGTGGTTTAGCCTTCCACCCCACTGGGGCAGTGCCCCACAACTCTGTCAGGTGAGGGTCACAGCCCCGAAGCTTTGAGAAATCTGTCTCTCACATCTTTGGGCAGAGGCAATCTGAACTGTTGAAAGCCTGTTGATGTCCCTCTTCATCCCTTTGAAACTGAAGAGGTAGCCCTGATGATCTCTGAGTTACCGTTAGGGTCATTCTTTCTTTGTCTTGAAAAATAGGTCCTAGCTTCTGTTGTCATGACTGATTTGGTCTGTGCCTCATATTCACACTAATCTTACCAAATAGTGGTTTGGCCTCATGTTTGATGTTCTCATCCAAACACAATTTCTCATTTTTTTGCAATATAGATAAGAATTTCTAAATCTTTAAATTCTGGTTTCTTTTAGCTCAACAATTCTTTCTTCAATTAATTTCTCTCTTCTCACGTTTTACTGTAAGCAGTCAGGAGAAACCAAGCCACTTCTTCAACACTTTGCCTAGAAACATCCTCAGCTAAATATTCAATTTCATCAGTTACAAGTTTTACCTTCCACAGAATAGTAGGACGTGAACACAACTCAGCCAAGTTCTTTGCCACTTTATAACAAGTGTCATCTTTCCTCCTGTTTCCAATAATATGTTCCTTATTTTCATCTGAAATCTCATCAAAATGGCCTTTACCATCCATATTCCTACCAACATTTCTGTTCATGATTATTTAGGTATTCTCTAAAAAGACAGAGCTTTTTGTACAGCTCTCCTTTGAGTTCTTACCAGAATCACTTTAAAATGTCCCCTCACAACAATATTGATTCTAGCATGCACCTCACAAATCTTCTAGCCTTTACTCATTACCCAGTTTCAAAGCTGCTTCCACATATTTAAGTATTTTTTAGTAACAATACCCCATTCTTTAGTACCAATTTTTGTCTTGGTTTGGGTTGCTACGGCAAAAAATATTTTTTTGTCTTCCTGTCATCTTCCCTCCAGAGATCAATAGTAATCATTGTCAGGAAAGGCCCAGAGGTCCTGGATATTTCTTTGTCCTACCACCCTAAGCCTGGCAATGTCTTTCTTTCCTTTCAAGCATAAACTATTTAGTGAGCTAGATTCTATGGAAATAGAGAGGAAACTGGCACAAACAGATTTAAAACCCAATTTCACAAGAGTATTTAGGGGCAAATCTAGTTTTGGAAACCATGTGTTTATCCTTTTCCTACATATTACAATTTGTTGTATAGGAAAATTGTGACAGATGATCCAGGGCATAGAGAATACAAATGAAGTTCAGGAGAGAAGTAGAACAGTAGACAATCATTCAATTTTCTAGAAAGCACAGATGTGTTAAACAATTTCATTGTCACAGTCACTTTATAGAATAAAAGTAAAACTGAATCAGGTGCTTAACATGTGCCAGGCACTGTGTTAAGTGCTTTACCTGGATTATATCTTTCACTTCTCTAATTCTACTGAGAGATAGGAACTATAAATTCCCCTACTGTACAAGTAATGAACAGAAACCAAAACTGGACTGTCCATTTGGAATCACCTGGGGAAAGAAGAGTTAAAATACTGATATCTGGGTCTTATCCCGAGAATTGCTTATTTAACTGATATGAAAGCGGGTGGAGGAGCTATGCAGCAAGAACTTTAAATTTTCCCAGGTGATTTTAATATGCAGCATGGTTTAAGAATCACAAGGTCACCTATACAGAACCAGATAGGTCAAATATTTGAACCCAGGCAGCTTAACTAGGGCAATCAGGTCTTAAAATCACTATTCTGCCTTTATGTTATGTGTGCTTTGTAGAATTTCATGCTCATGAAAATCAAAAATGTCGGTGAATTTATTTTCATTTTACAAATGAACACAACTGAGATAGAAATAAGTTGACTAACTTATCAAGCAGCAAATCAGTAGCAGAGGTTGGAGTCTCATCTGGAGTCTCATGGAGACTTTTCAGTGTCAATGTTCACCAAAAGTTGTCCTTTGTTATTCATCTGTGAATATGGGAGTATAATATATCTAAACTAGAATATTCATTGTGCACAGTAGAGAGGTAAGAAACAACAGAGGACTAAGAACTTGTACATGCTCAGAAGCTGGTATTTTTATCTCATTCAGAAAGAAGTAAGTTCCTGTTGTGCAATATATTTTCTCAGACTCACACAGTGGTACATAATAGTGATATAGAATTTAAAGAATACTCTATATATGAAACATCAGGTTTCTATAGACTTGCCTGATAATCTGGATGTCGTTCACATTTTTTGAGTAAATAAGAAACTCACAAATAAATTTTGTGTGACAACTATAAGGTAGGGGATTGTCTGCACCATATAAACACCAGATGTTGATATTATAAATGCAAATTTGTGTGTATGTATATAGAGAGATGTGCTTCAAAAATGTAAATATAAGCTGAATTCATCTATTTAGAAATATCAGATGAATATATCCATTTTCTTTATCTTCAGAGGCCAACAAAATTAAATCTTTTAAATCTGCAATGTAGCATTAAAAATTGTTTCTTTGAATTACATTTCCCTATTATAAGCAGCTAGCATATGGTGCCTTGTTTAGTGAAGTGATAAAGAATTATAGTAGAAAGCAACCACTTGATTCAATTAGTCATCAATCATTTAAAACACATCAAGCTTTGTTTCCACTGCCAGGGCCTTTATAATAACTAAATAAACCACTGATATTCCCTGTTCCTCTTACAAAATGAAGGTGATTCTTGATCTTTTCTTTTCAATGCATGCTATTTCCCCTTCCAGAAAGCCTTCTGAAGTCATCTCATTCTACTCAAATTTTCCAGAAAACATCTTTTACTATTGTGCTTGTTATGCCCCATTCCATATCCTATATGTATCTTTTCTTCCTTTGCATGAAGGACTGACTCGCTTAAACAGCAGGTCTCCCAGAAGCTGCCAGGGTGAGACAAAGAACTACCAAAGGCAATTGTCTTGATTCCTAAAAGGGCCATCTAGATAGTGTAAAATAAGTACCCAACAGATACCAGTAATCTTTGGATTTGTTTTAGAAATTGAAAGAAGAGGTCAGATGATAGAATTAGGTAGCAGGGAATTGAGAACAGAGAATTGTGACAATCATTCCCAAAGGCTGCCATGTGAATTTTTACCTTCAAGTTCCCTGCATTCCTTTAGCACAGCAGATTGTGGCTTTGTCATCTTGCTTTCTAGAGGCCACCTTGTGTTCTTTCCATAAATGCATGAATACCTGTTCTATGCTAAGCACTTACGTCAGCAAGCACTGGGGATATTAAAGGAGTAAATCTTAGATGCTCCTAGTCTGGCAATAGGTATGAATACATAAAGAAGGTTATTAGAACATAGTCAAGCCAAAATTATTGTTTTTTAAATATTTTACTTTAAAATAGATAATATATTTATATGTTAAAAAACTACAAAAAAAGATAAATAAAACAAAAATTTTCTCTTCTACCTTTTCTCCCAGTTATTCAGTTCCCCTCTTCAGAGACAATCAGTGTTAGTAGTTCTTGTATTTTCTTCTAGTGGTAGTTCATGAGTATATGAACAAGTACACATGCATACATATATACATACATGTGTATATAGATTTTTTAAAAATTTTTACACAGGCATTGCAAAAACCAAAACAAGGCTTTTCAGCTTGCTTTTTCACTTAATTCTAATATTTTGTATATCTCTTGATCCGTACATAAAGAACTTTATTATTTTTTTAATTTAACCATAAAATTTTAATTTTAATTTTATGGTATATCCATCATAAGCATATACCATATACCATAATTTATATAATCGAATTTCAACTGAAGAATATTTTGGTTGTTCTCAGTCCTTTGCCATTACACAAATGTTACCTTACATATACATCATGTGTGTATGCATACATGTATGTATGAATTCTTATCTGAACTGCCCCACAAAGTGTAAGAATGTCTATTTCCTCACTCTCTTACCAAACTTTTGATTTTGACCAATCCTATATGGGGGGAAAAATTCCAGTATCTCAATTTAATTTTCATTTCTTTCATTATGAGTGAACTTAGGTCTCTTTTCACATTTAAGAACTATTTGTATTTCCTTTTCTATGAGTTTTCTGGATATTTTTATAGCCAATTTTTCTATTGCATTGTTGTTTCTTGTTAATTTATAGGAGCACTATAACTCAAGGAAAGTAAACTTACCTGAAGCGAGTTGGATATGTTTTTACCCTCAGTTAAAATTTTGTCTTTTGAATTTGCTTTGTTTCTGGGGCCTTGATAAAACTAAATTTATCAATTTCAAAATAGGTAAGAACTTTCAAATTGTGACACAAAAAGTTTAGCCTTAGCTAAGGCTAAACTTTTGAAAGTATATCTGGCTTTTCAGTTAGAGGAGAGAAGGAAAATTATAGTTTGTTTTCTATTTGTTTCATTTCTACATTCACATTACATATAATACATGGACATATGCTGATACTAAGTAGGCAACTTTAAGAAGCAGTCAGCTAATACCTGTTGTTCCAGTTATTTAAGGCTGTATAACAAATTACTCCAAAACTCAGTGCATAAAACAACCATTTATTACATTCATGGATTCTCTGAGTCAGAAATACTGACAAGACACAGCAGGAGTAGATTGTCTCTGCTCTACAATGTCTGAAGCCTGCTGTGGTCTCAAAGCTGGAACTTGAAATTGTATTACAAAGGCTCAAACACTGCTGCTGGCAGCAGGCAGAGACATTAGCTGGAGCTACTGACCCAAGCGCCTTTATATGGTACCCTCATGTTGCCCGGAGTTCCTCACATTATGAGGGCTGGGTCCCAGAGGTGAGTGTCACAAAAAAAGAGAAAGCCAGACTAAAGTTGTATCATGATACACAACATCACTTCTGCTGTGCTCTGTTGGTCAGAGAAGTCACAGACAGTCCAGGTTCAAAGAGACAGAAAACATACTCTAACTCTTGATGTGGAGTGGCAAGGTTCTGAAAGAGCACATGTGACTGGAAATAATTGCTTTGACCTTTTTTAAAAACACAATCTGTCATCCCTGTTCAGGGATCTGTCCTGTAAATCTTCAGTTCAAAGACAGTCTCTGTCTACAGACAGGACTCACCTGTTGGACTCGTTGAATTAGAGGATTATGTCTGGCTTTCCTGTAGCAACATTTAAAGGATTATCCTTGCTTCAGTCCATAGGGAGGTTCTTGAGCCACTTCTAGTGAGTGAGTCTGGTTAATGAAGTTGCTTCATCAACCACCTCAGAGTAATAGTAGAAAAAAGAAATGTTCAATACTTACTTATCTAGGAACATTTCTTTTCTCCCCCCCCCCTTCTGCTGGTGATTTTTATAGTCTTTATTCCTTTTGTCAAATAATGGGGAAGACAAGATGGAAAAAAAAACTATCAACCCAATCGATTATGCATTAATCATTCTGGCAAGGTCAGTGCTCAGAAGAAAAAAAATTGTTGTTTACCAAAGGTGGAGTATGTGGATTATCTGAGTGGCTTTCAATTATCCATAGTTGTTTTCCTTTGCCCTGATTAGCATCATTGACTAATCCAATATTTAAAAAGAATTTCCTATAAAGAACATATACAGAACATACCCTGCTCAGTTAAATAGTCAATAAGTACAGCATTTCTTTTGGCTGAAATCCACAGAGATGTTTTAATTAAAAAACGTACAAAAATTATCGATTTATCACTATGGCATTTCACTCAACAGAGCTAAATAGCACGTTAAATATAAAATCACACATGTCTTAAATAAGTAGCTAAGGTATAAGGTCTACTTGGTTTTTGTACCAGATCAGGATACAGAGTGAAGACAATTTTACAGGGTGAGACAAAGAACTACCAAGGGCAATTGTCTTGATTCCAAAAAAGTAGGCCATCTAGATATTGTAAAAGTACCCAATAGATACTAATCTTTGGATTTGTTTTAGAAATTGAAAGAGGAGGTCAGATGATAGAATTGGGTAGCAGGGAATTGAGAACAGAGAATTGTGACAATCATTCTGGGCAATGTAATGCAGCAGGCATCAAAATAACTGAACCATGAAGAAGAGTCCTCATGTCTCAAAGGGTTTCATGTCTCAGCAACTTTTAGCCTGGTGAACATTGGTCTCAATAAAAAATTCTGGGTGTATTCTGTTACTTAGTAAAAGTAGAATATTTATATTAGTAGGAGCAATTAGCTTAAAATAGCAAGCACCTAGGAAAAAGATTCTGCTAATTGAGGAAGTGGGCAGTTGAGGTCACAGGGTGAATTTATGAACTCCTAGGTTAGACACAGAGGAAATTCAATGTATAAACCCAGTAACTCAAGAGCAAGCACTGAGCATATGACTTAATTTTAAGTATTCATTGACCATTTAGAAAAGGTTATTTTTAACAATGATTTGCAGATTTTCTTTAAAAAATTGTAAGATCTGAATCTGTCTAAGTTTGAGTAAGGATTCAAATAAAGTTATGAAAAGACAGATTCCAAGAAAATGAGACAGAGGAGGTAGCATGTTTTAATAGATGCTGTAACACAAAGCATGTCCCCAACATCTAGTATGTCCATTGTTTTCTTTTCAAATATATTATCACTTTCATCAAGTCTTCCAAAAAGATTCAACTGCTCTTGATTTCCCTCAATATTTCAGTACTTGCTGAAGGGGTAAGTTGGATATGACTCCGGAACCCTACTGGTACTTTGGACTTTTCAAGCAGCCGCTGTATAACATTTTACCTCAGCCTCCTAATAATGGGTGAGGATAATTGGATACTATCCTCCCAGCAATGAGAGCACGATGACATCTAATTTTACATTTTGTGCCCTTTTCATAACAAAAAAAAAAAAAAAAGATCAGTACAAAATCCCTCATGCTGCCTTGAGCATGTTTTAAATTGGTTGGAAAACTTAATTATAGCTCTTAACACTGATTTTGTTCCCTATATAATCCAAATGAATCCATGTTTCAGTTTTAAGATTTACACTTGGGTCCGATCTTCAGTATCATTTTATGTCTCTCTAAGTATTTCTTTCCAACTGCAAAAAGCATTGACAATTTAAAATTGTTTTCTTGTAAATGAACATATAAGGGGAGAAAAATTATATATATATATATATATATATATTTCACATGTTATTTGAGCAGTATACAGTGCTTTGGTGGGCCCAACATCATTCTAGTCTTCATATGACTAGTCTTCATTTTATTGAGCAGAGCCATATGTAAAATAATACTGGTAGCAGACATCTACTGAGGATTTACTACACACCAGTCAGTGTTTAAGATTTTTAGAAGTAATATATTTAAATATCTCATTTTTATATGTAATATCTCATATATATGTAAAATATTACAGAGTGACATCAGAAGCATGGCAGTGTGAGGGTTCTCCCTGTGAGGGTACTCCCTGTGAAGTTTCTCCCCAATATCCACCCTTGAAATTACAAGCTGAAGACCTACATTACAACAAATAACACATAGCGTGCACACAAGCATGTCCGAAAGACATGTGCATCGGAGAATCTGAAGGTGGGAGACTCACACAAGAAAGTGAGGTAGAAAGAGAGAAACAGAGGCACTGTAGAACACAGCCAGGAGCTCCTGCAGGATGAGGGGGAGGTGAGAATTACATGGCAGGTTTTTAACTCTTTGAAAACCTGAACAGTCCAGCCTGAATGATCAGCATATTCCATGCAGCAGAGATCAGTGATCAGGGCAGAGAGCAGGGAAGAGATGGAATGCAGAATGGTGATAGCTGTGTCTTACCAACAGCCATTGCCAGGCAGAAAGCTGAATCACAGAGCCTGGCCTCTTTCCCACCCCATTCCAGAGTGTGCCCTCTTCTATCCCACCTGCACCCTCCCAGAGCTAGCACTGACACTCAGGAGAATCTGCAGCAACCAGAACTGAAACATGCACTGCAGCTAGCTGGTCCTAGTGATAGAGGCAGAGATATAGAAACAAAGCAGCTGAGGGTTGAGGGCCAGCATTATCAGGAAGAAAACAATCACACACAACGCTGGCCTCTACCAACCCACCACATCCCTATCTAGTCAGTCCTATTCAGAAAGAAGCAGTGGAACATTGCATCTGACAGTTGGGACAGTACCAAGACTTCAGAGACTTTTCAGAGGCTCAGACCCCCATCGCCCTTCACATGGGGGTGAAGCACTGAGATGGAGGTGACCTGGTCACAAAAGAGACACACAGCTCCTCAGAGAATAAAGGGCATTTTTAATCTCAAAGCAGAGATCCAGGAGGCTTGGGCAGTGCAGGAGATTTGGGCACCACTTACTGGAAATCAAAATAAAAATCTCTTCTTATGAACATGCTAAAGAGAGATCACTATATAATATTAAAAAAATAAATAAATAAAGCAAGGTACACTACCATTAATGCCAAAGCAGAGAGATAGTCTATCAAATACCATGAACAACTAAAGTGACAAGACAGCTCAGAAAGAAAATTAAAAACCTCTTGAAAATAAACTTTAAAATGTAGAAATATGTGACTTAAAAGACAGAGAATTCAAGATTGCATTTCTGAAAATAACTAACAAGATGCAAGAAAATTCTGATCCGCAGTTCAAAGAACTTAGAAACAAAATCAACAAACAACAGGAATACTTTAGGAAAGAAAATCAAATAGAACTTCTGGTGATGTAGAAATCATTAAAAGAGATGAAGAATGAAATAGCAAGTTTAGGAAACAGAGCTGACCAGATGGAGGAAAGAATTAGTGACATCGAAGACAGAATTCTGGAAATGATGCAGATGGAAAAAGAGAGAGACTTGAGAGTGAAAAAAAGGAAAGAACTCTACAAGAACCATCTGACACCATCAGAAAAAGCAATAGAAGAATAATGGGTATACCCAAAGGAGAAGAGAGGGAGAAGGGAAGAGAGAGCACATTCAAACAAATAATTGACAAGTATTTCCCAAACCTATGAATAAAACTGGATCCTCAAATCCAAGAAGCAAATAGAACATCTAATTATCTCAACCCCAAACCCAAAAAGGCCTTCTCCATACATTATTTTAAAATAGTAAAAAATTAATGAGAAAGAAAGAATTCTCAAGGCAGCCTGGAAAAGAAGGCAGTAACTTATAAAGGAAAACCCATTAGGTTAACATAGTTTAGTATACACAAATCAATTAATGTGATACACTGCATAAACAAAATAAAGAATAAAATACATATCATCATATCAATAGATGCAGAAAAAGCATTTGACAAGATACAGCATCCATTTATGATTAAAATACTTAATAAAATGGGTACAGAGGGAAAATATCTCAACATTATAAAGGCCATATATGACACACCCTCAACCAACATCATACTTAATGATGAAAAACAAAAACCTTCTCTCTAAGATCGGAAACAAGACAAAGCTGTTCACTATTGCCACTATGATTCAGTATAGTGATAGAAGTCCTAGCTAGAACAATCAGGCAAGAGAAAGAAATAAAAGGCATCCAAATAGGGAATGAAGAAAAATTGTCACGTTTTGCAGATGACATAATTCTCTATATAGAAAATTCTAGAGACTCCACTAAAAAAAAAATATTAAAAATAATAAACAAATACAATAAAGTTTCAGGATATAGAATCAGTGTGCAAAAATCAATAGTGTTTCTATACTTTAACAATGAAATTTCAGAAAAAGAAAAAAAATTTGCAACTGCAACAAAAAGAATAAAATACCTAGGGTAAACCAAATGAAGCATGTGAAGAACCTATACACTGAAAACTAATATACATTATTAAAAGAAATTAAAAGAGACACAGGAAAAAGAAAAGATAGTCCATGTTCATGGATTAGAAGAATCAACATAGTTAAAATTACCTTATTACCTAAAGCATTATACAGATTTAATGCAATCTCCATCAAAATTCCGATGACATTTTTTAAAGACAGAACAAAAACTCATAGGATTTGTAAGGAATCACAAGACTCTGAATAGCCATTCCTGAGAAAAAAGAGCAAGGCTGAAGGTATCAATCTGCCTGACTTCAAATTATACTATGAAGCAAAAATAATCAAAATTGAATGATATTGGCAGAAAAACAAACGTACACACCAACAGAACAGAATTGAAAGCCCAGAAATAAACTCCCATATATATGGGCAAATAATTTTCGACAAGGAGTCAAAACATACAATGGAGAAAGAAAAGCTCCTTTAATAAATGATACTGGGTAAATTGGAAAGTCACACACAAAAGAATGAAACTAGACTTTTATCTATCACCATACATCAAAAATAACTCAAAATGAATCAAAGACCTGAATATGCAACCTGAAGCAATACATTGCATAGAAGAAAACATAGGTACTAAACTCATGGACCTTTGATTTAGAGATGATTTTATGATTTTGACCTTAAAAGCAAGGAAAGTAAGATAAAAATAAATGAGTGAAACTATATTAAACTAAAAGCTTCTGTACAGCAAAATTTTTACTACTCTGCCCAATTCTGCTTCTTTACCCATTTTCAGAAGAACTGAGCTCTACAAAACATCTTGTATCCCAAACACTAACTTAATATCTTCTTCCAGAGAACCCAAGCTGTAACAACTCCTTTAATGCATAAGGAAAAAAAGCAAGGCTTCATCAAATCTAGCATATTGGAGGTGGTATTGTAAAAATGTGGCAATGAAAACACTGTATTGGAAAGGGAAATTAAGGGGCCTGGACACAAGATCAGTCTTTATTACTAACTTACTTTGTCACTTCTCACAAATCACTGAAGATCTGGGTGATTGGCTCATTCAATTGTTGTTAGGAGACTGGCTGATGATCTCGCCTCCCCTTCCAGACCCACCAAACTATAAGCTAAACCAGTAGTTACCGCATATCTTTCTATGGGCTCAGGCCAGTCCATTATAAAGTTTTCACCAACCTGTGGAAAAAACGAGAAACACAGGGTAAAGCAAAAGTTTTTCAAAGAGTTAAATTTATTCAATTTGTTTTCTTTTGTTTTGAATCAATTTCTTTCTTTCTCCTTTTTAATTATTTTATTTATTTATTTTTTGCTTTGTTAAAATACCCTTTCTTCAGAAATGGTGAGGTCAGTGGATAATAGGTACTTTAGAGGGTGGGTGTTTTGTTTTTAATGTTTTACAAGCAAAATCAAAGTTGGCAGCAGTTACCAAGGCTATCCCAGCATTATTATTTTAAAATTCTTCTGAATGGCAAAACTCATGGTCTCAACTTTTCACTTCAATAATATTAATGTAATTGATACTGATTGACATTGATTGATTTAATTAACACTGATTCACATAAATGAATTAGGGAGAATATAGCAGGCATGAATTCATGTTATTCAAGCTATGTTTTATGTAAACTTACATATAGTTCCAGCAAGTTTTTGAATTCTAGAGAGGGTGATACGTCAATATGTATTCCCATTAATAAACATCTCTGAAAATTTTCTGACTTTTTTTTTCAAAAATCTAGCTTTATTCATTTAAGAAAAAAAAAAATCTTAGAATAAGAGGTCTCAAAATTTCCATTTCTCAGCTCTCAATCGACCTCTCTGAAATTACTAAGAACAAAGAGAAAGGATGCTTTTCTCAGTCCTCCTCATTTATCTCAAAAATGCCTTGTTAGCAGCAACAATGTGTCCCCAAATCTAATACCCTCTTTCTTCTTAATAAGCTACTTAATATAGTGTAGCAAAAAGATCAGTGGACTGAGAGTCAAGATAAATAAAAGTGTCAAGTAACATTGTGAATAATGAGATAATATTTTAATAACTAAGCACATTTTATAATGTAAATCAATCCTCAGATGATAAATATCCTCCTACCTCAGTGACTAGAAATATCACTCCTTCCTTTCTCTGTCAACTGCTGACCTTCTCCTGCCCACTCTCTCTTATTCTCAAAAGCAAGTCTTCCTTCCCTATCTTTTTCTTCTTAGCTTTCTATACTTTCCTCAGGCGTGCATCTTGTCTCTCTTTCGAGGCTCTTTTCTTTCTGGGATTCAGTTGTTAGCACTTTGCTTTTCCTCAGGAACAGCATCGCTGTCTGCAGAGTGCTCTGCTGCTGCTCTCCACATTTCCCTTGCCTTTCTACTGCATATTCCTCAGGTGTGATTTCCCCTGCTTTCACATCCCACAATCTTTTTGTTTGCTTGTTTGTTTGTTTTATTTTGTTTTGTTTTTTTCCTGCTTTATACAAATGTAATAGACAATTAGTTGCTCGTATTTACATTGTACAATTCGATGAGTATTTTTTCTATTACAGTTGGCATATAATAACATATTAGTTTCAGTTGTACAGCATACTGATTAGAGATCTATGTAACTCACAAAGTGATCTAGTACCCCACTTAACCCTACATATTTATCACAACATTATTAACTATTTTCTTTATGCTACACTTTATATGTCCATGTCTATTTTGTAACTATCCATTCGTATTTCTTAATCCCTTTGCCTTTTTTCTCCATCACCCCCCACCCCACCCCCAATCCTTTTCATGTGTTACTAAATGAATCCTTATTCTCCTTTTGGTGCCCTGTTGCCTCTCTTTGAAAAAGGTTAGCTTGAGGCTTTCACTGATAAACCATTAAGGACTAAACACGTTGTTTCAAGTCAGTCATTCTAACTGCTGCAGTAACTGATAAGCTATTTAGTGCTACACTTTACTAAAGATTTAATTTAAAAGATGATCTTTTTCTCTTTGCAAGGGGTAATGACTTGCGTGTGTCATTAAAACATAAATATCTGGAACTTCAACTTTCTGAATGTAAGGTTCTCCTTTCTCTATCAAGACTCTCAGGCAATTTTCTTCATCTAAAGCAGATATTTTACACATTTTTTAAATTGATTTAAACAAGATGCATAGGTAATTACAGTAGTCCATTTATTTCCAATCTATTTAAATACTGTATTTTCTCTACATTGTGAGATTTCACCATAATGAGACTAATAACTTTACCTCTCACCCCAACCCTATGTCAGGGTTGAGAAACTTCTCCTTCTCAGAGCTTTCTGTCACATTTCTGTTTGAACATCAGAGGTTTATCTAGAGGTTTTGGAGGTTTGGGAACAGTAATACCAAAGTATGCCATCTCAGCCATTGAGTCCAGGTTTCTTTCTCAACTATAATTTTGTAGGTAAAACCATGTCAATTATACCTACAAATTTTTCTGTGGTGATATTTGTGTTGCAGATTAATTTTTAAGTTTCTTAACAGTAATCTAAGGCAAGACAGTAAAAGAATCCCTTCTTTTAAAAGAAGTACGTTGTCAAGTAAGTAATGTTGTCATTAGGAGCATATATAACCACACAATTGTTATAAAGACCAAATACGATATAAATAAACATATTTTGTAATGTTTAAACACTAAAGACAATAAAAGATAATGAAAAGGAAAAGTTGTATTGAATTTAAGTCTAAACTTTAATTTAATAAAAGTATGCTATGCTAAAAACAGAAGCATTATTCTCTCTACATATTTTTACTTCACAAATGTAAGTCAATAAGATTTCTGACATCCTTAATATTTATTAATCACTGCTTTTGTTAGTGTTTATGTCAAGTCCACCTCCAAAAATATTTTAAAAGTTATTAAATAAAATAATGAGAAAAAATTAAAAACCATTATGATACCAGAAAGATTTAGGAGAGATATGAAAAAATCCTGGTATGGGAATTGTTGTGCTTCATATTTGACTCTGAATATATTAGAATCATAATTGACACATACGATAAAGAAACATACTAAAGAAATATAAATATAAAAAAATTGTTGTTATCTTCTAGGAGCTTTTACTAATGAGGAAAAAATTTTAAAGAAATGGTAAAATCAAAAGCAAAGGTAAGAGCTTATTTCTGGAAAGGGACAAACTCAAGAGACAGATGATTGGTAAAGTTACAGACACATTTTAAAGGTGAGAAGAGACTAGAGATATTGCATTTCAAAGTACTTTATCTTCTTACTAACATAGCAAATAAAGTTATCTGCTGCTTTGTAAGTAGGCTTATTGTTTCAAGGTCAGTAGAAAAAGTTTGCCATGACCATTGAGAACAAATAGGAAATAGTTTTTTATTATACCTGTCACTAACAGTAGTCTATCAATAAATAAAAAGTAAAGACAGCTGACTTTTTTCTCAAGATATTGCAAGAACATGCTCTGATGATCTTCTTTTAGGTCAAAGAATATTTGGTAGGCCAAGCAATTTCTATTAGTAATTCTGTATAGATAGTTTTGTTTATTAAATATACATTAGAGGAAATGATTTCTCTCCCTTTAGAATCTAGACTTACGGCAATGTAGACTGATTCCTTTAAATATATGGAAACTAGCTATGTTTATTTTATGAGTTAGAAAGTCTCAAAACTCTCAAAGCCTATATCCAATTTGTATCTCTAAAATGACTTTTTATAAACCAGAATAAATATATAATCTGTTTTCTGTACACTATAGGCTATTTATCCAGATCAAACAAAGATATTTGAACATGTTAATTTTAGTGTAGTTTTTAAATACATAGCTGGGCTATGCACATAGAGCATGCTATTGATACCATACTTCATTTTAATCCCCCAGTTCACGTTCTCTTTTCAAACCTGTTTTTGAGGAGTAGTCCTATTAGCAATCAGAATCATATTCTGATTCTTATTTTGATATCATTTCTCCATAGAACTAAAAGTGAAGAGTCTGAAGATTATCCTATGGCTTGGAAGTCGTTCCTGGGGTTGAAGGACCAGGGCTCAGAACTCCACTACGTTTGATCTACATAGAAATAAAGTTGTAATGAATGGGAGAGGTATACACATTCTATCCAGATCATTTTAATTGGATCATAATTGTTTGGTAGATTTTTGTTGTTGTTATTGTTTATAGAACATTTAATTAAAGACAAAAATTTAAATTAGCCAAAATGTCTATCAAACTAAAAATAGTTAAATATTATGAAACAGCATAGTCATGCAATTGCTAAAATATGGAAGGTCTATATGTACTGAAATGGAACCTGAGTTGCAAAACAAAACAGTAAAATCTTTTTTTTACAAAGCAACACAAGTTCAGTGTATGCATGTGTTTATAAGGGGAACAAAAATATTTTGTAGGGTCTACAACAAACAAACTTAACAGTGATTACTTCTGAGAAACAATCAGTTTTCATGATATAGATAATATGTTTATTATATTTTTATTACATAGATATCTACATTGTTTTAATTTTGCATAAATAATTAATTAGATTTCTTATTAAACATAGTCAATACAAATTTTTAATAGAAAGAAAATTTACTGAAGACAAGTATAATCTATTTCATACATTGGTGATTTTCATGTGAAAAGTGTTTATTTTGTTATAATTATTGACTAAATTATAATTCTCTTCTCCTGTCATGTTCAAATATAAAATGTATCATTCTTTTCCATCTGCTTTTGTTTTTGCTGCAACTTCAAACTTTCCACTTTATAAGTATTTAACCTGGTTGGAAAGTATCTCAGTCTTGCAATTCAAAGGTGCTGCTGACAAGAAGCAGCAGCAGCATCTGATAGTTTGCTCTACTGAAGCAGAATCTACATTTTAAAAAGATTCCCAGTAGACTCCATTAAATATTAAGAAGCACTGTTCCAGAGGACTCACCTTCAGTCTGTGATTCCATAATAAGTGTCTTATTTTTATTCAGATCATATTTTTATGGAAAACCTGGAATGATGGAGCCAGAGAAGACTAATAGAGATTAGGAAGGCTGAAACCTTTGATTCATCTCCATTCTTCTAAGGTTCATGGCTCAAATAATTTTCTTTGTTTGAAATCACCTCAGGACAAGTGAGAACAAGGAAGATCACAAATTCAAGTATATAACTCTACTCATAGTCAGATAGAAAACAGTATGATCTCTTACAGTTTTTGACACTGAATTTAAAATGGCTATTAAAAGATATGCCACACATAAAATGTGTAGTTTGTATAAACATTTATTTATTCACATTTAAATGAAAGGTCAGAAAGTAAAAGTCAGGTGGAAATAAAATGTGGTCAGACTGAAATAAGTAGTGCTGGGCTATAAAATGGAGGAAACAGAGAATACACATACCAAAGTGCTATTTTCTGAGTTTATCAGAAGTATAAAATGCTTTGGAATAAAATTTAAAAAATCACTTTAGCAATAGTGATTGACATTGTCATTTTATTTATTTATTCTTTTTCTACTGATTTATCCCTACTATATAAAAAATATAAAGTGACATTGCCTGTCAACTTATACAATTTTGGAATAAATGAACAAATAATGCAAGCCTCTTCTGAGTATGGAAACTTTCATTTCTTGTAATATTACAGCTTATATACTCTAAAAACTCTTTTCCACAGAATAAATAGTAATGTTGGGTAAAATATAACATATTAAAATTAAAATCTGTATTAGCAAAATTTAAATGAAATCTCCAGGGTCCTAAAGCAAAGACGTCACTGAAAACTAGAGTGGTAAGCACAGGAACAGATACTCAGCAGCCTTGGGGAAACTATTGCTATCAATAACCTGGATTCATACATTTTAATGTTCAAAAGAAGGTAGGTGACAACCTGTACAAAATGAAAACTTAGAACTGATATCTCACACAAAGTCAGGACATTTAAAAGACTACATCCTCAGTAAAAGGATCAACTTAAAAGCTACATACACCAGCACAAGGAGAAAATTATGAAGTTGGTAACTAATAGCTGAGCTCTGGGTGGTAAAATTAGTCTCCTGTAAGAATTTGCAATTATTAGGCCAAAGTCACATGTTAACAGAGCTGAATTTCAAACACATGTTTTCTGAGAGGCCAGAAATTAAAATAAAGTGTTCTAGAGCTAATGATATCCCATGATTTTTGGCCATTCAAATCTTCTCTTGATAAATTATCTCTCAATACAGGCTACACAAGAGTCCCACAAATAAAGCACTCTGATAATATGAGAGTCAGCAGGCAAAAACAGAAACACCAGGTGATACAACTATTAACTATAAATAATAAAATAAGTATGTTTAAAATGATGAAAAACATAAATAAAAAACAAGGAAAAGCATTAAGTTACAATAAAAAAGGAATAGTAGGTAAGAAAAAGAACCAAATAGAATATCTAAAAATGAAAAACATATAATTACTGAAAGCTAAAAAAGAAACTTCATTGGATAAATTAATCAGCCCATGAGAGAATTATTGACCTCTAAGAGATTATTTAGAATGTACTTCCAAAAAATAAAATGAAAGAAAATATGAAAGAAGGACTTCCAATCAGGATGACAGAGTAGATAAACACTGTGCTGGCTTCTTCTCATGACCACATCAAAATTACAACTAAACTACAGAACAGAATCACCTGAAGTCTAGTTAAAAATAAGTCCTACAACTAAGGATATAGAGAAGCCACCTCGAGACTGGTGTAAGGCGAGGGGGACACAGAATAGGTTGTTCCACACTCGCATGTGGTGGTTAAAAATCAAGAGAGATATCTAGACTGTAGAAGTCCACTTGGAAGAGTGAAGGGGTTCCAGGCCTACGCGGGGTCCCAAGCACAGGGTTCTGGTGCTGGGAAGAAAAGTTTTCACAACTTCTGGCTGTAAAAACCAGTGGAGATTGTAGCTGAATGAGGCATAGAGTGGTTGGAGTTCCAGGAATTCTTAAAGGGCCCGTGCATGGGCTTACTCGCTGACACACTCACCACTCTGAGCTCTAGCACTGGCACAGCAGCTTGAAAGGCATCAGGGACATATGGGGAAGAATTGAATTGTCTGGCTTCAGGGAGACGACTGGAGGGTTTGATTTCTCCTTGATAGAACTGCTGCCAGAAAACATTGTTTTTTTTTCTGCTTGAGTTCTCCCTGCATTTCAGTGTGCAGATGGTAATGCCGCCATATCTGAGTCTCCATCAACTTGACTAACTGGTTGTCCTGCCCTGGTGATTCCCTAAGACACTGCCCCACTCAAATCGTGGGACCACCCAAGCCATTTCCAATGGCTTTTCAATGCAAATGGCCTGTCTTGGTTCGTGTTGCAGACTTTCCTAAAATATCTCAAAGCTTCACAAAACCCAAACTAGCAGAATCTGGACTTGGTGTTCCCCGTACCTCTTGCTGAGCATCCCAAACTCAGCACTAGAGACAGCCGGCCTCGGTTTGAGGCTTGGCCTCTCGCACCTCCAAACCCAGAGCAGATTGAGGTCGTATGCAAACTAATTGGTGATTCAAGCCACATGGACCCAATTCTTCGCATGTGGCTGAACTTGGCTGGTCAAGGGGAGGGTGGCATCTCAAGAGGCCCAGGGCTGGCATACTTTGAACAGAGCCAGAGCACCAAGTGGGTGACATTCAAGGATGACACACCCAAAGGACAGACTGGGCTGGCACCAGAGCCCTACTAAAGTGAATCCTACTCCATACGGTCAGCCTTACACTATAGTCATAACCAGTCCCCAAAACCAATCAGCTCAAGTGTCAATCCCTCCTATCGACATGCAAATGGCAATCAAGGCCCAACTAAAACAGAAAAGCACACACAGCCCGTACAAAGAACACACCTGGAGCACTTGGCTCAGGAACTAGGGAAACTGTGCCCCTTGACCCATAAGACACCTACTACAAAAGGCCACACTACTAAGACTGAGAAACTTAACAGCCCTATCTAATACATAGAAATAAACACAAGTAGATAGCCAAATTGGGATGACAAAGAAACATGTCCTAAATAAAACAAAACAAATCTCTAGAAAAAGAACTAAACAAAATGGAGACAAGCAATCTACAAGATGCAGAGATCAAAACAATGGTTATAAGGGTGCTGGATGAACTTAGGGGAAGAGTAGAGGAACTCAGTGAGAACTTTAACAAAGAGATAGAAAACATAAAAAAGAACTGGCCAGAAATGAAGAATACCTTAGGAGTAAGCGACAATAGATTAGATGAAACAGAGGACCAAATCAGCAATTTAGAAGATAAGGTAGCAGAAAACACCCAATCAGAACAGCAACAACAAAACAAGAATCCAAAATAATAAAGATAGTTTAAGGGGTCTCTGGGATAACATCAAGCATACTAACATTTGCCTCATAGGGGTACCAGAAGGAGAAGAGATAGAGCAAGGAATTGAAAACTTATTTCAAGAAATAATGACAGAAAACTTCCTTAATGTGGCAAAGGAAGTAAACATACAAGCCCAGGAAACTCAAAGAGTACCTAACAAAGAGGCTCACATCAAGACACATCATTATTAAAATGCCAAAGGTTAAAGATAAAGAGACAATCTTAAAAGCAGCAAGAGAAAAGCAATTAGTTACCTACAGGGGACCTCCCATAAGACTGTCAGCTAATTTTTCAACAGAAACTTAGCAGACCAGAAGGGATTGACACTAAACCTTCAAAGTGTTGAAAAGCAAGGACCTACAACAAAGATTACTCTACCTAGCAAAAGTATCGTTTAGAATTGAAGGACAAGTAAAGAGCTTCCCAGACAAGAAAAAGCTAAAAGAGTTCATCAACACCAAACCGGTATTACGAGAAATATGGGAGGAAGAAGAGGAGGAGAAGGAGGAGAAGAAAATCTGAACATCATGGCAGTAACTACATATCAACAATTACCTTAAATATACATAGATTAAATGCTCCAATCAAAAGATATGAAGTGACTGAATGAATAAAAAACAAGACCTTTACAATCCTGCCTATAAGAAACCCACTTCAGACTGACAGACACACACAGACTGAAAGTAAAGAAAGGGAAAAAGATATTTCACGAAAACGGAAATGGAAAAAAAAATAAAAGCTGAGGTAACAATACTTGTACTAGAAAAAAATAAACTTTAAAATAAAGGCTATAACAAGAAACAAAAAACTCAGTAATCTCACTTCTAGATATCTTTCCAAAGAAACCAAAACACTCCTTTGAAGGGACATGAGAATCCATCAGTTCATTGAAGCATTATTTACTAAAGCCAAGATACAGAGGCAACCTATGTGTTCATCAGAGGATGAATTGATAAAGAAGAGGCAGTACATATATAAAATAGAATATTACTCAGTCATAAAAAAGAATGAAATCTTGCCATCTGCAATAACACGGATGGACCTAGAGGATATTGTTCTGAGTGGAGTAAGCCAGACAGAAAGACAAATGCCATATAATTTAATTTACTTGTGAAATTTAAGGAACAAAATAAACAAAACAGAAAAACTCTTAGATACAGAGAATATTTTCTTGGTTTCCAGATGGAAGGGGGTCCATAGGTGAGTAGAAAAGGGGGAGGGATTAAGAAGTACAATTAGTAGTTACAAAAGTTATGGGGATGTAATGTATAACATAAGAAATATAGTCAATAACATTATAATAACTATGTGTGGTGTCAGATGGGTACTACATTTATGGGGTGATCACTTCATAAGTTATATAAATGTTTAATCACTAGGTTGCACACCTGAAATTGATATAATATTTTATGCAAACAGTAATGGAAAATAAAATTATTTTTAAAAAGAAAATATGAAAGAATTGAGTCTAACAAATCAAATAGGTATTACAGCAGATGAGAACATAGAGAATGGAGAAAAGACAATATTCTTAGAAACAATGCATGAGAAATTTCTAGAATTGATGAAAAACATATTTTTCTTATTCTAGACTCTCAAAGAGGGTATAAATAAAAATAAATAGATACCTATATATACCCATTGCAGTGTAACCATCGAATTTATAATTATGGGAAAAAATGTAAAGCCAAAAATTCAGATTATTAAAAAAAGACAATAATGAAATAGTAGACCTTTTATTAAAATAATATCTGTAGAGAGTTGAGAGAATAGAACTTCAATCTATTATTTATACTTAACTTAAATATTACTTAAGAATGAGGATAAAACAAATTCAGGTAATCAACTATTGAGTTTACCACTAACTGCTTCCTATTTTATTTCCTGTTTACAAAGTAAGGGCTATGGATTTTGGAAAGAATAAACATGAACCTAGAAGAAAGAAGTTAATTGCAGGAATCATTGTAAAACAGACAATATGTAGACAATAATGATTATATAAATAATAATAGTAATATCTAATTTGGAGAATTTAAGTACCAGGTAGAATTAAGTTCCTAGACAACTATAGTACATGACATGGAATATAGTAACCAGTGTTATACATTCTACGGTTTTTTTGTATTGTTCTACAGAAGAGTAAAAATGCTGATTATCTTTAAACTGTTTAAGCTTTTAACCATTCTGATCAAATATATGATATTAAAATTTTAGGTAAATCACTTAAACAATAGGAGGATGTATAACAGCCAGATCAGTAGAAGGGAAAAATCAAAATAAAGAAAATTTAAATAATATAAAAGGCATAAGAAAAGAGAGTGGGAGCTATAATGCAAACAAAAAGAGAAATTTGTAAATAATATTATGGGAAAAATAATTATTAATCCTGGAGATATAAATTGGTTGAAGAATAAATTGTAACAAAAACTGTTCAACCATCCGCCCCTACCCCCACATACATATCCCAGACAGAGTTTTGGGTAGAAAGTGGAACCTTATCTAACATTTAATAAAGCTCTGTCTTAGAGTTGTTTGATTGCAAGCTCTATTTGTTGACTCTCAACAACTTAAGGAAAATCACATTTTAATGCAATAATATGGTGTAGCTTACAGATAAAAAATATAAGGCAAGACAGGAACCAGGCTGAGAACAAACATCCAATTTCTTTAGGGCCATATAACCATAATGAATGATTCCCTATTCGTGTTTCACTTCTCTGAGGCTTCAAATGATCAGTCTCATTTGCCTAGAAGGGTGGATAATTTGATTAATAGATGCACTATAAAAACAAGCAGTTGGGCAAAGCAGAGGGGTGAGCAGAGTTTCCCAAACGAAAATCTATTGCCATAACTAAATGAAGGGAAAAAAATCTACACTGGAAAAAAAAATACCAAAGGTAATTTGACTGTATCTGCTGGATATTTTTCCAAATACAGCAGCAATTATTATATAGCATTTAACTCAAGGGTAAAAGATACATTTCCAGAATAGTTTTTACATTCTTTCTCTTTCTCCTTAAGCATTAGGACCATTGATCACAAATCAAATGACTGCTGGCATCAGACAACTCAAGGAAACAAGTAAAATAGTGTTGGAATATGATGATAAATGAAAACTGACATTCAGTATCAGGAATAAAATAGGAACCGGTGATAATAAAGGAAGACTGGAGAGTCCCCGACCCAGCCCAGGAAGCAGTGGTTACTCAGCTCAAGCTGATTATCGCCATGCAGAAATGCCAAATCTTTTACAAGAAAAATCAAGAGACAAGAATTTATGCAAAATAGCCAGTTATTTATCTTGATATCAATATTTAATTGTTGTTGGTAACTGATTCAGTTTTCAAAATACTATATGAACCAACATCAGATAAAGCAATTAAACATAATTGCCAGAACAGTTCTATTATTGGCCACCTATAGATTGTGGCTTGTGGATCGGTGGCCTATGAGTTGTATTGTCTGAGCAAGTTAATGGGAGGAAGTTATGAGAGCCTGTACTTCCAATTTACTCCTCCCATCTTTGGGCTAGTATCTGCTATGCATTATATATAGTATCATTTAGGATAGTTTTGCTGCCTATTATCTGTGCTCTGCCTACTCATCCCCACTTTCCCGCTTACCCCAGATAACCACAGATCTTCATACTGTCTCCTTTTCTAGAATGTCATATAGTTGGAATTATACAGTACGTGCCTTTTCCAGTTTGGCTTCTTTCACATAATAACACACATTCAAGGTTGCTCTCTGTCTTAATAGCTCATTTCTTTTTAGTGATGAATAATATTCAATTGTCTGGATGTACCACAGTTTATTTATTCAAGATATCCTTCTACTGAAGGATATCTTGGTTGCTTCCAAGTTTTAGCAATTATGAATAAAGCTGCTATAAATACCCAGGTGCAAGAATTAGCATAAACATAAGTTTGCAACTCATTTGGGTAAATACCAAGAAATATGATTGTTGGATCATGTGGTGAAAGTATTTTTAGTTGTATAAGAAACTACCAAACTATCTTCCAAAATGGCTGTATAATTTTGCATTTTCATCAGCAATAAATAAGAGTTCCTGTTGCTGTACCTCCCAAATTTGGTGTTGTCAGTGTTTTGGATTTTTGCCAAATTCCCTAATGCCATATGGTGTTCAGCATCTTTTCATATGTTTGTTTGCCATCTATATATCTCCTTTGATAAGATGTCTGTTCAGATATTTTGCCATTTTTGATTGGTTGGTTGTTTTCTTATTGTTGAGTTTTTAACAGTTCTTTAACCGAAAGTTCATTAACAAAGTTCTTGGATAACTTTGTTTTATCAGATAATGTCTTGCAAATATTTTTTCCTACTCTGTGTCTTATCGTCTCTCATGTCTTCATCTTCACTTTATTTTGAAGATCTATTTCTATCTGCTGGTCAATATGGTCAGCTATCTAATCCTCACTTTAAAATTTAACATTCTTATCTATTATCTGATATTTTTTAAATATTACGGTATTTCTTTATATTGTCAAAATATTTATCATAATTCTTATAATTTAATTATTACACAATCCATTATATTTTTTTAAATAATGATAACTAATGTGGGTTTTCAGTCTTGGACATGTTTTAAACAAATATTAAAATTACTCTTAAAACTCTCCAAACCATAAAATGAGCAGTTATTCTTGCCCTGAATTTCAACATTTCCAATGCATGCAAAGCTAATAGCTAGCTGGGAAGAAAATATTCAAAATAAAATAAAATCAAAGAGGAACAAGAAGAAAGTAGGGGTATTCCAGAGCCATTTTTTTCACTTGACTCAAAAACAAAAACTATGTTTAAATAGCATTTGAAGACTATCTAAAAAGAATTAGAACTATTGTTATACTGTTAAACTGAAAGAGTCAATGGTTATTTGGAAATTCTGTATAAAAGTGTTTATTCCACTCCAGTGGAACACTAGAAAATTTCAAGCTTCATTATCTTTTATGTGAGTATAAATAGGTATGTGAAGACACTTCCACCAACTTTCATTACAGAGGCACACTTGATGAAAGTTTCTGTGCTTTTTCGTCCCTATTATTTTTGTCTTGTACCATTTATTATGACTTTGCCTTCCTTACAACATAAAGATTTACCCAGTACTCCAGGTAGGTTTTTATTCTAAGGCAATAACTATTCAAAATGTCCTTTTAAGTAAGCAGATAGCTGGAACTCTGGCCCAAGCTAAATTTCTAGAAAGAGAAAAAGTAGTCCACTAAGAGCATTAAAAAAAGAAAGACAAATTTGAAAGTCCCAAGGAAAGAAAGGAAAAGAAATGCTGAGTTTGAATTATCAGGTTCAAAGAAATTGGGCAATGGCCACCCAAGACATGTGTTAGGTACCTTGATATTCATGTTTTCAGTGCGATCCCTACTGTTCCTTTGCAGTTTCTTATAATCATGAGTAACTATTTGTGTAAGTATACAGGAGATGTTCACTTTATATAAATGTTCACTTTACATAAAATTTATAAGGGCAGGGACCTTTACTGTCTTTCAATACTCCCAATTCCAAAACTAATACTTAGCATAAAATGGAATTTAAGAAAATACTAAAAATCGATTAGTATGGTGACTGGATTAGGTAGATAGGAGAAAGATGATAGACAGATAGATGATAGATAAATAGATAGATAAATCTATTCTTCGAATTAAATACTTGTAATTTTGCTTCAATGTATTGTTAGTGTCACAGTGACATAAATAAAATAAAATATAAAATAAAAAAATAAAATAATTACCAACCATCTGATCAGATAATGCATGAAAGTGAGCACATGTTAGTGTTTTTGCAGAAGCAGACCCTGAGACAAAGACTTGCCTGTAGAAGAAAACACAAATGAGGAAGTTGAACAAGTGAGTTGGGAGAGTGAAGCCAATAAAATGTTCACTAATAAATAGGTTGATTGCTTTGGGAAATCAGTATTGAATCCCAGTTAGGGACCCTCTGAGAAGCCATGTGAGATGTGGCTCATAACTGTCCCACAACAGGGCATGGAGCCTGGGACATTCATTTATCAACTTCAATCCCCTACTGGTTGAGAGTTGAGTGACATTAACTCCCACTCCACCCCCATTTCTAAGTAGCAAATACATGTGGTAGAGCAAGCTCTCTCAGCATATTTCAGGTGGTAGTCCTCACTGGGCCTGGAATTGTGAACCATACTGCAAGTGAACTGGGGGAATTCCAGGGAATAAGACATGAGACCAGCAACATCTATTACAGAGTGCTAGCAGGAACAGATACTATGTTGAAAGATCCCTGTATCTGTAAGAAATGGTGGGGTTGGTATTATTTGTTTCCATAGAAAGGACTAAATACTATCTATAATTGAATGCTAAGCCTGACTCATGTGGCTCCTATGATGCCAGGAATTTTAGGGAACTGTTTCCCCTGGAAGCCAAGCTTAAAAGTATTAGAATGCCACTTAAGAAAGGATTCTTTGGAATTAGAGTAGACATTTGCAGGAGCTAACAGCATTAATTGTTATTTAATTGGAAGACTATAGTGTGAATTCCAACTTGAGCTTAAGCTGTATCACCCTATGATTGAGAAATGTCTGGGAACATCTAGAGAACTAGAAGAATTGGGCCACCTGGGCTCTATTTCTTTAAAGTAGCTCTTCATGCTTCCAGGGTAGAACTCACCCAGGAGAAAGGTGTCAAGATATATAACACTCTGTCCTTAATACAGTTAAATGTCTGTCAAACAGATTATCTGCTGTCCCAGCTTCCATAGGTGCTATCCTAAGCCCTAGTAAAAGAAGTCTACAATAAACGTGTGAGTAAAACTGAAAATAACTGATCCCTTAAATTCCAAAATGGACATTAACTAAATAGCGACAGAAGAAAAAAAAAATAGAAATGTCTAGTTCTGTTCTCTTGGTAATAGTTGCTTCAGATAATGGCATCTTTGGCAGTTACAGGAATCAATATGGGTGAATTTTCGGTGGATTCATAGCTGGATAATCAGATATAAACTTGAATGTCCAAACTGCTTTGCTGCAGTTACTGGAAGCATTAGTTACCTTGCACAAGAATCACTTCTGGAACTAGGAATAATAAAGAAAACGTCATATATCACTGGATAGAATACAGTTTTACTATGGATCATACTCAAGGCAAACTTTATGAAATTATAAAACAATTTAGAAGTATGTTTGAGAAGGATACAATTCAGTTTATGCAATTTAAGGAAACGGAACACAAAAAAAATTTCTGCATTTCTTGTATGACCTTCAGTTGGTGTGGCCTGGAGAAACCTAAATTGCATTAGAATTTATAAAAGACTTCCTGGAATTTTAAGACAATTTAAGATACAGTAAGGTCAGAGTCAGGAATGACTAGCAAGCACAATCTCATAAGTGCATTGGAAACTTAATTTGAATTTTTAAACAATCAACTAGCCCACAACTTTTTCAAAACACCTATATCAGGCCATAGGGGGAGAGCAGGGTCACACATATTACGATGGGTCATTTTAAGCCTCAAACAACATCAGAATATTTACAGTCCTGGAAATGCCAATTATTTCGTGAACAGTGCATCTAGAGAAAGGTCAGCTTAGTTTTGTTGGTTCTGCTCCCTTCTTTTGTTCAACATTGGCTGTGGGCATTTTGTCATTGTGCTTTTTATTAATATTGTAGTGTTTTGATTATAACATGTAATCATGAAAGGAGTTTTGGTGAATATCTTTATTTTCAGAATAAAGTTTTTAACAAATAAACATTCAGAAAGTTTTAACAAGTAAACATTCATAATATTAGTCTTTAAAAAACACAAAACAGTTCTTGATGGATATAACGAAGAAAACTGCTTTGTGTAGTGAAGTTCTCTTTAAAAAAAAATCAATGTCTTTAATAGATAATCAATCGTGCACTATCTACTTCTTGAAAAAGCATATAGACCATGGATAGGATTTGGAGGAATCTAAAGAATGCTTAAAGAATTAGAAAATAATAACTATATGAAAGGCTTAGAAAAGTGGGATTTCATTTTGGAAAGGAGACAGCTATAACAGGAATTATTCTTTCATAATAAAAAGGGCTATTGTGAGCAGGATGATAACCAGTTGTTTTCTCTCTCTATTTGGAGCAAGATGAGAGGAAAGGGGTTGAAGGGAGAGCATAAGGGAGCTAGGCTAGCTGTTAGAAAGGATTTATTGTTAATAAAGGATAGTAACCCTGGAATACATTGCTGGCAGACATTGTCAAATATATTTATGTATTTGAAGTAAATAATGGGCCACACAATTTAAAATTCAAAAAGTTGTCCAGAGGTGTCTCAAAATCCTTATGCTTATCATCAAACAAGTTTAACAAAAAATAATAGTATTTCTACCTTCTTATCCTTTTGTCTTAATAGTATGTCATTATTACTTAGTTATTATGAACTGTGTTTTCTTCACATGGAATTGTTTTATTGAATTTAAGTTTGGCTTAATTTTCTAGTTTCTCAATGTAGAAAACTCCTGATAGACAGTAAGTGGGAGATAAATAAGGTTAATGATTTTAAAACATTTTGTGGGCAGAATCCTTGCTTTTAACAAAATCTTTGTGATTAGTCAGTATGGATAAGCAGAGCTGTTCTGGTTACCTGTGAGTGAGAGAAAATTAAGGAGCAAAGGGTGGGGCAGAATCCTGTTGATCTTGCCCCTCATACCTGCTCTCAATACCTGCCCTTCCAACAAGCCCCGAGACATCCTGGAGAAACCCCTATGGCTTTTTGAGCATAGTTTAAAAATCACTGACCCAGATAATAATGATAAATTGCACTCTGGTTGTGTTTCATAGCTCACAAAACGATTTAAAGCATATTGTCTGTGTCCTTCCTGCCTCAGCATTCAAATTCTATTTAAGTATATCATTTAAAAGCATCTGATAATGACTTTTTAAGTGTGATCATAAGTCTATTTATATTGTTTAATGAAAAAAAAAGTTTAATTTAGAATGAATTTTTTCTTTTAGAAAAGTTAGAGGCATTTCTATTTCCATCATCTTTAGAAAATGTGAAACGAAGAGAACTTATATTGAATAAAATACAATAGAAAATTCTACTGTATTAAAGTTTGATATTGAACCAAGGCTGACTTATCCATTGGGCACAGTAGGCACAGTGTTCAGGACCAACAGTTGTTTTCAGGACTAATAAAAATGTTTTATTCTTTTAAAAATCATAACTTAGAAATTCAACTGGCCAAAGAAAGCAGTTTACTATATAATATTAACATGTTATTTCAATTGTCTCTTATTCATCCCATTGATAAAGATAGAATTCCTGACCTAGGATTATATCGGGGCCAAAACGTGACACCTGACAGTGGAGAGATGGCATCAGCAGCAGTTTTTTGGTTACAGAGACTCCAAGTCTAAGAGAGGAACACAGTGCACAATGCACACAGTCGTGTCACTCAGAACAGAGTGAACAACTGGTGGCTGTGGGAGACTGGCTTTGTAGTAACAAGAGGATGAAATATCCCCTGGTTCCCACTGGAGGCTGTCATTGGCTGATCTGAACAATTTCACATGCCGAGTGGGAACTGATATCCACTACTCAGGGCTAAGCAGCACGTGTGCCTGGTCTCTTTGATAATGAGAATTGTTTGGTAGCAGACCTTATCTGTGGGAGCAAATAAGTCATTCAAAGCCCTCTGAGTTTCACCAGATGTCAAGACAACAGATAATATTGAACTTTTCGGGTCTTAACACCACATATATTCATCTTTATACCAATACAGTCATAAAATACATTTTAAAATATACTTTTATGAAAAAAAGTACAATAAATTAAAATAAAATATATTTTTATGGAAGAAAGGATCCACAAAAGCAAAAATCCCTAGAGTTCATGAAAGTCATATGTAGCCCTGTTTGGGTCCTTTAATTAACCTCAAGATCCTTCACAATCTTTCTCTATTCTTAATCTCCAAATTAAAACTAATGTGGTCTGTAAATCCAAAGTGACCACATGAAGGAAATACAGACTATTTAGAGTCAAAATATGCAATTAATGTGGTTTTCTTTCCTGAAAAGTCACTATATGTAATCTTGAGCAAGTTTCTCAATCTCCCTGAACTACAAGTTCCTTTTCTGTAAATAGTATAAAGAATAAATCAGTGAAATAGGGGAAAGCACCTCCCACAGTGTTCAGCATGTGTTAGTTGGATATAAATTATCATTGTAGTCAAGTTTGTCTGACTTTATTATTTCTGAACCTTTTAGATTTTGCCTGGGTTAGGGTTAGGGTTAGAGTGGATAAATAAATGAACTTACATATACACCACAGGTCCTTGTCTTTACTCACACTGTCTTCCTTGCCTAGAACTTCTCACTCCCTGTCTATCTAAATTCTGCCTTTCTTTAGAATGCCAACTTTCATGTAATTAAGTTATTTTTAACAACCTAGCTCTCTTTGACATTTTCTCTGAACTTTTAGAGAACTTGTTCTCTAAGACTCTTATTTTTAACTGAACCTATATGCCTTAATTATTAATTCTTTAGGTTATTTCCTATTTTCCTAGACTGGAGAACTTTAAATGTTAAGGGATATGTCATATACCTTTTTTTTTCTTAGCCTTAATATAATTTCCTGCTCATAGTAGGAACTTAGTCAAGGATAAATAGCAGCCTTTTCCTCTGTGCTCTTATTCTCCTGCTTGTTTTAGCTGATAGCATTCTCATACTAAAATTCCAGACTCAAAAACTCTAGTTTCCAGAGATAAATGTAGATCCATGGGGACCTTGAAGTTAGTATGATCTCTATCTGTCTGGAGGTAGTTTTATTGTCAAAGAGCACAGATTTAGTGGGGGAATAAGGTTCACCTGCCTAGAACACCAGATTCATTACTGCTCCCTTATGATCCAGCATTTCATGTCCACCTCAGTGTTTTCTCAAACCCTTTCACTCTCCCACACTGTCCTTCAAGCATTTACAATGTCCTGTCTCTGAATAGTTTCCTATATGTGCCTTAGTTCCACATTCTCTTGCACTGCTTTAAGTCAGGCCTTCATTAATTTCCTTCTGAATTAATGAAATGGCCTCTAAATGGATCTCTCTGTCTCTAGGTTTCATTTCCTTTAATTTATCCTACTCTTACCACCTGAATTATCTTCATGAAACAGTCAATATTTTTACTCAAAGAGATAATCTCTTGAGCTAAAAATTCTGTTGGTTACTCAGTATTCAATTGTTTAGAATATAAAGTCCATGTCCAAATTATTTTGTCTAGAATTGTAGATCCCTTCAATATTTTAATAACTATTTTTTCGATCTTATTGTATATCATATCATATCCATTAAACATTGTGCAAGCTGGAGCCACAGCTCTCTGAAGGACAAATAATATTTCTTATTTTTCTGGCAACATTCAAATTCTCTCTATTTGTCTGTCCATGAGCTGTCCTCTTTAGTTACAACCCCATCATTCTAAATTCAGTTCAGATCTCAAGTCTGTAAAGCTTTCTTGTATTTACTTCAGTAAGACTGCATCTCCTGTTCCCTATGCTTTCTATGTTGTCCATTTCTCATTCTAGCATTTTCACAATTTATCTTAGAGTGATGAGTGTGTGTGAGTGTGTGTGTGAGTGTGTGTATATATGTGTGTGAGATAGGGATTCTCTGCTAGGTGGTGAAATTTTGTTTGATAAATATTATTGTCTGATTATCTTTTCATTCTTAATAGTACTTAGAATTATGCCTTGCCCAAAGCAGCTAATCAATAAATGCTATTGAATTTAATTTTTCCCTGAAGTTAACAAGAGAAACTCTCTAGGACTTTAGTGTCAAAAAAATTTCCAATTAGCTATGTTCACCTAAAAAAGAATTAAAAGTCAATAAATACTGTTCTATGTATTATCTCATTAATCACTTTAATTTTCTCCTTCAATTTTGAATGTAGGCATTACTTACCCTGATACAAGTAATTTTGTGAATATTAGAAGAAAAATCAACAAGTTATAAACTGATTTTTCCCTATAACAGCGTTTTTCAAATATTTTCTAAGAAAAGATTTCACAAATGAAGAGTTCCATGGATATAGGAGTTTTTGAAATACCAAGTTAAACCAAATTTAACAAACCTCTTTGCCACAGGTTTTTATTACAATTTTAATGCATTGCGAATATCAGAGAAAAAAATATATATAAAATTCTCCTAAGTAGTTGACGCACAAAAACTTTTTCTCCCAGAGCATATTGCATACTGATAGGATGAAGTTTAGTGGAGTATTTTGGGAAACATGCTACATGGTTAATCTATTTTAACATAAGTATAAATCTACTGTAGAGACCATTGTTTTGCAAGAGATAGATAACTTAACCAGCGTACTTAAATATATAAGAACACCAAATATCTCTCTAAAAAATTAAGGATTCAATCAAAATGGTATTTACTAATGTAAGCCGTATTAATGATTTCTTATAATATCAATGAGTCCGAATCTATCTGGGTCAAAAGCATTAAACACTTGATTACAATAGTACACTTTTATTATTACAATAATATACTTTTCAGTACAAAATAACTAAACGATTTCATAAACCTATGAATTTACACATAAAATTTTTTAATTTTATGGAACCTAGCATTTAGGGAATGAGGAAATTGTTGAACAAACTGAAGTCATTTAATTTTTAAGCATTTAATTTTTACTCAATAAAAATTCTTTGTTTTACCTAGATATATAAAATATAGTCTATTTATAAATGTCTAAATCGGTAGAATTTGTGTAATATTTTTAATTTTGTGAATAAGTTATATCTTAAAGTCAGTTACACGGTAAGTGTGAGATTTTTGAGCAAGGATTAAGGATTAGAGAGACAGCTAGTCCAAATGTTTGTTGAAAAAATACTAGAATTGTTTGATTTAGTCATAATAGTGATTTAAACATTGTCTTACTATTGTTTGTTATAAAATGATGGGAGCTCTTACACATATGTAGTGTATAGTATATACTGCAGAAAAGTTAAATTTGTCTAGAATACCTTACACTGTCTGCTCATTGGAAACACTGGAACATTGGCTATGGTTTTTATTTGCTATTATCTCAATCATCGAATTAATTTCTAAAAGTATATATTTATTTGGTTTACTGTTTAGGCATCAAAAAGATAGCAAAATAATTAACTGAGAATAAAACAATATTATGAAATAAAAATTGCATGCAACGAATACTTTTTTATTGTATCGTCCTAGCCTATGAGCCATCATTCGTAGGAATCAGGGTTGTTTTTAAGCTGATTCGACCATAAGATATGTGACCCAAATTGTACCAGTCCTACTTATTCTACTTCGAACAGTGATTGGAAACTAATAGATAGCCATTAAGTATCCATGTGTGATGTTCCATGTAAACCCTGGAATTAGCCTTTGTGTGTGATTGAAGTGTAACATGTACTTTTAGCAGCTGAGGGAAGCCATATTATTCCTGAGGGAGCTGTTCTACAAGAAAAAAGAAACAGCAAGGTGAGATAAAATAAATCCTCAGAGAAAATAGAGGACACAGAGGGAAAAAAATAGGAGAAAAAGAGAATGCTTCCTAAGTCCTGATGACTTCAAAGTTGTCTTTTTAGGGCTTTCTTTAGGCCAACTTGCATTGGTTTTTTATATCTTGAGCCACTCGTATTTTGATTTTTTAAAATCTCTATTTTGTTTAAGATATTTCAAGTTAGATAATGTTATTTTCCATAGCAAAGTTTTAAACAATGTATCTATAAAATTAATTTCGGTATAATCGCCTGTACAGCAAGCTATTGCTTTCATCTTGATCTATCATGATCAAGTGTGGCCTTGTCTGATATTTATGCTTTCATCTTGATCTATCATGATCATAGTGTGGCCTTGTCTGATATTTATGCCCTGTATATTGTTTATGTTCAACGGGAGAACACTAAGGCCCAGTTGAGGATGTCAGGTATTGCTTTTTTTTTCTTTCTTATTATAAGTAAAAAGTGGTCTTACCTTCTAATCAATTCCTCCTCATTAAGGGATTAGAAACACGATAGCTGTCCCAGTTCACCCTGGTTCATCTTCTGTTGTCATTCAGACTCTGTTTGTTTGAAACTGATCTTCTCTGTAACCCATGCTTACCTTGATCTATGTCATCACTACAACAGAAGGCATTTTTCAGCATCAAAGGATATAACTCTAGGAACAAAAGTTTCAGTTTCCAAATTGTGCTAAAGTTTAAAAATCAAATGCAGCATCATTATCTATTATATTTCCAAAACTTATTCCAATTTGTTCCTATTTTGCAATGTTGAAATATCCAACACTTGCTCTGAGACAAGCCTGTCATAATTGACTGCTCAATCCCATCTACCTACTCACTTACTTATGTTTCTCTCTCTGGTCAGTGCGACACCTGGCAGAATTTCCCTGTGGTAGGAAAAAAATGAGCTTTATATCACCCAATTTTTGTTAGGAAAGAAGTGCCTTGCAGTTTAAAAACTTCCAGAATTTGGAAACTACCAGGGAAAGCTTCCATAATGGAATCATTATGATTATGATTTCATAATATTCTCTATGCAGCTGTATCAAATATTACCCTTGCTGTCATAATTTGAGGCTCTTATGTTTAATTGCTTAATAATTTTTTTATTTTATTTTACTTTACTTTGTTTTATTTTATTACATTTTTATGTGCTTTCGTGAAGATGATTTAAACACAGTTTGAGTAACTAAGAGAAAACCTAAAGAGCAGGAACTGCTTAGCTGATGATCAACTATCCACAGACTGCAACTAGCATTATTACAGAAACATATTTCTGAAGACTACAGCATCATTGTTATAAATAGGAGTTCTGAAGTCAGTTTCACTTAATTAAAGTGTTAACTCATCTATTTACAAGTTGTGTGACTCTGGTTGAGTTAATCTCTCTGTGACATAGTTGCTTTACTTATAAAATGGAAAGAAAAACAGCATTAATCTGTGAAGGCTCAAAGAAAAAATGTGCATAAGGAATTTATCAGAGTTCCTGGGGCATAATAAATCCATAATAAATGCATACAAGACAAATCACACATAGACACACACATACACACACACATTTTTCTCACATAAAACAGTCAAAATGCTTAATAGAGAATTTCCTGACTTTTAATGAAAACATTTATTTAAAAAAATTAAAAATGAGCTAATCCTACAGGGCAAATATCCATTAATAGTCACGAATTTCCCTTAATTTATAAATGGATATTTTCTCATCTATTAATTTCTAAATTCCTAATAAATTGACATAAGCTACAAATTAGGAATTTGTCTTTGTATTCCTAGACAAATTCCTTTGTCTAGGAATACAAAGACAAAAGCACACATCTTTGATATTAGGTAGCTATTTTAAACAAGAACAGGCATTTATAGTCAGTATATCTACATAGTTTTACACTGCTGCTTAAGCATTTGCAATTGCAAATACTAAAGAAAAGTAATATCATGGCCTGCCTGGAGTCATTTGAGAATATGACATATTTTTTACAAACTGTATTTCCTCTTAGTGTAAAAACAAGACTTTTGTTATTAAGAATGAATATATGCTACTCTATGTTCCTAAAGTAGTGAAAGAGTAGATTTGTCTACAAGAATGAGCTATAATCACTCAATCAGTGTTTTATTTCCAGAAAGTTGCTTGCAAAGCACAAGGGGAAAAAGTTACCAAAATAAATTATCCAGATAAAATATAGAAATATATTAAATTATAAAAAAAAGTAATACTAGATAGTGTGCTTTCCAAAATATGTTATCACCTTTAGATTTATGAGGTTTTTTAGATTTTTCTCTTTTGTTATTTAAGTACAACGCCTATTGGTTCACCTTCAGTAGAAATACTAACACCAGGCATATATGTAAAAAATGAGATGAAAATCTAAAAAGGGAGAATACGTTTACTCTTTGTAAATTTTTTATTTTAATTTTTTTAAGTTTATTGGGGTAACATTGGTTAGTACGATTATATAATTTTCAGGCATACATTATAATTTGACATCTATATATTCTATTGTGTGATTACAACCCAGAGTCCAGTTTCCTTCAGCTACCATATATTTGATCCCCTTTACCCACTTCACCCTCCCCCAATCCCCCTATAGTTGACCCACTTTACCCCATCTACCTCCCTACTCCTCCCTCACCCCCTAACTTCTGATAACCACTAGTGCATTGTCCATGTCCCTGAGTCTCTGTTTGTCCTGTTCATTTGTTGTTTTTAGGTTTATATGCCACATATAAGTGATATCATGTGATTTTCAACTTTTTCTGTCTGGCTTACTTCACTTAGCATGACTATCTCGAGGTCCATCCATGTTGTCGCAAATGGCAGTATTTCATCTCTTCTTATAGCTGAGTAATATTCCATTGTATATATGTACCACAGCTTTTTTAGCCAATCATCTATCGTAGGGCATGTCGGTTGCTTCCATGTCCTGGCCACTGTGAATAACGCTGCTATGAACATTGGTGTGCAAATACCTTTTCAGATATGGGTTTTCTAGTCTTTGGGGTAAATACCCAGTAGAGGGATTGCTGGATCATATGGTAGATCAATTTTCAGTTTTTTGAAGAACCTCCATACTATTTTCCATAGTGGCTGTTCCAATTTGCAGTTCCACGAGTAGTGTATGAGGGCTCCTTTTTCTCTGCATCCTCTTCAAAGTTTGTTATTACTTGTCCCGTTGATTATAGCTATTCTAACAGGTGCGAGATCATATCTCATAGTGGTTTTGATTTGCATTTCCCAAATAGTTAGCGATGTTGAGCATCTTTTCATGTATTTGTTGGCCATTTGTACGTCCTCTAAGTAGAAGTGTCTGTTCAGGTCCTTTACCTATTTTGATTGAATCATTTGTTTTGTTGTTATTGTTGTTATTGAGTCATATGAGTTCTTTGTATATTTTGGATATTAGGCCCTTTATTGGAGGTGTTGCAAATATATTTTCCCATTCAGATAGTTGTCTCTTTACCTTGTTGAAGGTTTCTTCTGCTCAGCAGAAGCTTTTTAGTTTGATGTAGTCCCATTCTTTTTTTTTTTACTTTTATTTCCCTTGCCCTTTAGGTCAAATTCATAAAATCCTCTTTATGTCCAAGGTCCTTGAGATTAGTTCCTATGTTTTCTTCTATGCATTTTATTGATTCCGGTCTTACATTCAGGTCCTTAAACCATTATGAGTTAATTTTGATGTGTGGTGATAGACAGCAGTCTAGTTTCATTCTTTTGCAGGTGGCCTTCCAGTTTTCCCAGCACCATTTATTGAAGAGGCTTTCCTTTCGCCACTGTGTGTTTTTGGCTTCTTTGTTGAAAATTATTTGCCAGTATAAATATGGATTTACTTCTGGACTCTCGATTCTTTTCCACTGGTCCATGTGTCTGTTTTTCTGCCAATACCATGCTGTTTTGATTACGGTCTCTTTGTAGTATAATTGAAGTCGGGCAGAGTGATGCCTCCAGCCTTTTTCTTTTTTCTGAGGATGGCTTTGGCAATTTGGGGTCTTTTCTACTTCCATACAAATATGATGATTTTTTTGTTCTATTTCTTTTAAAAATGCCAATGAGATTTTGATGGAAATAGCATTAAATATATATAATGCTTTAGGTAATATGTTCATTTTAACTATGTTGATTCTTCCAATCCAAGAACACAGAATATCTTTCTCTTTCTTTGTATCTTCTTCAATTTCTTTCAATAAAGTCTTATAGTTTTCATTATATAAGTCTTTCACATGTTTTGTTAAATTTATTCCTAGATATCTTATTCTTTTTGATGCAATTGCAAAAGGAATTATTTTTTCCACTTCTTTTTCTGACACTTTATTATTAGAGTATAGGAGCTATGGATTTTTGAACATTGGTTTTGTATCCAGAGACTTTACTGTATTTCCTTATTGTTTCTAGTAGTGTTCTTTTAGAGTCTTTACGGTTTTCTATATAGAGAATTATGTCATCCGCAGTTTGACTTCTCTGTTTCCTATTTGAATACGTTTTATATCTTTCTCTTGCCTGATTGCACTCTCTAGAACCTCCAATGTTATATTGAATAACAGAGGCAATAGTGGACAGACTCGCCTTGTTCCTGATCTTAGAAGGAAGGTTTTTAGTTTTTCACCATTAAGTGTAATGTCGGCTGAGGGTTTGTCATAGATGGCCTTTATTATGTTAAGGTACTTTCCTTCTATAACGATTTGTTAAGTATTTTGATCATAAATGGATGCTGTATCTTGTCGAAGGCTTTTTCTGCATCTATTGATATAATCGTATGATTCTTATTTTTTAATTTGCTTATGTGCTGTATCACATAATCAATTCGCGTATGTTGAACCATCCCTGTGCCTCTGAGATGAAATCCACTTGATTGTGGTGCATAATCCTTTTCATATGTTGCTCTATTTGGTTGCTAGTATCTTATTTAGGATTTTTGCATCTGTGTTCATGAGAGATATTGGTCTGTAGTTTTCTTTTTGTGTGTGTTATCTTTACCAGGTTTTGGTATCAGAATAATATTGGCCTCAAAAAATGTGTTCAGAAGTATTGCCTCCTCTTTGTTTTTTTTGAAGATTTTGAGAAGAATAGGTTTTAAATCTTCTTTGAATTCACTGATAAAGCCATCTATCAGTTTAGGTTGTTTATTTGGGCTCATTCTTTTTTTTTTGGAGATAGGACTGTAATGATATAAAGTTTCCTCCTATGACTGCTTTTGCCATTTCCCAAAAGTTTTGATAAGTTGTATAATCACTACCATTCGTTTCTTTATATTTCATGATCTCCCTTTTGATTTCTTCTCTGACCCAGTTATTCTTCAATAACATGTAGTTTAATCTCCATGTATTTGTGTTTCTTTCTGATTTCTTTTTGCAGTTGATCCCTAGTTTCAAAGCATTATGATCAGAAAATATGGTTGGTATGATTTCAACCCTCTTATATTTGTTGAGGCTATCTCTGTGTCCCAGTATGTGGTTGATTCTTGAGAATGTTCCATGTGCATTAGAGAAGAATGTATAAGCAGCTGTTTTGAGATGGAAGGGTCTGAAATATCAATTATGTCCAGCTGGTCCAATGTGTCATTTAAGGCTGTTATTTTTTTATTGATTTTCTGTTTGGATGATCTGTCCATATCCAACAGTGGGGTATTGAGGTTCCCTACTATGACAGTATTTTGGACGGTTTCTTCCTTTAGTTTTGTTAGTAATTGCTTTACATATTTTGGGACTCCCTGATTGGGAGCATAGATATTAAAGAGTGTTATGTCTTCTTGGTGCATGATTCTCTTAATCATTATGAAGTGTCCCTCACTATCTTTCTTGATCTTTTTTTTTATTTTAATGTCTATTTCATTTAATATTAGTACTGCTACTCCCACTTTTTTCTGAATGCCATTTCCTCAAAATATCATTTTCCACCCTTTCACTGAGTCTATATTTGTTTTTGGAGCTGTGTTGTGTCTCCTGGAGGCAGCATATGGTTGGGTTTTGTTCTTTTTGATCCATTCTGCAACTCTGTGCCTTTTTATTGGTGAGTTCAGTCCATTTACATTTAGGGTGATTAGTGAAATATGAAGTCTTCTTATAGCCATTTATCTTTTGCTTCCTGGTAATTCAGTGTTTCCATTGCTTCCTTGTCCTTGTGTTTCTGTTTTCTTTATTTTTTTTTGGCTTCTGTGGCTTTTCCTTCTGGTTCTTCTTGTTTTATGTTATATATTTCAGTACTGAATCTTTGGTGTGTGGTTACCATTACGAATATGAAAAGGATAGTTATGTATATACAGGCATCCATTTTCTTCTGCATATGCCTTTTCTCCTTTCTCAATTTTTTCCTATGCATGCTGAACATTCATTACTACCTTGCTGTAGCAATTCTCTTCTTATTATTTAAGCATATAATGCCCTGTTCTTAGTAAGGATTGCACTCCTCTGCTTGTATTTGCCTGATAGTCATCTTACTCCTAATTATGTACTTTTTTTGTTTTGTTATTTTGTTTTAAGTGAGCTGACACCTTTCAGTATTTCCTGTAGTGCAGACCTCGTAGGGGACAATTCCTACAATTTTTGTATTCCTGGAAAAGTCTTAATTTCTCCTTAATATCTAAGTGAGAGCTTAGCTGGACACATTATTCTAGGCTGGTAGCTCCTTTCACTTGATAGTTAAAATATTTGATTCCATTCCTTTCTGGCTTGTAAGGTTTGCTCTGAAAAGTCCTGCGATAATCTAGTGGGTTTTCCTTTGTAAGTTACTGTCTTCTTTTCTCTGGCTGCCCTGAGAATTCTGTCTTTGTCGTTGATTTTTGATAACTTTAATCCAATGTGTCTTGTTGAAGGCCTTTCTCGGTTGAGATAATTGGGTGTTCTGTTGACTTCTTGAATTCCAAGCTCCAACTCATTCCTGAGGTTTGGGGAATTCTTGTCCACTATTTATCTGAAAATGCTTTCTGATCTCTGCTCCTTTTCCTCACCTTCAGTAATGCTCATTTTTCTTATGTTTCCTCTCCCAATGGTATCAGCTAGTTCTTGTATTTTTCTTTCATTATTTTTCATTCTTTAGTTTCTCTTTTCTTCCTTCTGATTTATTTCTAAATTTCTTTCTTCGATATCACTGATCCTTTCCTCCATCTGGTAGACTCTATTTCCCAAGCTTGCTATGTCATTTTTCAATTTTTGTAGTGTGTTCTTCATCTCAAGAAGTCGATTTGGTTCTTTTTGAAGGTTTCAATCTCTTTGCTCTGCTCAACCATTGTTTTTCAATTCCAGAAATTGTTGTTTTGAGTTGTTTTGAATTTCATTGAGCTTTTTCAGAAGTATCATCCTGAATTTTCTGTCATTTGTTGCATATTTCTATGTCTGTAAGCTTATTTTCTGCATTTTTTCTCTTTCTTTCTGAGATGCCTTGTGACCTTTAATGGAGTATTTATCTGCTTAAGCATTAATGGAATTATATTCTGCTATTTTTCCAGAAAGAAGATTTATTATATAAAAGTCTCTCCTTAGCCTGCTGCAAAGAAGGTGCTTTTCTTCTGGTTTCCAGTAGGTAGCATCTAAGCCTCTAGGATGCCTGCTTTATATAAAGCCTTAAAAATGCCTTTTTATTTTTTGATAGTTAATAATGCTCACTACCCTCTGTTTCAGTCCCTGTCAGTATTAGCACCAGTTTTGGTAGTGTTCAGATCCCCTGGGGCTCTGCAGTGATTGGTCTCCGAGGGTATTGGGCGAGGGGCCTTCTGTGTTGGGAGTTGGGGGCTGCAGCTCAGCCTTGGTTTTGCAATCGAGGCTGGTAAAAATCAATTGTTCTTTGTCTGCGGTCCCGTCCTGTTTCTCTGCTTTCTGCCCTGATTACTGGGCCCTGTTTCCGGCTGCTAGAAATTCCAGCTCTTCCAGGCAGGCTGATCAGGGAAGTCACCACACCTTCACCCCTCCCCCTCCTCCGCAAGGAACTCCAGCAGCTGCGAGGGGCACCTTCTTTATTTCTCCCGGTCCACCGCCCGGTAGCTCTTATGTGCAGATCCTACACTCAGAAGTGTTGGTGTACAGTTTGGGTGTTTTTTGTTGAGTTTTAGATGTTCAGCTTATTGTCGTTTTAAGGGGAGAGATCTGAGAATGTCTCTCACTCTGCCATGTTTCTCAGAATTTGGAGAATACTTTTAATTATGACTATGCATGTGGTTTGAAATAAAGTTTATTTTTTAAATGTTATGATTTTGGGGCATTTTTTTTAATGACTTCCCAAAAACAAGTTTATTATAGTGTCTACATGTAAAGAGTCCAATGGAAAAAATACAAAGTCTTGTAGATACTATTACCAAATACAGCAGTTATTAAAATACTGGTACTATATTTAAATGTATCTTTTATCAATTATATCTTGTGATGTACACAAGATACAGGAGAACACCTCTTAATTACATTTACATTATGAAATTTAATTATAAGATCCGAATAGTACCATAATTAATTTTTCAAGAAGCCTCTATATACCTAGCACTTATTAAGTACTTGCCCCCTGTCAGGCACTGTGCTAAATGATTTACATATATCTTGGTAGCTTTACTCAAGAAAAAAATCATGTGAAATACATATCATAGCCATCATTTCATAACCGAGGAACCAAATCTTAGAGAGCCAATTGACATATCCAAGATCACATAAGCAATAGGTGGTAGGTCTGCTGAAATCAAAAGCCCCTAATCTTAATCACTAAACTACAATGCTTCTCCTTGGCAGTATTATGTGAGTACTTTATATGTTAAGCCTTCCATCATCTCATTTATTTTGTACACCTACTATGCAACAGTAGGCACCTACCCATTTTAAAGATGAGAAAATAGACCACAATGTTAGTAAGTTAAAGCTAGGATCTAAATTTAGGTTTGTCTAAATCCAAAGTCATATTTGTAATGTATAAGTCATACTGTCCAAATTTCACATGTGCCTGGAAAAAAAAAAAAAAAGCATTGTTTTATTCTATGCATATCCTCATTCAGACTAGCATTTTTCTAGTAAACGGTAATATATTTTGGAAACAGGTATAATTATTATCATCATTAATATATATTTTTCATCCCACCTAAGAAGGAATCTTTTGCAAGAACTTAAAGTTCTTTGGAAAAGTACCAAGGTTATTGAACTATATTTCTGAAACAGATTTGAATACTGAACTCAGGCTTAATAAATAAATTTAAATAATCGCAACCATTTCTACTAAACTGCCTATGATTTTAGAATTGAAGGATGAAAATATCTCTATCTACTAATTGTATTTAATAAGCACAGTTTAAGGTAAATTTTGTGACAATAAAAAACCTATGAACTAGATGAAACCTCTCTCATGTGACCCTCTCTTACACCCTATCATGCTTCTTAGTCCACAAAAGAAAATGTGCAGATTAGTAGAAATAGTATGTACCAGCATGGAAAAGCAAGGCATTGAATCAGTCTTATCCCAGGTCAACAAAAATGTGTAATAGAGTATGCATGATGCTAAAACTAGGAACATTTAAAGAATGAGAACAACTCTAAAGATAATTAAAAGCCCAAGGAAGAAAAATATAAAGAAGAGGATATGAAAATCATTTCAGCTCTGAAGCCTTTAAGTCTTCAAGGAAGAAAGGTGCAAGAATATTAACTTCATGGAATGCTAATTTGTTTGTTGTTGCTCTCAATTCATTTGCTTTCCATTTTTATAATCACATGGGATTTCACTAAGCTGTTATTTTAACTTTGCAGAACAAAATATCCCTGCCTAGAATTTTATTTAATAAGCACATTTTATTTGTGAGCTTTTGTCTTTAAATGTTATAGATGTAGCATTTAGGAATAAAAGAATTCTCTCTCCTCCACTCCCAATTCTAAATCATCAAAATGAGACTCTAATTATGCTGGACTGAAAGTTCAGGTACTCACTCCTGAATTAATCCATAGTGTCTAGGGTCTAGATCTATTGTACAAACCATCAGAAGCCAATTTTAGGGCATTTTGGATGGGGAGTCACTTCTCCCCGCCTCCACAAAAAAATTAAGAAAACATAATGGATGTCCTTCACACATGCCCAGGACAAAGTTTCACTCTAACCATTTTCCAACGTATAGTTTATGAAGTAAAAATTATGTTAGACACCTCTTAAGGAGATCCTCCCAGATTTTGCCTTTCTCTCATTTAAGTTGTCACTATATTCAGGAGTTCTGTGTGAGTTGCTGTCCTGTTCCCTCAGGCATCATCTGAGCACACCCTTCTTCTTTCTAGTGCTATGTGCTCCTTGTGTTCTGCCCTGGTATTCCCCAGTTCAGGGCTTACAATGCTTCCGAACACCTATAGAGGAAAAAAGAATGATGGGAAATTTAATACTTACAAAGTACAACTTCACTAGAGGCAATTAAAAGTTAGTTGATAAATTCTTGCCCCTTTCACCTTCTCAGTGGACTGTCCAGAGACATAAGTATATGGCTTCTCATTAAATGGTCTGACAATATCAAATAGTCAAACTCACATAGTGTCAGTCACCTCAATAGCACATCCTCACATTGACTCTCTCTCCAGACCACCTTATCTCTCCTTGTCCCTGGCTGCTTCTCCATCTGACAAGTCCTGATTAAGTAAAAATGGTAAGCCTTTGCCTTAGGCTCTGCTTAGTCTGCAAAATCAGACTAAATGAATCATTTATTGATTCATTCATTGAGCAAACAATAGAAGCTGAGAAAATAAAACCTTTCATATAATTTATACATTGCTTCAAAAACATTTGTTGACTATTAAACATCAAGAACTGTACTTGCCACTGTGGATATAGTGCTGCATAGGAAGACACTACTGCCTTCAAGAAGCTTAAATTCCCTTTGGAGAGACATAAAAAAATCAAGTCAATAAATAAAGTAATTAGAAATTGTGTTAAGTTCTAAGAAGAAAATACAGCAGCATTCTGAGAAAACAGCAAAGGGAGAGACCCTTTTAGATTATGGCTGCATTTGAGGATGTTTAGCGGACAGAATTCTTAGTGGCAAGCAACAGAAGCTGACTCTAGCTGATTACAAGAAAATATTGAAAATATGTCAGCAAACTTACAAAACTGTTGCGGGGAATGGAGAACCAGACAGAGCATACTAGGACCAAAAACAAAACCACATAACAGAACCATTCCAATGAAGAAACAGCTGCTGATGTTTCTGCTGACCCACCATGGCCAATGTAAATCATTTCTGCTGCCCACCAATGTCACTTTGATATAAAGAATTTTATTTTTAACACTGGAAAACTAACACCACTTCCACTGTGAAAAACACCTCTACTGCCTTCTGTGACAGCAAAAAGGGAGGCACCACTCAGATCTTTTTCAAGATTGTTAAGAGAGTATCTGCTTAGTGGGTCCTGCTCATCTATCTGCTTCTTAATGCAAAGGAGCTTTGGAATCTGAGTTATGTTTATGTTGGGCAGATGAAACTCATCATATGGATATTCCCATAAGTGCAGAAAGGCGGCCATAATAGGAGAGATACATTAAAAAAGTACACTTCCTCAAGATACTGTGTAAAAAACTAAAAGAACTGTTACAGTATAGTAGAACAACAAGGTTATTCTCAGCTCTAGAAAGAGATATATTAGGGCTATGTTGAAGAGATACTGCATCTGGATCATAGAGGACAAAGGCGAAAGTGACATAAGATGATGTTGGAAAGCTAGACGGGACCATGTCATGAAGGATGTTAACACATGTTGTCCTTTAAATATCATCCTTGCCTAACAGTCCTCCATTCTGACTGTTTTTAGTTTGCGAGATGATTTGGGATCTATGCAAACCACAACTGTGAAGTTGGAAACTCATTTTCTCTCCATTGTAAAGAGTTCAGGAACCCAATAAATATTCATATGGAATAAATGAATGGTACACAAGATGAATTTTCATATAAAGGTTTAGGTCTTAAAATTGAAATATGTTAATAAGAACTGAACACTTTCATTTGGATGCTAATATTCTGAAGATTGTAGTATATGACAAATAATCATGGTCTCCAACAATTTATGATAGTTTGAAAAATAGAGCTACAAAATATTTTACTGCTTTCTCTTTCTAGGTAAACCATACAATATGCATATTTTCCTAAATCGTAATACAAATCTAGAATTAATTATTTATAGAACTGATAAATTTGTTGCAGAGTTTCTGCATATATTCCTTTTTCTATCACTAAAAATTGGATTTTAAACGCTCCTTTCAGAAACCCAAACTTGAGCAATATTTAAAGACAAATAGTCTGTCATTTTAAAGCTTTAATGTTAATATTATATATATATATATATACAATGCATTAAAAAGCTCTATTATATCATAGAGCTATTTCACACAATATGTGTTAAACTTCCAATCTTTTATTCTCTTTTTGAAATAACACATAGTATAAAAGCATGTAAATCTTTTACATTGGAAAAAAATCTGTGCTTTTTTTTTTCACAGCAAAGAATAAACTAAAATATATCTGGCTATCTGCTACACATTTTCTGAGTTCGTAGCCATAGATTACTTACTGTAATAACCAATAGCTATTATTATACACAATACTATATACAAGATGGTCCCATGAGATATCACATTTACTCCCCACATTAATAAAGTGATTATTAATCTCATCTTACAGATAAAACAATAATGGGTCACTGAGTTGTATTGATTTTCCAAATATTGCCAACTTAAGATCACAAAGCAATCTCACATAGCTACATGGAATACATGAGGTCAGAGATTCCACCTAAGTCCTTGACCAATGATTCTGGTGCTCTTTTTACTTTCCCACATTATCATCAGATTATGAACATTTTTCAATAAACATCTCTGCTACTTTCAAAAATATATAAAAATAACTACTTTTGTGGTTACTTTATATTATAACTAATCATTGCAACAAAGCTACTCTGGATCACATTTTCATCAAATCTAGGTAGAGCCATTTTTTTCCCCCATTTTCCTTCCTTTCTTGGAAAAATAGCTACACGGAGGAAAGGAGATGATTCTCACTCATGCATTTTACTGGTTAAAAGAGAAGACAAGAGTAAAGGCATCTCCCAGGCAGAATTACTTCATAGCTCTCCTTGGGAAATTGCCAGAAGACAGAGCATATGCTCAACCTACATTTCAAGTACAGATATGCCACACATTGTTATATGTTGTCAGGCATCACACACTGTCAATATGTGTTAGTGTGTCATTGATTCTAATATATTTTAGTGTGTTTTATTTACAAAGTGATAAGAAAGGTACAACTTCAAAGCATAATCCCCATTATGTACAGATCATTCAAATAAAAGCAAGGACAATATTAAGAGCAAAGACAAGTATTTACTCAGCAATATCAAATGACAGCATGGTCAGATGAGACACATATATTTCTCATATTATATAATAGGGTAAAGGCTCTTCTTCCTTTGGAAGATACAGGAGGATTAATGTTCAGAGACGGTATACATAGACGGAATATCACTATTTGTGAATGGATGTAATAAGTTCAGCCTAAAATTATTGTCTAACAATAACCTTGTTCTCATAGGTCTTTACATTTTTCTGGAATCTAACTTTCAACTACCTATGTCATGACTTAATTCTGGAAGCCCCCAGAAGGTACCTCATCATGTGCATTCACAAATACATTTTTTCAGCAGCTGTTAAAACAGAAATCAGTTTTTTTGTTTGTTTATTTTGTCTTCAGCTCTTAATGTTCTAAAACCACAATGGTGTTCTGCACCAATAAATAACATTTGAGACAATCTGTTTTCATCAGGTAGCAACTGCTTGAGAATTTCTCAAGGATACATTGTAACAATGAGCAGGAAGCATCTGGATTCATTTATGAATTAGGAGGATCTACATTTTCTTGTCTTCTAGTTCTATTTCATTATCTGAACATTCTGACTTCCAGATACCTTACATTTGTATTAACTTTTCTTACGTGATGTAGAAAGGTGTTATCCACACATTTCCCCCATATGTGACCAAAGTAAGCTATTCCAAGCTGATTCTCAATTTTGCAGATCTGCAAATCTAATTTAATTAGCTCACCCAGAGAACAGACTCAAGGCAACAAAATTAATAAATACAATTTCTAAATCAGATGCCAGCTTATTAATTTTTTAAGGAGAATATTTATTATCTAAGGACATAAATATTCATGTTTGTAATAGACTAGGACTGAAATTTCAGTCATTTTGATTTATGGTTATGCATTTATCAATATCTCCATTTTCCTAGTATTGTTAATGTTTGAAAAAGCTGGCTTTCTCTACTTTACTAGAGAGAAGAGGTATAACACGAAATATGCTTACCAAAGGCATTCAAGATATATACAATAGAAAAGTGCCAACATCTAGTTGATATTTGGTCCACAGATGCCAAGTTTTCAGATGTCTCCATCTCATTGAAATGATGGATGTGGGCTAGAAAAAAACTGCATCAATCATTTTCCTCATTTGTGATCTCTCAGCAATTATATTACAGAATCGATTTAGATGTTCAGGCAATTGAACTATAAATGTCATTCTAAGTCCTCAAATGGAAATTGATATAACTGCTTTCTTGACTAGCATTCAAAATGAATTATTAATATTATTTTTACTAAACTCAGATTATACTTTGAATAAGGGAGAAAAAAGTGAAATAGAAATAAGAAAAGAATAATAGAGTAGATTTTTTGCAATTTTTAAATTTCAAATTACCTTTTTATCCTAATATATTTAACACTTTCAACAAATGAAATATTTTCTCTTCCATCCCATCATGCAATTAGTACTGATGTTAACTCATAAATTTAATGCCAATATTAATCTCTTTAAAAAGGTAAAATGTTATTAAAGTAAAGCATATTACCATGACTTATACTTGCCTCACAATGTTACGACTTATGGTCTCTATCAAAGCATTAACAATCAAAAGCAAAAGTGAGAATCGTCCAAAACAGAAGAGGCCTACTACAGTCTTTTAAAATCAGTTTTATATATAATTTCTACAGTTTTTGCTCCTTATTATCTTTTTTATTTTTAAGGTATTTTTCTATTCTCTAGTCACTCATTAGCTGAATAATAAGGAGATGTTGAAAGAAAAATGGCAGATATAAGATAGACCAGATTTTATAACTGTAGATAAATAATAGAGATTTGAAGACAAAGATTTGGATATAACTAATAAAAAAATAAACCAAGCATTAAAGTAAATATTTTGTAAGATAAATTCAGATTACCATACTATCATCTCATAAGTCCTTATGTATATAAATAGTTCTTCTTTCATTTAAAAAATTTCAGTGGGAAATCTTGTTCTCCCCAACCCCCCACCAATGTTCTTTCAAAAATAGTTTTAAACACAATTGTGATTATTTCTTTTTCTATTTTAGGAAATATACTTGTTATTGTTGATTTAGTTAAATGTCTCTAAAAACTGAAGCAACATATTGAGCACACATTGAATTATAACTATGTCTTAAAGTAGGATTGATATATCATTAACTGAATAAATTATTTCATAAATTGCCTCTAAAAACTGAAAGATCAGTAATTTTATATAGGAGACTGGAAGCTTCACATACAATTTTGCTGAGTCTTCTTAAATCTATACACTGGTATGTAAATAACAGGAAGTGAGCTTCCAGAATCTAAAGAAAATTGGAGCTAGCTATCTGCTATATCACAGCCCTTCCTGATTCTTTTATTATGTTCTCTACAAATTAGTGACTTCTTGAAACAATAAAATCACTTACTATTAAAAAATTGATAGCTATCATTTTCCTTATTAACTCTCTCTTAACTCACATTTGTTGAAAATTAAATGATAGGCATGTCTATGGATGTGTATGTACATATATATTATATCCTGAAGCTCTATGATCCTGTTTTCCTCCTGTTCTTGATGCTATACATTTCAAGTTTCTCCTAGTCCATATTGTACTAAGTGCTTAACTGCATCCCATGTTCCAGAGAGGAGTTGCATTATCACAGGGACTTTCTAACTAGTGCTAAACCAAATATTAATTTGTTTAAATTTTACAAAGACTGGTGCAATGGTATGGTCAACAATCACTCCCCGAACTTCACAACCCTCATCCCTAGATTCAGAGAATTGGGTTTTTATATCCTGACTCTATTTCTCTTGCTGTGTAATGCTTTGCAACTAATTTCAAGCCTTGACACTTCCAGTGCAAGAGAGACTTTACAGTCTGGGAAGGATTATTCTGGATGAGATTAATCTATGATGAAATAGTGTTGAGGGATCTATCTAGACATACAGATATTTGAGTTTCAGGCATTGGGCTCTAGGAAGAAACTCCCTCATATGTGTTCTATCTAGCTCCCCACCTCATGCCAACTGCCAGAATTGAATTTTAACTAGTTCTTTACCAGAGGTGTTTATTTTATATACCGGTGATAAATTTTGACTTTCTTGAGAGGTTAGCTTCTCTGTAATTAATCTTGGATGGTTTGCTCATTAAGAATGACTCATATTTAGGTCAATATATGACTAGTATGAAAATTTAAATTTACCTTATATTGAGAGCCCTTTTTGAAGTTTAATATATTAGAAATATATAATGATAGAAAGATGTCCAAAAGTCAAAAGAGTGAACTTCAAGGGGTTTTCATTGGCCAAATCTGGGACAGTTTGAGGAATAAAATGAAAAAAATAATAATAATAGCAATAGATTACAACCCATAGAATAAATCAAGTTTTCATGAGTTTACATAAAGAAATAATTGAATAAAAATATAAATGAGTAAAAAGGGAAAGCTCTTCCTTACTACAAAATTCCAATTAATAAATTTGAGGAAATAATAAGATAGAAAATTCACTATGTAGCAAATACTACATTAATAATTGTTTTAATCAAGACTAATCAATAGATGCTAAAATTCATGGACAAAAGTATGATGAGACAGAATATTTATATGGTCTTCAATAATACCCTCTCAAGATAATTATTAATTACAAAGAAAAAAATAGTAACAGTAACTTTAGAGTGGAGAAACCTGGCAGACTCCACCTTACCCAAGTGGTCAAATCCAGTATTACCAGCATGGAAAAATTGACAAAACTGACACCATGTGCCTACTGAAATGACATTTTAAAAAGGACACAATATCACTTTTGTGTATTTTTGCCAAAACTATATAACCTAATTTAATCAAGATGAAAGATGAGATAATCTCAAACAGAGAGCCGTTCTACAAAATAATTGTCCAGTATTCTTCAAAAGTGTCCATGTCTTGAAAGACAAAGAAACTTGAAAATCTGTTTTAAATTAAAGGAAACTTAAGGTGACATGGCAACTAAATACAACATTTGACTCTGGATTCATTTATGAATCACTAGTGATACAATTTACCAGATTTGAATAAGATATGCCAATTAGTTAATAGTATAATATCAATATCAATTTCTTGTGTTTGATAATTATACTGTGGTTGTGCAAGATGATTATATGTAAGAAATCTTTGTGAAGAATATACAGTAAGAGTATATGGAAATTCTCTCTCTTTTTTTCAAGTCAGAAACTGTTTTAAAAATAAAAATTGGAAAAATGTTAAAAGTTATAAAAAATTTTCTGACCTCTAAAATGTTTGTATTTTCCTGAGCTTTTTCAGGAGCCAATTCATGAACTCTAGCACTGGACTACTAAAACGGTCTCCTAACAATCTCCAGTACATTCTTTATACTCTAGCCAGAATGATCTTTTCAAAACCTAAATATGATCATAGCACCTGCCTCCCATGACTTCAAGATTCTTTAATGGTAAAGATGCCATACTCCCTCCAGTAAGAGAGTCTTTACAATGATAGTTACTCTTCCCATCATGTGTTCCATTCTCTTCTTTGCTAATAACTACTATTTTTTTAGGCTCCCACTGAAGCCTTTCCATCTTTCTTGACTTGGTCAAATATCTCTGTCACGACATCCTAACATATGGTTCTGTCCCTTTTAGGATCTGTCAGCTCTGGCCAGGGGAAGAAGGACCATAGTGTTGCCACATATTTAGTTTATTACTCATTGTTCAGGGCTTCTCTATATAATCGGATATGACATTCTTGTTGAAATTCTAAAAGTCCTGCTTCTTGGGATAGAAAAAGCTGAAGGAAGACATGTATTAAAAGGAGTATGCAAAAAAAGGAAAGTGTGATATCTTGGCCAGTAAAGAAGCTCTGGTTTCCTACTCCTATAATTTAACCTTTTGTGCTGATAAGAGCAAAGGATATTAAACCTAAAAGCTCCCATTGACCTCAAAGTCTCTACTTAGAAGAAGATAAAGATAATGGTTGAAAGGGAATAAGAAGTCTTGTATGAATAGTATGGATTATATTATGTCCCCCAAAATTCACGTTAAAGCCTTAACTCCCAGTGTGACTATTCTTAGAGACAAAGCTTTTAAGAGGTACTTAAAATTAACTTAATTCAATAAGGGTAGGGCCCTGAGCTTACAGGTTTAGTGTCCTTATAAGAAGAGACATGAGAGAGCTCCCTCTTCTTTCTGACTGCCATGTGAAGACAGCACCAGAAGGCTGCCATCCACAAGCCAGGAAGAGGGCCCTTATTAGAAATCTATCCTTCTAGATCTGGATCTGGGACTATTAGCCTCCAGACTGAGAAAATAAATTTCTCTTGTTTAAACCACCAGTCTGTAATATTTTGCTAAGCTAGCCCTCTCTCACCAATACAATGATGAACATATTTGACTTGACTTTCCTCCTCAAAACTCAGTGGGAGCGAGTTGAGGGAGAAAAAAGTTAGATAAAGACTTCAGTGAACACACAATCCAGAACTCACCAGTTGACATGTTAATTTTCCATAGGCTGAAACCCTGCATCACTTGCTATGGAATATTTCAAGTACCCTATACCTTGGTTTTGTGTATCTGCTTTTGTTTTAGCTAGATGTAAGACATAAATTCCCTCTTGCCTAATTAAAGATATACTTAATTTATCCCTCTTTTGCAACATAAATAATAAAGTTCTGATTAATCATTTCTAGAGAAAAAGTAAACACTCTACTTCACTTAATTAAAAATTGAATTTTTCTAGACCATTGATTACAGCTGGGAGTTAGAATATGCCTCTGCCAAATATGTGTTGCCTGCAGGACAGTATCAGAGACAGACCTGAGGGATGTGTGCATCCGGATAAACAAGAAGATGCTCACACATTCAATTAGCTGTTTCTGTATTTTCATTTTCAATGGGAATGGGTATAAAGAGAAAGGCCAAAGGGACTTCCAAGAATTTTTAAGTTATTGAGGCCTAAGTTTCTAATTGCAGTCATTAACCAGAGAATAGCTACTCAGGTAATCTCACTAAAAGAAAAATCAGATATTTCATGCATAAAAATAGCATGGACACCATGAAAAGTTTAATTTAAATGATAGGGAGATGTAGCATCCTGATTTTATAAATGTATAATAATCAAAACATTGCAAAATTGCCTTAATATATTATGCATCTAATGACATATAATCATTTCATCAGAAACAACATTTTATTTTCCAGTCCTATGCCCATGCGTAACTTCATTTTCTATTTCTGAAGAGATACAACCTCAGAAAAGGGACCACTGAAGATTTAATCTTTAAAGCAGATCGAAAGCTCTAATTGACACAAAGACAAGGCAGATAATATAAAGGAGAAAATAGTCTTGATATAAACAGTGGGGGAGAATGGAGACAGGGATACACTAGAGATCATCGATCCTTTGGTTGGTGACAGGTCGTGGGAGCTGAGAGCTCCCCAGTGTCAGGCTAACACCATCACACATGTGAGAAGGAATGTACCCTGATTTTTCTAAAGAAAATGGAAAGCCACATTTTTAATATAAAATATTATTACTTTTACATATTTACTTTAATGAATATAAAATTATATTTAGGATAAACAAAGCACAACCGCACACTTTATTCAGAGGGGAGGTTCTCCCCTCCCATTCCTTCATTTGTGATTTTGCTTAACAGATTAAAACTGAGCAATTTTTTTCCTTCTTTATAAAAGTAGCCTGATATAGTAGAAAGAATAATAAACTGGGACTCTGGGGCCCCCAGTTCCTGTGTTGGCATTGCCTCTCTTTAGTAAATTATCTACTAGAACCTAGAAGTATGACTGACTATGAACCTTAGGGCCTCCACCTAAACACACTTGGCAGATTGGATGATGTGTGTTCTAAGGTTCCTTTTAGCTTCAACATTCATAGCATTTCAACAAGATCAGGAAGAGAAGTTAAAGGTCATATCATCCAACTCCTCATTCAATTTTGAAATATGACTATAGGGCAGGCTTTATAATCATGTAACCTGTGCAGTCACACAAGGCCCTATTCTTACGAGGGCCCCTTGTTGGTTTAATGTTCTGCTGCCACTGATTTGAAATTTTTAATAATTTGTCAACAGATTCCACATATTTCACTTTATGCTGAGACCTACATATTATGTAGTTAATCCTGATCTCTATTCTATGGCTTATTCAATAATCTCTATTCTATTCCTATCTTTATTCTATTATTGGACATTCTTTTCTTGGTTCTTTACTTCTATCAATAGTTATTCTATTTATTCACACAAAAACACTTTTCCAAACTTTAATATGAATATAATAATAACGTCAAACTCAAAAATCTGTGACTCAAATAAGCAATGAAAACTTAAATGCCTAACACATTTCTTGGCACATAGTAGGTGTTGAAGAAATATTCTTCTAGCTCTCTTTCTTTCCCCATAAATTAACAACTTTTTCATGAAACTTCAAGAAGAATCATCTTCTAAGCTAAATTATTAGAAATTTGAATAAAAAGTTGTTCCTACTTTTTGCTACATTTGTCAGCATGGTGTAAAGTAACTGAATAAATTTATGAAAATATTAAGGAATAAGATCTCTAGTAATTTGAACTAAGGAGTTTTTAACCTATATCTAAATAAAGTAGATAAAAAATAATGTATATATGTTCCTCAAAATAATGAATTAATTTCATAAAAATATGCGGATTATTAGACCCACAATTTATCATTTTAGAAGTAATTAAAAATCAGTAATTTAAAAGTAATTTTTGTCCTGAAAAATTATTAAAAATCATGTTCAACTTTAATGAGTATCACTATGTTTCTAGTATTAATATTCAGATCTCTCATCCCTAAAATCCATTAGAATGCAGTAAAACAAAAAAATCTAAATGCTCACCTACAGAAATTTATCTTTTCATTTTTTTTATATTATGATAGTTTGCTTCCAAGAGTTAGAGCAATTACTGAGGTCATTGAAAGTTAGTGAAGCCATTCCTATAGATGGTGTGAGATAAAATTTTTTTATAGTCAAGGCATAATGGTTGTTTAACTAAACAGTAACAACAATGCTTTACATTACAAAGCATTTTTCAGGTTGCAAAGTGCTTTCTTGCATTAAGCTGAATTCTCACTACTATATCAGGAGATATTTATGGTAATAATGATTAAGTTCAAAATGCAGATAAAGAAACTTGGGCACAAAAAGTCCAATTCACATTTTATTTTTTAAGACTCTTTAAAATATGTCAAGTATCTTATCAGCATTCATAATTTTTGACACAGTAATCTGTGATCTCATCTAAAAAAATGTTAAATGGGGAAAAAATCAATACATCCCAAATTGTGATTGTATTGTTATTTATAATAATAAAACATTGAAAATACCCTAAATGTCTAATAGTAGAAAAAAATGATTCTATAAATTATGTTACATTAATGTTGCATTGCCATTAAAATATGTTCACAATAGAACATATTTTATGTTCACAAAAATAAAATATAAACAAAAATATGTTATCCAATATAAAAATAATATATATCCAATATAAAAATAATATATATCCAATATAAAATATGAACATAAAATATCTTATCCAATAGAAAAATGCTAATTATAATCATGACAGGGACAAGGTTTACTAATACGACAGAATATCCCACCTTAGCCTTATACTAATCTCTCTTGGTACAGGAAAGACTTTGCAAGACTGGTTCTCAGATTTTTTTTCTTTCTTTTGGTTTTGCGATGATGTGATTTAGAATCACAATATGATAATATCTGAAAGTCAGGGGAAATAACTTAGCAAGTGTGACTAATTTGATACAAAAAAGTGAGTGACAAGCTGTAGGATAAGAGAAAGCAATAAGTTCTGGAAATTTGCAAAAGAGTTTTAGGGTTAATGTAAGAAGAGTTCGACAGCCTCAGATTTACGGAGTGGTCAGTTCTTCCAAAAAAGTTGGTTGGAATGTTCTTCAAGATATAAAAGAAAGACTAATTTCCTTTATTATTAGTTTGGTGGCTTGAATTGGCTTCTGTAAATGCAATTCTGTGTAAGTATAAGACAGGTGTGGTCTCTGGCTTTAAGATATACAATATATTTTAATCAGCAAAATTCTCAACTTCCTATCAATGGAAGAAGAAACTAGAAGAGGAGTAGAAAACAAAAGTAAAGGAAAAGAAGAAAGAAAAAAGGGAGAGGGAAAGAACAAAAGAAGAAAGAAGAAAAAGGAAAAATATACATATAAAATAATTATATTTTAATAATTATATAATAAAAGACTGGTTAGAAAAGTCTACCAAAATCCTAAAGATTATGCAATCTTAACAGTAATTGTGTTTACCTTTTGGAAAAATTTTTTTCTTCTGAAATTTTTTAGTATTTTTAAATTTCCCATAATTATAGCATATTTACCTTCACCTTGAAAAAACTTTTATTAAAAATATGTAAGATATATTTTCTCTGCTTTGTAAATGGAATGTATATTTTAAACAGAATTTATCGTTATAACGGTTTTGAACAAGTCAATTTCTGGTTACTCAAAGGAGGCACCTCATCTAAATCAGTATTATAGTACCATGTGTAAGAAACATATTTGCTTTATACAGGGTGTAAAGCTTTTCAAAAGCCTTTACTTTTCTCATTACATGATACAACAAAACTCTATTGTTTCCTCTAATCTGATTTATAATGATTTCATGCTGAGGATCTTTGGAAATATGGCGAAATGAGAGACATCCCCAGATCCCTCCACTTGAGGCAGTGGTAAACTGAACATCTAAAACTCAGTGAAGGGCATACAAACTGCATGCCAGCCTGTCTGAGCGCGTGGGATATGCGCATGAGAGCTGCCACAGATCTGAACCCCGGTGTCCGGTTGTGGACTGAGAGTGATAAAGAGGCTGCCTCTCGCCGCGGAAGGGGCTCCCTGAAAGAGGAAAGGGAGGAGAAAAGAGCGACAAGTTCATGCGGTGAATTCCCTGAACATTCCAGCCTTGGATAGCTGTGATCTCCCCGAGGCTGACTAGCTGCAGGGCCCAGTAAACGGGGAAAAGGATGGAGAAGAGGGACAGGACAACAGAGGAACAACGGCTGATTTTTGCTGGCAGCGGTTGCAGAACCAAGGCTAAGCTGCAGCCCCTAGCCCCTAGCCTAGAAGGCCCCTCTACCCATGCCCTCTGAGACAGATCACCGTGGAGCCTCATGGGAATCTGAGCAAACGCTACCCAGACTGTCGCTGACACAGATAGGTACTGAAACTGATGGTAGAGAGTGTGATTAAATATATACAAAAAAAATTAAAAAGCGTTATTAAGACTTTATATAAAGCAGGGATCCAAGAGGCTTAGACACCACCTACTGGAAACCAAATGAAAAGAGCCTTCTTTGCAGCAGGCTAAGGAGACACCTTTATATGATAAATTTTCTTTTTGGAAAAACAGCAGAATACATTTCTATTAATGCCCAGGTGGAAAAATAGTCCATTAAACACCATGAACAACCAAGGTCACAAGGCATCTCAGAGAGAAAGAGAAAAATCTCCAGAAAATAAACTTACAGACATAGAAATATGTGACTTAAATAACAGAGACTTCAGGATGGTACTTCAGAAAAAAACTCAATGGGTTCCAAAATGAGTCATATCAACAATTTCAGGAATTAAAAAACCAACTAGATGAGCAGAGCAAGGAGACTGAACCCCTCAAAAAGAACAGAACAGATCTTCTGGAGGTAAAAAACACGCTTCGAGAGCTGAAAAACGAAATAGCAAGCTTGGGAAATAGAGATGACCAAATGGAGGAAAGGATCAGAGATATCGAATACAGAAATCTAGAAATAAATCAGAAGGAAGAAGAGCAAAACCGAAGAATGAAAAACAATGGAAGAGAAATTCAAGAACTAGCTGATAGCATCAGGAGAGAAAACAGAAGAATAATGGGCATTATTGAAGTCAAGGAAAAGGAGCAGGGACTAGAAAGCATTTTCAGACAAATAGTGAATGAGAATTTCCCAAATCCAAGGAATGAGCTGGAGCATGGAATTCAAGAAGTCGACAGAACACCCAATTATCTCAACCTAAAAAGACCTTCATCAAAACACATTGTATTAAAGTTATCAAAAATCAATGACAAAGATAAAATTCTCAAGGCGCTAGGGAGAAATAAACGGTAACTTATAAAGGAAAACCAATTAGATTATCCTTGGACTTCTCAGCACAAACCTTACAAGCCAGAAAGAAATTGAAGCAAATATTTAAACTACTAAGTGAAAAGAACTACCAGGCTAGAATAATATATGTATCCAGCTAAGCTCTCTTTTGGATATAAAGGAGAAATTAAGACTTTTCTACACATACAAAAACTGAGAGAATGCTCCACTACAAGGCTTGCACTACAGGATATACTGAAAGGGGTCAGTTCACCTAAAACAAAATGACAAAAAATAAATAAATAAATAAAAAACACCATAATTAGACATAAAGTGACTATTAGGCAAATAGTAGCAGAAGAGTGCAATTCTCACTGAGAACAGGGCATTATAAGCTTAAATAATAAGAGAATTGCTATAACAAGATAGAAATGAATGTTCAACATACATAGGAACAAGCTGAAATAACAATGACTGAAAGGTGGAGGGGAGGATCCAAATATCCAAATTTGCAAAAGAGAATGGAGATAATGCAGGCGCAAAAGAAAATGGAAGACTGTATGTATATAACAAACCTTTTCATAATCTTAATGGTAACCACACAGCAAAGATTCAGAATCGAAGTATATAACATAAAACAAAAAGGACCAGAGGCAAAACCCACAAAAGACATCTAAAATAAAGAAAACAGAAACACAAGGACAAGGAAGCAATGGAAACACCGAGCTACCAGAAGGCAAAAGATAAAATGGCTATAAGAAGACCTCATATTTCAATAATCACCCTAAATGTAAATGGACTGACCTCACCAATAAAAAGGCACAGAGTTGCAGAATAGATCAAAAAACAATGTCCAACCCTATGCTGCCTCCAGGAGTCACATCTCAGTTCCAAAGACAAATATAGACTCACAGTGAAAGGGTGGAAAATGATATTCCAAGCAAATGGCATTCAGAGAAAAGCAGAAGTAGCAGTACTAATAGCAAATGAAATAGACTTCACAATAAAAAAGGATGAAGAAAGATAGTGAGGGACACGACATAATGATAAAGGGAATCATGCACCAAGAAAACATAATACATATTAATATCTATGCTTCCAATCAGGGAGCCCCGAAATATGTAAAGCAATTACTAACAGAACTAAAGGAAGGAATCGACCAAAACACTATCATAGTAGATGACCTAAATACCCCACTGTTGGATATGGACAGATCATCCAAACAGAAAATCAATAAGGAAATAACAGCCTTAAATGACACATTAGATCAACTGGACATAATTGACATTTTCAGAGCCTTCCATCCCCAAACAGCTGCTTATACATTCTTCTCTAGTGCAAATGGAACATTCTCAAGAATCGACCATATACTGACACACAGAGATAGCCTCAACAAATATAAGAGGGTTGAAATCATACCAGCCATATTCTCTGATCATAATGCTTTGAAACTAGAGATCAACTGAAAAAAGAAATCAGGAAGCATCACAAATACATGGAGATTAAATAATATGCTACTGAAGAATGACTGAGTCAGACAAGAAATTAAAAAAGGAGATCAAGAGATACATACAAATGAATGATACTGATAGTACAACATATCAAAATTTTTGGGACATGGCAAAAGCGGTCCTAAGAGGAAAGTTTATATCATTACAGGCCTATATTCAAACATAAGAATGAGCCCAAATAAGCAACTTAATGCTTCATCTTAAGAAAAAGGAGAACAAATGAAGCCTAAGGTCAGTAGAAGGAAAGAAATAATCAAAATTAGAGCAGAAATAAATGAAATTGAAAACAACAACAAAAAAAATAGAAAAAATAAATATAACAAAGAGCGGTTCTTTGAGAAAGTTAATAAAATTGACAAACCCCTGGCTAGACACACTAAAGAAAAAAGAGAATGGATACAAATAAAATCAGGGATAAAAGAGGGGAAATTATGACTGACATCACAGAAATACAAACAATCATATAAGAATACTATGAAAAAGTACATAATACCAAATTGAATAACCTAGAAGAAATGGACCAGTACTTAGAAAAATACAAACTTCCTAGACTGAATCAAGACAACTGAAAAATCTAAATAGACCTATCAGCAGTATGGAAATTGAAACAATCATCAAAAACCTACCAAAAAGTAAAAGTCCTGGACCAGACTATTTCACCAGTGAATTCTACCAAACATTCAAAGATTTAATACCTATTCTCCTCAAACTCTTCCAAAAATTAAAGAGGAGGCAATACTTCCAAATACATTTTATGATGCCAATATTACTCTTATACCAAAACCTGGTAAAGATAACACACACAAAAAAGAAAAATACAGAGCAATAACACTCATGAACACAGATGCAAAAATCTTAAATAAGAAACTAGCAAACTGAATACAGCAATATATTAAAAAGATTATACACCATGATCAAGTGAGCTTCATCCCAGAGGCACAGGGATGGTTCAACATACGCAAATCAATTAATGTGATACACCACATAAACAAAATAAAAAATAAAAATCATATGATCATATCAATAGAAGCAGAAAAAGCCTTCGACGAGATACAGCATCCATTTATGATCAAAATCAGTATAGAAAGTTCCTTAACATAATAAAGTCCATCTATGACAAACCCTCAGCCAACATTATACTTAATGGTGAAAAATGAAAACCCTTCCCTCTAAGATAAGGAACAAGGCAAGGCTGTCCACTATCATCACCGTTATTCAATATAACATTGGAAGTCCTAGTGAGTGCAATCAGACAACAGAAAGATATAAAAGGCATTCAAACATGTGAAGGACCTATATAGTGAAAACTCCAAGACTCTATTAAAAAAAATTGAAGAAGATACAAAAAAATGGAAAGCTATTCCGTGTTCTTACATTGGATGAATCAACATAGTTAAAATGAACATATTACCTAAAGCATTATACAGATTTAATGCATCCCCATCAAAATCTCATCGGCACTTTTTAAAGAAATAGAACAAAAAATCATCAGATTTGTGTGGAAGCACAAAAGACCCCAAATTTCCAAAGCCAATCTCAGAAAAAAGAATGAAGCCGAAGGCATCATTCTGCCTGACTTCAAATTATACTACAAAGAGACCGTAATCAAAATGGCATGGTATTGGCAGCAAAACAGACACATGGACCAGTGGAACAGAATAGAGATTCTAGAAGTAAATCTATATTTATATGGACAAATAATTTTCAACAAAGAAGCCAAAAACATACAGTGGAGAAAGGAAAGCCTCTTCAATAAGTGGTGCTGGGAAAACTGGAAGGCCACCTGCAAAAGAATGAAACTAGACTGTTGTCTATCACCACACAGCCAAATTAACTCGAAATGGATTAAGGACTTAAATATAATACCTGAAACAATAAAATCATAAAAGAAAACATAGGAACTAAACTCAAGGACCTTGGACTTAAAGAGGATTTTATGAATTTGACCTCAAAAGCAAGAGAAGTAAACGCTAAAATAAATGAATGGAACTACATCAAACTAAAAAGCTTCAGCAAAAGAAATCATCAACATGGTAAAGAGACAACTATCCGAATGGTAAAATACGTTTGCAAGCAACACCTTCAATAAGGGCCTAATATCCAAAATATACAAAGAACTCATACAACTCAATAACAACAAATAAATAAACGATCCGATCAAAAAATGGGCACAGGACCTGAACAGACACTTCTCCCTGGAAGACATACAAATGGCCAACAAATGTATGAAAAGTTGCTCAACATCGCTAACTATTAGGGAGATGCAAATCAAAACCACAATGAAATACCATCTCACACCTGTTAGAATAGCTATAATCAACAGGACAAGTAATTATAACTGCTGGAGAAGATGCACAGAAAAAGGAACCCTTCATACACTGCTGGTAGGACTTCAAATCAGTACAGACACTATGGAAAACAGTATGGAGGTTCCTCAAAAATCTAAGAATTGATCTACCATATGATCCAGCAATCCTTCTACTGGGTATTTACCCCCAAAGACTTGAAAACTCATATCCAAAAAGATATTTGCACACGGATGTTTATAGCAGCATTATTCACAGTGGCCAGGACATGGAAGCAACTGACATGCCCTACGATAGATGATTGGCTAAAGATGCAATGGTATATATATTCAATGGAATATTACTCATCCATAAGAAGAGATGAAATAGTGCCATTTGCAACAACATGGATGGACCTCGAGGTAATCATGCTAAGTGAAATAAGGAAGACAGAAAAAGTTGAAAATCACATGATATCACTTATATGTGGGATATAAACCTAAAAGCAACAAATGAGCAGGACAAACAGAGACTCATGGACATGGACAATAGAGGAGTGGTTACCAGAGGACTATAGAGTAGTAATTACTAGTGGGGTAGGGGAAGAGGGGGAGATAGAAGGGGTATAAGGGGGTCAAATATAGGGTATAGAAGGGGAGTGCAGTGGGTAAAGGGGATCAAATATATGGTAGCTGAAGGAAACTGGACTTTGGGTGATAAACACACAAAAAATATACAGATGTCAAATGATAATGTACACTTTAAAATTATATAATTGTATTAACCAATGTTACCTCAATAAGCTTAAAGATTAAAAAATAAAAATAAAAAAATAATAAATAAATAAATAAAATGATTTCATGCTATTGATATTCTTTCAACTTCTCACTATAAGATTTTATGATGCTTCGTGTTCAATTTTATTATAAACCACTTCTTGCTTTAGCAACTCTGCCATATAATGCAATGGTAACACTGGCTGAATGTTCAGTAAGTCAGACTCTTACATCTTCATTTCAGAAATGAAGATTTGAGTAATTTCTTATATAAGAAACATTAATGAAAAATAAACTTGTTCCTTGAAAAATATGGCAAAATGGGCACCAAGTTCTAGCTTTAGCTGTGAACTATATATATATATTATACATAGTATAGTAAATTTTATATAGAGAGAATTTGTACTTAGAGCCCTACCCTGTTCCTGCCATTTTCAATATCATATTCAGTTTCCCATGATTGGCAGCATGACTTCTGCCTCTACATCTTTGTCAAAGTTCCTTCCTCTTGCCATGGACATCAATGATTTGCTCACCACTAAAACCTTTTATATTTTTCAGTTCTCATCACAGCTGAACACTTTATGGCATTTTGACAACTCCCAAGTATTTTCTTTTCAAATACTTCTCTTTTCATGATACTCTTCTTTTCTTCTTTTTCATTCTTTTTTTCTGATTATTCTTCTTTAGTTTCCTTAATTATACACCTTTTTTCTTCCCATTCTTTCAATGTAAGAGCTCTCAACAATTGCACTCTTCTTCATTCTTCAATCATCTCCAAATACATATGAACTAACTCTAAAGGTTGTAATACATATCTATATGCTGATGCCTGAAAAATATTAATATAAGAAAGCTTTGGCTCTCCTCTGCATTCACTTAGTGAACTACTTACTTGGCATTCCAGATGAATTTTATGTTCAATTGTATCCAAAAATAATTCAAGAAAGCCTCCTGTATTCTCTACAGGATATCTTGAGTATAACAACTAGATTCTGTGCTTCTCTTTGAATAGATGGTATTCAATTGATATACTCAAGATATCCTTCTCATCTCACCATCCAACAAACCAACACAGCCTCTGTGTTGGGATGTTAACCATAACCTCCTAATTGGTCTCATGAATTACATATCACCATTAACATCCATCCTCTAAACTTCCTTCAAAGCAAATATTTCTAAAATAAAACTGGTGAAGCTACTCCTATACTGAAAACAGTCATTGGCTCCTATTACCTATAGGTCCAAACTTAACAAACAAGAATACTAAGAGCTAGTGTTTGACTACTTCTTTAGTTTGATAACCTCTGTATTTTATGAGTTATCAATTCATTTGTGATTACATGTACCTTTATACTTTCTTCCCATTCTGCCCAGAATGTCTTTTCAAACTTATACCTATATGGAAAACATCTACTTATATGAAAATAGATATTGCCCCCTTCTCTGAGAGTTATGCACTTCTCTTTAGTATTATTGTTTGAGCATTATATTAACACACTATGTAGTCTAGTAAGTGTAGTTTTAGTTTAATTTCAGTTCTTTTCACTTACTCCATAAAGCAGTAATACATAGCACAATGTATAGTACAGAGTAATGTTCAATAAACACTTTTGAACTGAAATCTCATCAATTTTTTGCAAATATGAGGCAGAAGAGAATATTTGTGATTGTCAGTCAAATCAATGAAAGTCATAACTCAAGTTAATTAAAAGACATGATAAATCAAAGTAATCAGTTCATAGCAAGTATATTTAACTATTCAATTGGTTTGTCATGATAAAAACTCGATTTCATTTTAATTGAAAAAATCTATGATTTCAGAGTAGAAATCTCACATTCTCTTGATGATTTGACATTTTCTAATTATTTGGTGTAGTTTAAAGACCTTCAATGGCATGTCTTACTCTGCTTTCTTTTCTGTGCAGCAAAGAAATGCTGAACAACTGTCATAACTTATTATTTAATGTTTCAAAGTAATTATTTAAAGCCTGTAGTTGTCACTGTACTACTGAACTTTTTGTTTCCCAGTAGAAACACAATAACATTCATCACTACACTGCATGATATTGTTAGCTTAAAAGTGTCATGTTTAAACTTTTAAATGTGTAATTTGCTTTAGATTGCTTTAGAAATATTTTATACTTGATACTTTCTGTTCAACTTAGACAACTAATCACTTTTGAAAAATTATGCTAGTAATTTCATATTTCTCTATATGGTAAATGTTCATAAGTAACTTACTTATCCATGATATTAATCTCTACATAAATCATTTTCAAGACAAAATGCTCTGAGTAATAGTTGTCTTTGGTGAGGCTCATATTAGGTATAGAATATAAACAGTATAATGAACTAGAGCAACAGTACAAAAATGGAGAATTTGATGAGAATAAGAAAATAATGTATATCTAAGTATATCACATAAAATCGCCATCAGTGTTTAGATTGAAATAAATATTTCCCATGTAAATAAAATGAGTGTGACCTTTACTTGAAAGACAAATATGAACAAATATTTTGTTTTATTTTTTTTTATAGTTACCTAGTGGTTATATTGTTATTTTACTTCTTTGTAAACTAATATTGTATTTTCAACATTTATTTTTTTTAAATGCAGTGTAACTCTTTGAACAGATTTGTAACCAGTAGATATGAAATGAGAAATGAGGCTTCTTCCAAAGAAAACGATTGTAAAAAGATTGCTTGGAACCCTTACCTGATGATGTGTTAAGTGCAATCTTAAACTGCATACAGCCAAACCACTTTGCTTTTGTTAAGTTCTTTGCTCATCTCACCCATGGGCCATTACAATAGGCTTCTCTAATTTCTTAACAGTGGACTCCCAAAGCCAGCCCAGAATTGGATATCACTACAGTAGAGATCTAAAACATAAACCTTATCACAGCATTCCTGTTTAAAAATCTTTGATGGCTTTCTATTGTCAACAGAAAAAAAAAAAAGGCACTGAAATCCCTTATCATTGGACCTACAGATCTTCAAATACATCTCCAGTTTACCTTTTCCAGCCTAATCCTGTCCCATTTCACACCCTAATGAAATTGTTCTGGTTCCTATACATTGAATTTTCTTGGTCTTTTCTCATTATAGTATATTTTTATAAAAATTACTAAGCCCTCCAAAGAGAAAACTATTCACTTTTCAATACCTATTTCAGTAGTGGTTCCTTTCAGAAGCATTCGGCAGCATATCCAGGCAGATCAGTACCACTTTCCACAACATCTTTTTAAACTATTAGAGCCCTTATATTCTTGTACTATAACTACTTGTCTCCTCTCTTATTTTAGACAATGTGCTCTTCAAAGGCAAAAATCGTACTTCTTTGTATATCTAGTGCTAAATACAAAGAAGATATTCAGAAAGTGCTTCTTGAGTAAATACATGAATGAATGTATGAATTAATGAATTAATGATTTTTATATAGTAAGTGTGTGTGTCAAGAGGAAATATGGTTCATGAAAAACAAAATAATCCAACAGAGGTTTATTAACAAGTGGAACATTTTACCAAGGTGTGGTTGTTGGACAATTACAAGGCATATTGGAATAATTCTAGTTAGCAACCAAGCTCTTACCAACCCTAGACTCAACAGGAAAAGGAAAGAGAATAGTTACTGGAGACAAGAAAGACGGTGTGTCATTTATTTTAACTCCCTGAGAGGAACAGTGACTTTCAATCAAGAGCCACAGACTATTGGAGACCACATCAAGGAAGCTGACTATGGAATAAATACCTTGACTCTACTCTACTGCTTCTCTCTAGTCTTTGTTCATAGTCATTTTGGTACACTTCAGCTAGAAGCTTAGGGGCCTCAGAGCCTCTTGATGTAACCCATGTTTATTAGCGCTCCAATGATGATCAATATGGAGAAGGATGGGGAGTAGGTCTAGAGGGGCAAATGGAGACAACCAACATTATATATATATGTTAACATTATGTGTTATACATAATATCATCTTGAGGGATAGTCCAGTAAGTAACTATATTATCCTTCCTCCTTTCCCAGATTCTGAATAACTTGAGAAATAGTAATAAAACTAAAAGATCAAACTATTCCTTTTCTTGATAGGAGAAGTTAGATTAAAAGATATAACTTTAAGTTTATTTTCCAGGTAAGTTCACAAACACAGAGTATTAAATCTGAAAGACTTACTCATCTATTCGTGACAATCTAAACTGGGACAGTTCAGGTGTATACGCCATATAGCAGGATCCATGCTTCTTTTAAGCAAATTGGCCCCAAGAGAAAATAGCATTGAGTGAGAATATCCGGTCATTCTTCTCAAATTTACAATTCAGATTTACTAAATGCTGTGATAACACATCCTATAGTAATGCAAATTTGTGTATAAAATGTATCATGACTGGCTTTTCTCCTGATTCCAGGACTCCCAGCTATCATGTGGGAATAGAAGAAACTCCAGTACTTTAGAAGAGGAAAGGAAGTTGTAGAGGAAAAGGTGCAGGGTGGCAGTGAAATGGTAACCATCCTCACCTCAGGAAGTTGGGAGATAAAGGGTATATCTTCTGCTGTAAGTATTCATTCTCCTGATCAAATCTGCCCATATCAAATGTTGAAATTAGCACGAACAAACCAGGACATTTTGGTAATTGCTGCCTCTGTTCCAGAAGTCTCTGCCAACCTTAGGACCCAGAATGATCCCCATTGATATTTAACTTGGATCAACAACAATCGAGTGGCGTCAAAGTCAGGATTTGTATTGATTTGAAATCTGAAGTCAAGTGTTCAAAACTCCAGCCAGCTCACCCTAGTTATTCATTAACTTTTCAATAACAAGACCTCACTTTTAACATGACTAAAAATTTTAAACCTTGCATATGGTATTAGGGATATATAGTAAGGAAGAAAGAAGTAAGTAAAGAGGCATTTAGATAAAATTGTTTCTCATTGAATCAAGAGCATAAAAAAATGTATATTGCCTTCTAATGATATAGTTATCTATTTAATAATAATGTTTTGTTTTGTTATGTCAAATTAAATATTTAGAAGGATATACTCTAAATTGTAAACACCGGATAGCTGTACTGACAATATATTTTAAATTAATTTTTGTTTATATGTTTTATTAAATTTACATTAAAACTACATAAGCTATATAATTTTACATTTTAAAAAAACACTATTTTAATTGTACTGGAACCTCAATGATGTGATTTCTTACTTATATTGTCACTTTATAAAATATGCAATAACATTAGTAAAATTTGATGAATTTAAAAATAAGTATAGTGGAGAGTCCCGCCTGAGAAAGAACCTAGAATTTCAAAACTGTGAATTGTTTACTACATCTTCAGGTTATGTTTTTAGGAAAAATCTTTTGATTGGTCTGTTTAGTTAAACATACACCAAGTAAAAGCTCTTTTCAGAAGTAGAAATACTTAAGACAATTTTATGCTATCATTGTATAATACTCTGTAATGTGTAGCCAGATCTGATTATCTGTGGTTCACTTCCTTTATGAAATAAATGCTTCTTTACTACCTATGAATTGAATTCTGTATGCCTGCCTATTAGTGAGATTCTTGCATAATTATACATTATCTGTTTAAAGTGTTGTTCAAAATGATTGAACATGGAGATAGGGAAGTTTCCATGGAGAGTTATAGGTCTTTCTTTCATTTTGCACTGTAGGAGAGATTCTGCCAACCAAAGGGCCTAAGTTTGGCAGCTCATGATTTCTGGTCTTTCAATGGCCTTCACATGCTATATTGAGGGAGAATGTATAACCCAGACTTTAAAAATCACAGTATATTTAACCTAAAGTTTATGGACATGCCAAAAAAAAAAGTCAGGTATCAGCAAGTTGAGTAAGGTTTCCTTAGAAAAAGGAATATGCTGAGAGTCTATCAGCATATGAACACAGAAATATACATTGTAAATTTTACATAATTTTTATTATCCTGAACATTCAGGAAAATCAAGTTGAAATTTACAGGCTGGGCTTTGTGTTTCTGTGTAGAATTACAAATTCATTTCTCCTAAGTTTCTGATTTGTAGCAAAAAAAAAAAATAATAAGTGGAGAGATCTGTGTCCCTTTTTCAAGGTTAAAATAGTAGTGATAAGAGCAGTCATCAGCGAAGGACAGCTGTGCCTGAAGAGTGGCAATACCACAACAGCCATCACCAGCCGAGCCAGCATTGTCTGGGGCTAAAGCAGAGTAATGTAAGAGACTTATTTCTGAGCACTCATGTGACATCTATCTGTGGAGCTCTTAGAAATAGCTAGAGGATATGTTGAAAGATGCTGATTTCTGTCATTCAAGCATGTAGTGATGATGCCTTCATAATTTGGATATTTAGAGTTACTTATGGTAGTCATAAGCTGGTCTGGCCAGCAAACATTTGGATTGCATAAGCCTCGTTTGTTAAGAAACACATGCTATATGATTTTTTTTTTCATTTTTATAAGCCAACACAGAGAGATTAAAATTCTGTTCTAGTGATTATTTTCCCCCTAAGGAGGTCTCTCTGTTTTGGAAGAATTTTTTGAAACTGCAATTTAACAATATCTTTCTCTCAAAGAAGTTACGTTATACCCTAAATAAATTAGTTTAATATGTGTATAGCTGATTCTTGTTTTAGAAACAAAATCTCAGCTGATAGGTAAGCCAGTTAATTCAATAAAACTAATCAATTCAAGGAACAAAATAAAAAAAAGAAATTGTCAGTCAGTTCAGTCAGAAAGTAAAGTGATGTTTCTCCTTGAAAAGTCCATGGAGAATAAGATAGCTGGATCACACCAACCAGTGTACTGCTGATTTTGCAAACAAAAGAATAAAATAAAATATCTTGATTCCAAATATTCTATTATTTCACTAGGTGGCATAGTCACCTAAAGATCAAAAATCTCTGTGTGGAATGGGGATAGGGATGGGTTGGGGGGAGGAGGAATCAGAATGAAGATGAAACAAATTGATAATATATTCATTAGAAAGTCTTTGTGATGGAAGGGAAGGTTAAATAGCACATGTTATAGCTGAGATCAAGTCACTAAGGTGTCCTAGACATTACTGCTGTGTATGATTTTCTCTTAGTATTCTTTTAACTGAAGTTTTTTTCTAATATTTAATAATAAAAAAGAAAGTCAAGGTAGCTATAAAATGCTGTGAGTTCAAGTTGAAATATCTTCCATTACTTCTTTTAGTCTGTTCAGAGACACAGACTTTGTCAAGTTCATCATTAAAAAAAATTTGAATGCAAAGATGGCAGACTAGGTAAAAGCAGAGATCATCTCCTCTCAGGCCGCATTAAAACTACAACCAAATTATAAAAAATAATCAACGTGGAGAATTACCTGAAGTATAGCAAATCATAACACTTAGATTTGATAATATAAAGAAAGAGCTACATCAAAGACAGTAGGTGGGCAAAGTCAAAAATTGGGCTGGACCAGCACAATGGGGTCATGGTGGAGCACCAGGAGGGAGGACAAAACTGCAGATTCCCACCTCCCAAAAGGGGAGAAGAGTCCTAACCCCACACAGGGTCTCCCCAGCCCAGAGTCCCAGCCCAGGGAAGAGGAATTTCCAAAAAATCTGACTGTAAATATCAGAAGGAATTCTGGCCTTCGGGGTGAGAAGGAAAGAGACTGAAATCTCAGATACTTCTTTAAAGGGCCCATGCATGCAGGCTTTCTTGCCAGCAGACACTCACCTGGGGCACTGGCAGTGGGATGGAAGCTCTGGCAAGATTCAGACAGGGAAAGAGTGAAGTACTTGATGCCAAAGCTAGGACTGGACAAGAAGCTACCATTGTGCCTTAGTCGGGCCCCCCTACAGGGCAGTCTACAGACCTTCAACACCAGCTTCCTGTGCAGACTCCTCCCCCACACAGCCAGGTCTGAAACTGCACTGGCTTGAAGAGATCAGCCTGTCCCACCCAAACTGTATATTGTCCAGGGCGCCTTGACCTCAGCCAGCTCTGTGAGCACATTTTGGGGACAGTCTCAGGCAGATCACTGCTATCAACATAGGCCTGGGCAGATCACCAGGAACCGTAGGCCAGTCCCAGACAGCAGCTAGTCTCACTGTGATCTGTGATTAGTGGGAATGCGTGGGCATATAAATTGCAGCAAAACTGAGGATGTATTGGCTCGATGGCCCTTGTCTCCCAGAGATCCCACTTCACCCAAGCCACAAAGTGCCCGCAGCATGGTGACAGGCCGCCGCCCCTGCCCTACCCCTATCCAGGGTTGCGTATTCTGTACAAGCAGTAGACATCAATGAGAAAATTTCAGGGGAAACACTGACGGACAAATCACTGTTACCAGCACGAGATACAATACCAATTGGGCAGATCACAAGGGTTGGTGGGCCCATCCCAAAAGGTAGTAGGTCTTGCAGTGATATGTGTCTTTTGTGGAAGCCTGCAGTCCCAGAGCTGGCTGAAAAGCTGGTGCTATATAGGCTCGATGGCCCCAGGCCTCACTGAGACACCACTCCACCTAATCCACAAATTACCTGCAGCAAGCCTGCTCTCAGGCAACCCAATCCCATCCTGTGCTTTCCTTGGGTCAAGAATTCAATAATGAATAATAGAACTCAGTTTGGGCGGCACGCAAAATGCCCATGCATCCGGAAGAAGCTCTCAATGGCAGGCCATAAACACATGCCTATGGGCTTCAGTAACTCTTGAATAGATCTCGGGTGTTTGCAGGCTAGAGGTGGGCAGCAGCTGGCCTTGCTGTCATCTGAAACTTGTACAGAGAGCCACAAAGACAGTGCTAGCATGTAAACTGGCACTGCACTGGAAGGGGGAAATCTGCTTGATATATCCAGGTGACTCCCTGGGTCCTGCACCCAATGCATATATCACCCAGAGGTGCTTCCAGTTGTGGAATTTACGGACAATTGACAGGCAGCCTCAGGCATTGAGGAGCACTAGTCCTTCTCCTAAACTGCCCCAGGCCCAATACTGGGGGTAACTGGACCATGGCTTACAGCATTGTCTCTCCATTTACCTATAAATCTAACATAGGTAGCAACCATCTGCAGATTGCTTTGTAGCCCTCACCAAGTAGCCCTGAGCAATCAAAAGCAGTGGCTGACTTTGACCTAATGAGAGCCCCTCCCAAGGGACCACAAAATCAACACATCTGGAGGCTGGCACAAGATACAGCAGAGCAACTCCTGACTAGCCCCATAAGTGGTACACACAAAGGGCAGTCTCAACAATCACAGAAGCCTGCTAGGTCAAATCTCACTCAGTGGAGTCAGCCCCAACATAGCAACTCTTACTCTGTGGGCACAGCCAATTCCTACACTTAGTCAGCCTGAGCATTAATCCTATCCACTGATGTATTAACACCAATAAAAGCTTAGCTGTAACAGAAGATCACACACACAACTCACACAAGGATCATATCTAGAGACCCCAACCCAGGAGATTAGGGCGAGTGCACCACTAGGCACCACAGGACACCCTCCACATAAGGCTACCTGACCAAGGCTGAGAGATGAAACAAATATTTCTATAGAAATAAACACAGAGAGGCTAATAAAATGAGAAAACAAAGAAACATGCCACAAATTAAACAACAGGAGAAAACTTCAGAAAAGAAGCTAAATGAAATGGAGGCAAGCAACCTACAAGAGACAGTTCAAATAATGGTTATAAGGATGCTCAATGAACTTATGGGGAGAATGGATGAGCACAATGAGCACCTCAACAGAGAGACAGTAATCATAAAAAATGACATAGAAACCTTAGAAAAGAACTAGACAGAAATAAAGAATACAATAACTGAAATAAAGAATACACTAGAAAGATTCAACAGTAGATTGGACAAAGCAGAAGATCAAATCAGTGAACTGGAAGATAAAGTAGCAGAAAACACCTAACTGGAACAGCAAAAAGAAAAAAGAATTTTAAAAAATGAGAATAGTTTAAGACACCTCTGGGATAACATGAAGTGTAACAATATCTATACCATAGGAGTACCAGAAGGAGAAGAAAGAGAACAAGGGATTGAGAATCTATTTGAAGAAATAATGACAGAAAACTTCCCTAACCTGGCAAAGAAATTAGACATACAAGTCCAGGAAGCACAAAGAGTCCCAAACAAGAAGAATTCAAACAGACCTACACCAAGACACATCATAATTAAAATGACAAAGGTCAAAGACAAAGAGAGAATCTTAAAAGCAGTAAGAGAAAGGCTGCTAGTTATTTACAAGGGTACCCCCATAAGAATGTCTGCTGATTTTTCAATGTAAACTTTGCAGGCCAGAAGGAACCAGTAAGAAAGAAATATTCAAAGTTATGAAAAACAAAAATCTATGACCAAAAATACTCTACCCAACAAGGTGTTTGATTAAAATGAAAGGTGAGATAAAGAGTTTCCCAGACAGGAAAAAAGCTTAAGGAATTCGTCACCAACAAGCCAGTATTATAAGAAATGTTAAAGGGACATCTGTAAAAAAAAAAAAAAAAAAAAAAAAAAAAGGGAGGAAAACAAATAAATACAAATAATAAAATGACAATAACTATGTACCTACTGATAATCACTTTAAATGTAAGTGGATTACATGTTCTAATCAAAAGATATAGGGTAGCCGAATGGATAAGAATACAAGACCCATGCATATGCTGCCTACAAGATCCCCACTTCAGATCAAATGACACACACAAACTGATAGTAAAGAGATGGTAAAACATATTTCATACAATTGGAAATAAAAAAATAAAAACTGGAGTAGGAGTACTTATATCAGACAAAATAGACTTTAAAGCAAAGGTTATAATAAAAGACAAAATAGGGCAATACATAATGATAAAGGGATCAATACATCAAGAAGTCAAGACCCTAGTACACATAAATGCATTCAACATAGGAGCACCTACAGACATAAAGTAATTATTGACTGATATAAAAGGAGAGATCAATAGTAATACATTCATAGTCAGGGAATTTAACACCACACTGACACCAATGGACAGATCTTCCAGACAGAAAATCAATGAGAAAACAATGAGACTAAAAGACACACAAGATCAGATGAATATAATAGATATTTTCAGAGCATTTCACCCCAAAGCAGTAAAACGTACATTTTTCTCAAGTGCACATGGAACTTTTTCTGGGGAAGACCACATATTAGGCCATAAAACAAGTACCAGTAAATTTAAGAAGATTGAAATTGTATCTCCAATCATAATAGTATGAAACTAGAAATCAATTACGAGAAAAAAACTGGAAAATATACAATTACATGAAGGCTAAATAACATGCTACCAAAAAATAAATGGGTTAACAATTACAGCCAGAAAGAAATCAAAAGATTCCTAGAGACAAATGAAAATGAAAACTCAATGACTCAAAATCTATGGGACAGTGAAAGCAGTATTTTTTTTTTAATTTGTTTTTAATTAAGTTTATTGGGGTAACATTGGTTAATACAATCATATAATTTTAAGGTGTACATTAGCATTTGACATCTGTATATTCTACTGTGCGTTCACTACCCAAAGTCCAGTTTCCTTCAGCTACCATATATTTGATTCCCTTTACCTATTTCACCCTCCCTCGACCCCCTATATTTTTGACTCCCTTACCACGTCTACTCCCCTTCGCACCCCCGCCACCATCTCACTAGTAACTACTACTCTAGAGTCTACTGGTAACCACTAGCCTATAGTCCATGTCCATGAGTCTCTGTTTGTTTGTCCTGCTCATTTGTTGCTTTTAGATTTATATGCCACATATAAGTGATATCATGTGATTTTCAACTTTTTCTGTCTGGCTTACTTCACTTAGCATGACTATCTCGAGGTCCATCCATGTTGTCGCAAATGACAGTATTTCATCTCTTCTTATGGCTGAATATTATTCCATTGTATATATGTACCACAGCTTATTTAGCCAATCATCTATTGTAGGGCACTTTGGTTGCTTCCATGTCCTGGTCACTGTAAATAATGCTGCTATGAACATTGGTGTTGAAAGCAGTCTTAAGAGAGAAATTCATAGCATACAGGCCTACCTCAAGAAATAATAAAAATCACTATAACCTTACACTTAGAGGAACTAAAAAAAGAACAGCAAAGTCCAAAGGGAGTAGAAAGAAAGAAAGAATAAAGATCAAAGCAGAAATAAACAAAATAGAATCTAGAAAAACAATACAAAACATTAATGAAACAAAGAGTGGGTTCTTTGAAAGGATAAACAAAACTGATAAACCCTTAACCAGACTCATCAAGGAAAAAGAAAAAAGATTCGAATAAATAAAATCAGAAATGAAAGAGGAGAAATAACTATGGATGCCACAGAAATATAAAGGATCATAAGAAAATACCACGAGCAATTATATGCCAACAAATTGGACAATCAGGAAAAAATGGATACATTCCTAGAAACATACAATTTCCCAAAACTTAGTCAAGAAGAAACAGAAAATCTAAACTGACTGATTACCACCAATAAAATAGAATGAGTAATCAAAAACTTCCAGAAAACAAAAGTCCTAGACCCAGTGTCTTCATAGGTGAATTATACCAAACATTCAAAGAAGAATTAACACCTATGCTTCTCAAATTAGTCCAAAAAATTCAAGAAGAGGGAAGACTCCCTAACTCCTTTTATGAGGCCACCATTACCTTGATTCCAAAACCAGAAAAAGGCATTACAAAAAAAAAAAAAAAAAAAAGATATAGGCCAATATCTCTTATGAACATTGATGCAAAAATCCTCAAAAAATGTTAGCAAACTGAATTCAGCAATACATTAAAAATATTATACACCATGATGAAGTTGGATTTATTCCTGGGATGCAAGGTTGGTACAATATCCACACATCAATTAATGTGACACACCACATTGACAAATTGAAAGATAAAAACCATACGATCATATCAATAGGTGTAGAAAATTGTTCAACAAAATCCAGCATCCATTTATGATAAAAACTCTCAGCAAAGTGGGAATAGAGGAAACATACCTCAACATAATAAAGGCCATATATGATAAACCTACAACTAACATCTTACTTAACTGGGAAATGCTAAAAGTGTTTTCCTTATGATCAAAAACAAGACAAGAATGCCTACTTTCACCACTTCTGTTGAACATCGTATTGGAAGTCCTAGTCATAGCAATCAGACAAGAAAGTGAAATAAAAGATATCCAGATTGGAAAGGAAGAAGCAAAATTCTCGTTATTTGCAGATGACATGATACCATATATAAAGAACCCTAAAGATTGCACCAAAAAACTGTTAAAACTGATCAATGAATTCAATAAAGTAGCAGGATACAAAATTAATATTCAGAAGTCAGTGGTGTTTTTATACACCAATGATGAACTTTCAGAAAGAGAAATTAAGAAAGCAATCCCATTTACAAGAGCATCAAAACAATAAAATATCTGGGAATCAAACTAACCATGGAGGTAAAAGACATGTTCTCGGAAAGTTATAAGTCATTGGAAAAAGAAATTGAAGAAGATATATATAAATGGAATCATATATCATGCTCATGGGTAAGAAGAATCAACATCGTTAAAATGTCCATATTACCAAAGCAATCTATAGATTCAATGCAATCTCTATCAAAATACCAATAGTATTTTTCAGAGAGCTACAACAACAACAAAAAAGTCTAAAATTTACATGGAACCATAAAAGATCTAATAGCCATAGCAGTCTTGAGAAAGAAAAAAAAGTTGGAAGAAACGGCAAACTATGCTACAAGACTACAGTAATCAAAACAGCATGGTACTCTCATAAAAACAGATACCTTTCTTCAATGGAAGAAAATAGGGAGCCCAGAAATAAATCTATGTGTATATGCTCATTTAAAATATTACAAAGGAGGCAAAAATATGCAATGGGGTAATGACAGTCTCCTAAATAAATGGAGATGGGAAAACTGGACAGATATGTGCAAAAAAAAAAAAAAATGAAACTGGACCACCTTCTTACACCATATACAGGAAGAGATTCAAAATGGATTAAAGACTTAAATGTAAGACCAGAAATCATAAAACTTAGAAGAAAACATAGGAAGTAATCTCTCTAATATTGTTACTAGTAATTTCTTTTTGGGTATATCTCCTTGGGAAAGGGAAACAAAAGAAAAATTAAACAAATGGGATTACATCAAACTAAAAAATTTTTGTATGAGTTTTTTGTATATTTTGGATGTTAGGCCTTTATCAGAGGCGTTGCTTGTAAATATATTTTCCCATTCAGATAGTAGTCTCTTTACCTTGTTCACGATTTCTTTTGCTGAGCAGAAGCTTTTTAGTTTGATGTAGTCCCATTTAATTATTTTAGCTTTTACTTCCCGGAATTTAGGTCAAATTCATAAAATCCTCTTTAAGTCCAAGGTCCTTGAGTTTAGTTCCTATGTTTTCTTATGTGCATTTAATTGTTTCAGGTATTATATTCAGGTCCTTAATCCATTTTGAGTTAATTTTGGTGTGTGGTGATAGACAACAGTCTAGTTTCATTCTTTTGCAGGTGGCTTTCCAGTTTTCCCAACACCATTTATTGAAGAGGGTTTCCTTTCTCCACTGTATATTTTTTGGCCTTTTTTTGGCGAAAATTCTTTGCCCATATAAAAGATCTAAAATAAGTCTGGACTCTCAATTCTGTTCCGCTGGTTCCTGTGTCTGTTTTGCTGCCAATACCATGCTTTTTTAATTACTGTCACTTTGCAGTATAGTTTGAAGTTGGGCAGAGTGATACCTCTGGCCCCGTTCTTTTTTCTAAAGATGGCTTTGACAATTCAGGGTCTTTTGTGCTTCCATACAAATCTGAGGATTTTATGTTCTATTTAAAAAATGCTGATGAGATTTCGATGGGGATTGCATTAAATCTGTATAGTGCTTTAGGTAACATGGTTATTTTAACTATGTTGATTCTTCCAATCCAAGAACACAGAATAGCTTTCCATTTCTTTGTATCTTCTTCAATTTCTTTTAATAGGGTCTTGTAGTTTTCACTATATAGGTCCTTCACATTTTTCATTCAATTAATTCCTAGGTATTTAATTCTTTTTGTTGCAATTGCAAAAGGAATTATTTTTTTCCACTTTTTTCCTGACACTTCATTATTAGAGTATAAGAACAATATGGATTTTTTACCATTAATTTTGTATTTAGAAACTTTACTGTATTTGCTTATTGTTTCTAGTAGTGTTGTTATAGAGTCTTTAGGGTTTTTTATTATATAGAGAATCATGTCATCCACAAATAGTGACAATTTGACTTCTTCATTTCCTATTTGGATGCCTTTTATATCTTTCTCTTGTCTGATTGCACTCGCTAGGACCTCCAAAGTTATATTAAATAATGGTGGCAATAGTGGACAGCCTTGCCTTATTCCTGATCTTAGAGGGAAGGGTTTTAGTTTTTCACCATTAAATAAAATGTTGGCTGAGGGTTTGTCATAGATGTCCTTTATTATGTTAATGTACTTTCTTTCTATACCGATTTTGTTAAGTGTTTTCATCATAAATGGATGCTGTATCTTGTCGAAGGCTTTTTCTGTAACTATTGATATGACCATATAATTCTTATTTTTTAATTTATTTATGTTGTGTATCACATTAATTGATTTGCGTATATTTAACCATCCCTGTGTCCCTGGGATGAAGCCCACTTGATCGTGGTGTATAATCTTTTTAATATATTGCTGTATTCAATTTGCTAGTTTCTTATTTAGGATTTATGCATCTGTGTTCATGAGAGTTATTGCTCTGTAGTTTTCTTTTTCTGTGTTATCTTTCCCAAGTTTTGGTATCAGGATAATATTGGCCTCATAAAATGAGTTGGGAAGTATTGCCTCCTCTTCGATTTTTGGAAGAGTTTGAGGAGAATAGATATTAAATCTTCTTTGAATATTTGGGAGAATTCACTGGTGAAGTGGTGTGGTCCAGGACTTTTACTTTTTGGTAGGTTTTTGATGATTGTTTCAATTTCTGTACTGCTGATCACTCTATTTAGATTTTCCAGATCTTCTTGATTCAGTCTAGGAAGATTGTATTTTTCTAAGTACTGGTCCATTTCTTCTAGGTTATTAACTTTGTTATTATATACTTTTTCATAGTATTCTTGTAAGGTCCTTTGTATTTCTGCAATGTCAGTCGTAATTTCTCCCCTTTCATTCCTGATTTTGTTTGTGTCCTTTCTCTTTTTTCTTCAGTGAATCTAGCCAGGGGTTTGTCAGTGTTATTAACCTTCTCAAAGAACCAGCTCTTTGTTGTATTTATTTTTTCTATTGTTTTGTTTGTTTGTTTGTTTTCAATTTCATTTACTTCTGCTCTAATTTTGATTATTTCTTTCCTTCTATTGACTTTAGGCTTCATTTGTTCTTCCTTTTCTAGTTTTTTAAGATAAGCATTAGGTTGTTTATTTGGGCTCATTCTTGTTTTTGGATATAGGCCTGTAAAGATATGAACTTTCTTCTTGTGACCACTTTTGCTGTGTCTCAAAAGTTTTGATAAGTTGTACTATCATTATCATTCATTTCTATGTATCTCTTGATCTCTCTTTTAATTTCTTCTGTGACCCAGTTATTCTTCGGTAGCATGTTGTTTAATCTCTATGTATTTGTGGTTCTTCCTGATTTCTTTTTGCAGTTGATCTCTAGTTTCAAAGCATTATGATCAGAGAACATGGCTGGTATGATTTCAACCCTCTTATATTTGTTGAAGCTATCTCTGTGTCCCAGTATATGGTTGATTCTTGAGAATGTTCCATGTGCACTAGAGAAGAATGTATAAGCAGCTGTTTGGGGATGAAAGGCCCTGTAAATGTCAATTATGTTCAGTTGTTCGAATGTGCCATTTAAAGTTGTTATTTCCTTATTGATTCTCTGTTTGGATGATCTGTCCATTTCCAACAGTGGGGTATTTAGTATATCCCCAACTACAATAGTGTTTTACTCTGTTTCTCCCTTTAGTTCTGTTCATAATTGCTTTACATATTTCAAGACTCCCTGATTGGGAGCATAGATATTAATAAATGTTATGTCTTCTTGGTGCATGATTCCCTTAATCATTGTGAAGTGTCCCTCGGTATCTTTCTTTATCTTTTTTATTTTGAAGTCTATTTCATCTGATATTAGTATCGCTACTCCCACTTTTCTCTGAATGTCATTTGCTTGAAATATGCTTTTCCACCCTTTCACTGTTAGTCTATATTTGTCTTTGGAGCTGAGATGTGTCTACTGGAGGCAGCATATGGTTGGGTATTGTTTTTTGATCCTTACTGCAACCTTATTGGTGAGTTCAGTCCATTTACATTGGGGGTGATTATTGAAATATGAAGTCTTTTTATAGCCATTTTATCTTTTGATTTCTGGTAGTTCAGTGTTTCCATTGCTTCCTTGTCCATGTGTTTCTGTTTCCTTTATTTTGGTTGGCTTTTCTGTGTTTTACCTCTGGTTCTTCTTGTTTCATGTTAAATATTTCAATTCTGAATCTATGGTGTGTGGTTACCATTATGAATATGGAAAGGATAGTTTTATATAAATATACAGTCTTGCATTTTCTTCTGTGTGTGCCTTATCTCCATTCCCCTTTGCAAATTTGATCTTTGAATACTCCCCTTTTCAGTCGTTGTTGTCTCAATTTGTCCCTATATATGCTGAACATTCATTACTATCTTGTTATAACAATTCGCTTCTTATTATTTAAGCTATAAAGCCCTGTTCTTACTAAGGGTTGCACTCCTCCGCTTCTATTTGCCTGATAGTCACTTTACTCCTAATTATGTTTTTTTTGTTGTTGTAATTTTGTTTTAAGTGAGCTGACCTCTTTCAGTATTTCCTGTAGTGCAGGCCTCATAAGGAGAATTTCCTCAATTTTTGTATGTCTAGAAATGTCTTAATTTCTCCTTCATATCTAAAGGAGAGCTTAGCTAGATACATTATTCTAGGCTGCTAGTTCCCTTCACTTTAGTAATTTGAATATTTGATTCCACTCCTTTCTGGCTTCTAAGGTCTGTGCTGAGAAGTCTGACTATAATCTAATGGTTTTCCTTTATAACTTATAGTTATAGAAAACTTACAGTTACCGTTTTCCTTTCCCTAGCTGTTCTGAGCATTCTGTCTTTGTCATTGATTTTTGATAATTTTAAAACAATGTGTCTTGATGAAGGCCTTTTCAGGTTGAGATAATTGGGTGTTCTGTTGACTTCTTGAATTCTATGCTCCAGCTCATTCCTTAGACTTGGGAAATTCTCGTCAACTATTTGTCTGAAAGTACTTTCTACTCCCTGCTCCTTTTCCTTGCCTTCAATATTGCCCATTATTCTTATGTTTCCTCTCCTTATGGTATCAGCTAGTTCTTGAACTTCTCTTTCATTATTTTTCATTCTTTCTATCTCTCTTCTTCCTTCTGATTTATTTCTAGATTTCTGTCTTCTATATCTCTGATCCTTTCCTCCATTTGGTTGGCTCTATTTCTCAAGCTTGTTATTTCATTTTTCAACTCTTGCAGTGTGTTCTTCATCTCCAGAAGTCTATTTGGTTCTTTTTGAGGGTTTCAATCTCCTTACACTGTTCAACCAGTTGTTTTTTTACATTTCTGAAATTGTTGATTTAAGTTGTTTTGGATCTCACTGAGTTTCAGAAGTCCCATCCTGAATTCTCTGTCATTTAAGTGCATATTTCTATGTCTATAAGCTTATTTTCTGGAGATTTTTCTCTTTCTTTCTGAGATGTCTTGTCACCTTGGTTGTTCATGGTGTTTAATGGACTATTTATCAGCCTGGAAATATTTTTGGAAATCATCCTGCTGTTTTCCTTTAAAACAAATGTAGTGTAAGTAAATCTTGTTTTTCTAGTAAACAGAATATTTGATCTGATTCCAGTAAAATTGTGCATGCAAGAAAATGTTTCTCCACTGATTTTAATGGCAACATCAAAAGTACATTCATCATTGCACAGCCCTCAGAATTGAGTAGATTTTATTACCCCTGACCAAGTCAGAAACTAAACTTTTGTACATTTTTAGTATTGTTTTACCATGCCATCTTTATATACTAAATTAAATTATGCAAAAACCAAATAAGATTTTTGCAGAATTCTGTAATCTTTAGGAGAGTTAGAGAAGAGAGAGGTTAGAAATCATTTCTTCACTCCTTCCCTGCTCAGGCACATTTTCTGAAGCCTCAGTATCTCTCCAGGATTAACGTTTTTGCCAAGTGGTCTTCCTCTAGGGTTCCAAGTTTCTCAGAGCTCCATGTTATTATTTCTATCTCTTTTACCTTAATGATTAACAATGATAGTAGTTTTTTACTATTGCTAGTCTCTGGGCTTCTCAGCATCCATTGCTGATTCCATTAATAATACCCACATCTTTGTAAGTTGTCCCCTTGTTAATATTTCTTTACCTGATCGATCTGAGTGACATTCTAGTTTTTCCTAGGACTCTGATTGCTATGTAGAGGTTATATGTAATATATATTAAGCAAATATATAGTCATTAAATGTTTTCATGCTTACTTTTTAGGCCTAAAAGAAGAGCAAGAGAGAGAGAGAGAGAGAGAATAACCCCATAAAACAACCCAGTGATTTTCAACCAAAGAGGTTCTAGTTAGCAATGAGGTGCTCAATTCAACATTATAAAAGTACTAAAGTTATTCTTAGATTAAACCCACAGGCTAATCGAAACAATAAGTTTTGTTTTAGTTTAGTTTAATTTTACTTTGGCTAAAATGATGACAACTCGGTGTGGTACCACTAGTTATCTTAGAATAATTAGAAGGTTTAATTAGTGATTTTATGCATCTAAATAATAACTATGTGATAACTAATTATTTACACTTAGTAACTATAATGAGGCATAAATAAGCAAATATATATATATATATATATATATACATATATGTACATACATAAAAATTTAGAGTTCATAGTGGAAAATCAATAAAAAGGAGTTCTTGGCATTGAAAATTTGTCAATGACTGGCTTAATATTATAACTTCAGTAAAGGAGTCTCTTCTTAACCCTGGGACCTCTTTTTGCAGACTCTGCCACACTCCTCAAAGATACATTACAATGCAGGGCTGCTACTTCCTCGTGAACATTTAATCCTTAGAGGCCCCAAGAAATCAGCTAGGATATCCTTTCGTTGTGAATGTATACTATTGCTTGCTTCAGGCCCATAAATTAGAGAGGTATATAAGAAGAAAGAGTTGGACCAAAATTTGATACTAATCAATTCTAAATTTAAGAATCATTTTCATAAACTAGCCCTAAACTTGACTGTTGGGTGCCTCAATGTATCTAATTCTCTGTTTTGCTTTCCCCACACCAACATTTTACCACCCAGAATTGGATTCACTCCCTTAATAATTCTCGTTTTCTGTTACTTGCCATTAATGATTGACTTCACGCTTCAGTTAGTAGTTTCCAGGAGTGTTAGAGATAAGATTTTACTCACAGTCCCATGTGGGAGCCAATGCATGCTGTGGTTTATGGCAGTAAAAGATAAAAGTTCCTGAAAAATCTTATATCATTCTGATTATTCTTTCCAAGACCATTTTTTTTCGTGAAAGTCTTTTCTTAGGTATCTTTGGCACAACTAGCAATTATTACCTTGAAATCATCCTTGATGCCAAGCAGAACTTTCATAATAGGCCCTGGGTAAGAGGCTTCAATTTTATATAGTTAACATCTTATTTTTCTATCTCTATCTAGATGTATATAGTGGCATAAATATAAACACTAATATATAACAGAAATTCACTTTAGTATAGATTCTTAAATATTTTACTTATTCTTAATGCCTTTTCCTTGGAGATAATTTTTTTTTCTTTTTTTAATACACATGTTGCTAATGTCACATGCATCTGAGAAAAAAAATAGTTACTAAATTTTAAAACCTACTAGGCTATCAGAAAATAATTTATAAGAGCTTCAAGTGAAAAAACCTGGATTTTAAGGTGGGGAGATGTAGGTCTTGGTGTTGGTCTGTATTCTAATATGTAAAGCGAGGAAACTGAGTGGTCAATCCTTCTCTGACCACTCTGTCTCAACCTCCAATTCACAGTCTATACTAACAGTCTGCTCCTCCCACTGATAACACTTCCCATATTTATAATTTTCACAACTTGTAATTACTTAATTGAGCAGACGAATACACCTACTAACAAAGTCAAACTCAACATCCCCTTGTAGCACATACCCTGATCTCATAGTTAAGTATAGACTCTGTGGTTTTGAAAAAAGTACTTGATGTGGTATAAGCTGAACTTGGAATCTCTCTATGTCTGTCTGTCTCTCTCTCTCTCTCTCTCTCTCTCTCTCTCTCTCTCTCTCCCTCTGCTACTTATAAATTGTGTGACTGTCAAAAGGAACTGAATTAATATTTTAAATCTAATTCTTCATCTGTGGAAAACAGATGATAGCTTCTACCTACCTACTTTACGGAATTGCTACAAGTCTTAAAAAAGATAGCTCTATCAAATATACAGCATATATATGAAACTCACTAAATGCGTTTGAATATTTAGATTCACCGTTAGGAGAATTTATCTTTAGAAAAATTCAGCAAGAGATGGTTAATACTTTTGTAAGAAAAATCACAGAAGGTATTAGTAATGACAAGAATTCAAAGTATTAAAAATGTTTACAGAATTACTAGAGGAGTTAATTAATCAGTTAACATGAGCCCACATTAAGCAGGAATGAAATCTTTGCTAAATATGAAAATAATAACAGGAAAAATATTATTTTAAAACAAAGCCAAAACAATAAAACTGCATTAATAGTCTACGGTTTAAAGTTGAATTCTGAGCTTCGATGTGGCCCCCAAGGAGTCACAATCTAAGAATTCAGAAATAAGCTAGTATTCATTCTGCAATCCAACAATAATAATTGTTGAGAATGATAGTGATAAATGTAACAGTAGCAGCCAACATGCACTGACTGCTTACTATACCAGAACTATGTTTCTATGTATTATGTCTTATTTAATTTCCTCAACAACCCTATAAAGTTCGATTTTATTACTACTCATGTTTTATAGATGAGGAAATTTCAAGCCTCTCCTGAGTCTTAGAGGAGTTAAGTAACTTGTCCAAACCCCAGCTATTAAAATTTGAAGTTGGAATAAGACCTTAGGCAGTGAAATTCCAAAGTTACCACTAAGAAAAAACAAGACTTGAATGACAGAATGACTGAATGCAACTACTGTCTCTGTGCCTATTATGTATCCTGTTTTATTTTGCCTGCCAGTCTGAGAAGCCATTTTATCGAAACTACTCAGTTGCTGAACATTCAAGCATTAATTACAAAGGTAACACATGCCCAATCGAATAAAACTGCTGTTAATTGGTGTCCTACTGCTGAGACACATATGGACAAGCAGTATGTGTCAGGAAATTTTCATTCAGGTTAAAGAAACCAGGTATCAAACTCTCAGGAAAACTTGATTTAAGGAGCAGAGGCTTTGTCTACCCACACTAGCTCCACTTTGCTAACACACATGGCACTGAATAAATTGTCTTTACTGATTTCAATATCGCCATTGGGATATTAATTTATTATTAACACACAGTTAAATGACTAACAATTGTATTTTCACTCCTTCTTGGCGTACTATTTAAAATCATAATCATATAATTAAATTATTTGGAATGATTGTTATTTTTATTTTTTATTTTAATGAAGTACTTCTACCCAGTTTTTATTGTTTGTCTTTCTTAAACATTTGTTTTATGTTTAAATTAATTTTATTGTGCTGACATTGGTTAATAAAATTACATAGGTTTCAAATGCACAGTTCAATAATATATCATATATATATTGCACTGTGTTTTCACCATCCAAAGAAAATTTCTTATCACCACATATTTGACCCCCTTTATCCTTATCTACCTTCCCCTCTCCTACTTTTCCCCCTGGTAACCACTAAACTGTTTTCTGTGTCTAAGAGTTTTTGTTTATTTGTTCATTGCTTTCAGTTTTATATCCCACATATGAGCGAAATCATATGGTTCTCAACATTTTGTGTCTGACTTGTATCACTTAGCAAGATAATTTCAAGATCCGTCCATGTCATTGCAAAAGGCAGTATTTCATCTTTTCTTAAGGCTGAATAATATTCCATTTTATATATGTATCACAGCTTCTTTATCCAATCTATCAAAAGATATTTTGGTTGTTTCCATGTCTTAGCCACTGTGGATAATGCTTCAATGAACATTGAGGTGCATATATCTTTACGGATAAATGTTTTCAAAATTTTGGAGTAAATACCAGAAGAAGAATTACGAGTCATATGGTAATTCTATTCTTAATGTTTTCCATACTGTTTTCAATAATTGCTGTGCCAATTTACATTTCTACCAGCAGTTCCTTCTTCTCCCAGTCAGATGGTTGCCTCTTTGTTTTGTTGATGATTTCTTTTGCTGTGCAGAAGCTTTTTAGTTTGATATAGTTCCATTCATTTATTTTTGCTTTTACTTCCCTTGCCAATGAGGTCAAATTATTAAAATCCTCTCTAAATCCAAGGTCCATGAGTTTTGTACTTATGTTTGTTTTCTTCTATGCAATTTATTGTTTCAGGTGTTACATTTAGGTCTTTGATCCATTTTGAGTTAATTTTGATCTTTGGTGACAGATAGCAGTCCAGTTTCATTCTTTTGCAGGTGGCTAATTTTCCCAGTACCATTTATTAAAGAGGCTCTCAGTTCTATTCTAGGCTCTGAGTTCTATTCCATTAATCCATGTGCCTGTGTCTGTTTTTCTGCCAATACCATGTTGTTTTGAATACTGTTGCTTTGTAGTATAATTTAAAGTCAGGCAAAGTGATACCTCGAGTCTTATATACATTTTTTTTCCCCCCAGGATTGCTTTTACTATTCAGGATCTTTTATAACACCATACAAATTTGATGCTTTTTTCTTCTATTTCTTTTAAAAATGCCACTGGAATTTTGATGAAGATTGCACTAAATTTATATATTGTTTTGGGTAATATGACCATTTTAACTACGTTGATTCTTCCAATCCATGAACATGGAATATCTTTTCATTTCTTTGTGTCTTCTTCAATTTCTTTTAATAATGTATTTTAATTTTCAGTTTATAGGTCTTTCATATCCTTTGTTGAGTTTATCCCTAGGTATTTTATTTTTTTGTTGCAATTGCAAAAGAAATTATTTTTGCTTTTTATTTTTTTCTGAGATTTCATTTTTAGTATATAGAAATGCAATAAATTTTTGTACATTGATTTGTGTCCTGCAACTATATTGTATTTGTTTATTGTTTCTAAGAGTTTTTGGTGGAGTCTTTAGGGTTTTCTATATAAAGAATCATGTCATCTGCAAAAAGTGACAATTTGACTTCTTCATTTCCAGTTTGGATGCCTTTTATGTCTTTCTCTTGCCTGATTGCTCTAAATAGGACTTCCAATACTATATTGAATAATAGTGGTGAGAGCAAACAGCCTTGTCTTCTTCCTGATCTTAGAGAGAAAGCTTTTAGTTTTTCACTATCAAATATGATATTAGCTGAGGGGGTTTTGTATGTGGTCTTTATTATGTTGAGGTAATTTTTTTCTATATCGATTTAATTGTTTTAATCATAAATGGATGCTGTATCTTGTCAAAAGTCTTTTCTGCATCTATTGATATGATGTGATTTTTATCCTTTGTTTTCTTAATGTGGTGTATCACATTGATCAACTTGCATATGTTGAACCAACCTAAGCCCCTGTAATGAACCCCCACTTGATTGTGATATATAATCTCTTTAAGGTAGTGTTGTATTCAATTTGCTAGTACTTTGTTAAGGATTTTTGCATCCATATTCATCAGAGATATTGATATGTAGTTTCTGTGTGTGCATGTGTCATCATTACCAAGTATTGGTATCAGGGTAATGTTGCCTCATAAAATGAGTTAGAAATTATTATTTCTTCAATTTTTGGAAGAGTTCGAGAAGAATAGGTATTGAGCTTTTTTCAATGTTTGGTAGAAATCACTAGTGAAGCCACCTGGTCCTGGACTTTTACTTTTGGGGAAGTTTTTAGTGATTGTTTCATTTTCCTTACTGTTAATTGGTCTATTTAGATTTTCCAGTTCTTTGTGATTCAGTCTAGGAAGGTCATTTATTTCTAAGAACTTGTCCATTTCTTCTAGGTTATCAAATTTGGTGGCATGTAATCTTTCAGAATATTCTTGTATGATTCTTTGTATGTCAGAGGTATCTGTCATAACTTCTCATCTTTCACTTCTGATTTTGTTTATTTATGTCTCTTCTGTTTTATTCCTAGTGCGTCTAGCCAGGGAGTTGTCAGTTTTATTAATCTTTTCAAAGAACAAAAACTTTGTTGCGTTAATTTTTTTTCTATTGTCTCTTTGTTCTCCATTTCACTTAACCATCTTCTAATTTTGATTATTTCCTTCCTTCTGCTGACTTTTGGCTTCTTTTTTTTCTTTTAGTTCTTTAAGACATAATGTTAGGTTGCTTGTGTGGGATTTTTCTTGTTGATTGAGAAAGGTTTGTAATGATATGAACTTTCTTCTTATTACTGTTTTTCTGTGTCCTCAAAGTTTTGATATGTTGTATTTTTTTCATTTGTTCCTATATATCTCTTGATCTCTCCTTTTATTTTCGACCAAGTTGTTACTTAGTAGCATGTTGTTTAATCTCCACATATTCGTGGTTTTTCTTGCTTTCTTTTTATAGTTATCTGCAATTTCAATGCATTTTGTTGAAAAATATGCTTGGTATGAATTCATTCTTTTTAAACTTGTTGAGGCTAGTTTTCTATCCTTGAGAATGTTCCATGTGCACAAGGGAATGTATAATTTGGTGTTTGGGGATGGAAGGCTCTGTAAATGTCTATTATGTCCATTTAGTCTAATGTATCATTTAAGGCTGATATTTCCTTATTGATTTTTGCTTGGATATCTATCCATAACTGACAGTGGGTTGCTTATGTCCCCTACTATTACTGTGTTTTTGTAGGTTTCTTTCTTTAATTCTGTTAGTAGTTGCTTTATATATTTCGGTGTCCCTGATTGGGAGCATATATATTGATAAGCATTATATCTTCTTGATGTATGGATTCCTTCATCATTATGAAATGTTCATCTTTGTCTTTCATTATCTTTTTTACTTTGAAGTCTATTTCATCAAATAAATATGGCCACATCCACTTTTCTCTGGATGCCATTTCCTTGGAGTATCATTTTCTACCCTTTTAATTTGAGACTATATTTGTCCTTGCAGCTGAGATGTGTCTCTCAAAGGCAGAATATGATTGAGTTTCGTTTTTTGATCCAAACTTCTACTCTGTGCCTTTTTATTGGTGAGTTCAGTCCATTTACATTTACAGTGATTATTGAGGTTTTTCTATAGTCATTTTATATTATGTTTTCTGATAGAACAATGTCTCCATTGTTTCTTCATCCTCGTGTTTCTGTCTGTTATTTTAGTTTGGTGGTATTCTATGATTTTTTTTTGCTCTGTTCCCTCTTTTTTTATGTTAATGTCTCAGTTCTGTGTGTGTGTGTGTGTGTGTGTGTGCGTGTGTGTGTGTGTGTGTGTGTGTGTGGTTATCAGTAAGTGTTGCTAGCGTAAAAGAAACTAATATATATTCAGCAGTCTTTTTTCTTCTGCATGCACCTTATCTTTGGAGAAATTGCAGGGGTCGTCAGCACACCTGAAGAGCAATGGGTGAACCTCACCTTGGGAAAATCATCTTCATGGTCATGGTATCTCCCCTGCCAGATGTGTGTCTACCCATTTTTTAGATTTGCTGTCAATGCTTTAATTTTAGATACTTTTCACTTTGCTCACTCCATATTTTAATGATTTTGGGGAGTTAAAATTCAATCCAGAAAACTAAAATCTGAGTTAAATAAACTTTTCACATTTAGCCAATAATTCTATCTTTATGTATCAAGCATTGTCTAAAATTTTCAAGTCAATATACTCAATATATTGTATGTATACAAATCAGATGGATTAATCTAGAACTTAAAAGACATTTAGAAAAATTGAGGGCTGGAAATTTTTTAAAACTTATGTTAATTAATTTCAAATACATCTTTTTATTATTAAGCACTTTTTAGAAATAATTTATGATTATGTAATTACAAATATAAGTTGTATACTCATGTGTTTAATACATATATAATAAAAGAGTTATGTATCTCAGATTTTTACTGGACTGCACATTTTTTCATCTCTAGAAATTCTCCAGAGGAGAGCATCACATCTGCATAATCCATCGAACTTTAATTTTTAGTTTCTGACATCACCTATTAGAAGCACACTGTCGCCACCTTCTGACATTGCCGTAGAAAAGCTACCAAAATGTTTAACAGTTTCATTTTCTTCTATCATAATTTCATTATAATTTTACTGTTTGGCATTTCCATTTTTCTCAGTCACTGAATTTGCTCCAACTGTATGACCATTCCACCAAACATTTTTTCTTTTTATGATATCTTAATAGAATAGCTCACTACAATCATACAAAAGATTTTAAGACCAGCTTCAGTATAAAGTTTCACTTACTTTGCATAGAATTATAATTACCAAGATGTGCAGGCACATCTTAGTCCATAACATGTGGCATTTTAAGAATAAAAAACAAAAACACTGACATGACACTCATTGTATGCCATATACTCTTCTAAGAGCTGATGTTTACTAACATATTTAATTCTCCCAACAACTTTTTGGGCTAGAAACTATTATTACCACTATTTTACAGATGAGATAACTTAGGCACAGAAATGTTAACTTGCCAAGATTTATCCTGTTAATAAGATAGAATAGAGCCAGCATTCAAATTCAAATAGGCTGCACAGGCTAAATTAAATGAATCTACTAAAATTGTCACTTATGTTAAGGATAGAGCACTATGTTCTCAACTTGTTTCTCAGCTTTATGAAGAGAACAGTCAATACTAACTACTATTTCATACTGAGGTTCATTGGCTTTTATGCATCTTTTTGAATTGTAAGAAAACTATCGGCTTTGTGTAACTGTCACTAGATTGCTAATGTACATGTAATACAGATACGTTTGCCCATTTAAATAACTTACGGTTATTCTCACAAGAGAGACTTCCATCAGCATTCTGCTAAGAACAAGTAAATGGAATAATTGAGAAACTAAGCTAGAGTATACCAGTTTATTGAGCCGGCTTAGATCTTTGGTGTCTAAATGGCTCGTTAATAATCTCATTTGAATAATTCACTAAATATGTTGTGAACATTATGCAGAAGCATTCGAGAGATATTATATATGGTCCGTATTACTATTTTCCAAACCAGATGACAGTAAGTCATGAATAAGGAAATATTTGCCATTACATATTCCAAAATTTGACCTCTTTAGAAATTAAACAGATAAAAGTTATGTCAAATGGTTTTGTTAAACAAAAACTTATTTTTAATATCATTCACATTATTTTCTTTTGTAAATAATTCTTAGTATTAGATATAATAAGACAAGGCAGTTAAATATCTTCAGTTCTTTCCAATTATCTGTGCCATTGTGTTAGAATTCCTTCAAAACTTAAACACAAATCATATTTTGCTTCAAAATCCGTCTTCATCTCAAACTAATCGAGCTGAATATTCCTTCATTATAAACTAAACATAAAAAACTAAGTGATATTTTCAGGGAATTTTTTTTACAATTAATTAGATTCAGTGTTACTTATATTTCATAGTTTTTTTTTTATTTTCAGTCTTTTTATTTTCTTTTATATTTTAACAGCTATAGTCTACTTTTTACAATTATACTGTTTCCCTCAATAGTAGCGTAATAAAGTATTTTTTTAAATTTTTTATTTGAGTAAAAAATAAGTTGATTTTAAAATCAGTATTTAATAAATACTGAAACCATGGCATTGATTTGTAAATGACTAACAATTATGAAACAATATTTGATATATGCTTTAAAATTCTAATATCATTTTTATTATTTAACCAAATCAAAAAGTTATTTGCAGCATTTGAAAATAAAAACCACATGCAATAAACCATGTAAACAAGGTTAAAGTCAAGAGATTTTAAGTGTTTACTACTTATTGCTATTGGCTGGAAGGGAAAGCTAAATCCAATTTTATATTTTGCAAATAATCTTAGAGATTTCACTAATCTACCCTTCTTCTGATCACCTGTGCAACTTACTACCTGCACATTAATTTTCATATTGATTCATATTGTATAGTTACTTATCTTTTTCTTATCCATTTCCCTTACTAAATTGTAAGGTGTTGGAAACAAGAATTAATCTACAACAGGTATTTTGCCCCTAAAACTGTGCTATGCTTATAGAGTGGTTCAATAGATATTTATCAAATAAATTTGCACTAGGTTATATTGCTATTATTTATACCATATCTTAATTAACATATTTTAAGTCTCCAAAAAGTACATACAGTAAAACAGTAAAATGTACATAAAATGTATATTTTTTAAAATCGATAAAGAAAAATACAAATTAGACAGAAAAGCAAAATAGAAAATATTAAATATCTAATGACGTATAAATATATCATACATGTGATATATAAATATATCATTTTAAATATGATATATACAAATATATCACAAGAATCTACATAGTAAAAATTAGGGCTAAAAATTTTCCAACCATTAAAAAGAATAAAGAAAATAATTCCAGATATATGGCAAATGGTTTTCATGTTCTTTTCACAAATTAAAAAAAAAAAATTCTCAATTTCTTAGAGAAAACAAAGCTTTTCCTAGAATTCATATCTAAAATTATTTTTCATAACGATGCATGAATAAAGAATAAAACCTTGAAATGCGATAGATAAAAGAGTCAATATCGTTCTAGAAAAAAATATTTTTTTTTAATTCAGAGATCCTCAATTAAAGCTTAAGGACATAAATTTCATATGTAATTCAATGCACCTCAACTTTTAAACTATGTTGCTCGACAGACTGAATAAATTTTAAAATGTAACTCTCAATGACAAAATCTATTTATCTTTTTATGCAGCTACCTGAACACATATCAAAGTAATAAACTTGATTTTATAGTATTTATAATGTCATTCTTTCTGATGTTAGTTTAATATCAATAATTTTTACTTTTAATTTGTTAAAACAAACCAGTATCCTAACATTTTTTTCTGCATTTTCTCTATATCAGAAAAAAATGCACCGAAATCATCCAAAGATGTAAGCATTTAAGAGAAAGAGAGAGCTGGAATCAAGGAAGGCTACAATTTTATGCCATTCAGTATTATGATATAATCTGTCAGGAGAGTATTCTTGCCCATCCAGCTTCTCACAGTGGTTTTAAACTGAATGGATGACCAAGAGTGAATTTTTTCTCATATAGATTAACTTACATTATTCCTGTTCAGAGTTCAAAGGTTGAGAAAAGTCAATAAATTTAGAATAATAATCATATTATTCTTGAAGAAAAACTCAACACATTGATACAGTAGTTAATTAGTAGAACGGCCATACCTAAAACTCATTATTTCCTTATTTAAGTATTTGCCTGAGAAACTCAAACCTGGAAAGTGTTAAGGATGAAAGAGGCATGAGGATTAGTCAGGCTGTCTCACAAATTAACTGCTGTAGACTGAAAGTTCATGTCCTTTCACCCCCATAATTCTTATGTTGAAACTCCATCCCCACTGTGATGGTATTTGGACATGGGGCCTTTGGGAGGAGTTAGCGCCCTGATGAATGTGATCAGTGCTCATATAAAAGAGACCCTGGAGAGTTCCCTCTCTCCTTTTGTTATGTGAAGACACAGCAAGAAGACTGGCCACTTAAAAACCAGCAAGTGTGCTCTTACCAGTGGGTCGAATTTGCCAGTGCTATTCATCTTGGACTTCCCAGCCTCCAGAACGATAAATAAATTTCTGTTGTTCATAAACCACCCAGTCTATGTTATCCTCTTATAGCAGCCCAAAAGGATTAAGACAATGACTGACCACAAATTTGAGGAGAGAAACAGTTTACTGCTTTGGAAAAGACAGCACATGACTCAGGGGCCATCCAGGAGGGAATTCTGTATGTAGAGTTCATTAAAGGAAACAGTTAGTGGAGAATGGAGCCCAACAATCAGACAGACTGTTAAAATGCTGGAAGCGAAATGTCTTCCCTATGATTTGACCACGGGTTGGAATACAAGTGAAATCTCCAATAGATATTTACTCTACCTGCCCATTAACGGTACCAGATTTTGTTCATAAATACATTTGAAGAGATTTCATTTGTCTTTAAATTAACACCTCTATCTCCATGTAAGAGACTTCTGTTGGAGCAGTCTTTTCTTTCTACACTGTATACAGGAAGGACCAGAATCTCTATCACCAACTGTGCTACTCAAGTCTCAGGAGATGCTCACCTGTGTTAGTGGAGACCCTGGCAGAACCCCACAACTAACCCCTTAGGCAAATGACATTGATAAGGCCTCATCTCAATCAGCATGAATTGCTTTATATTCATAAACAAAGGATAATTTTTAAATAGATGAAGATATAAAACACAAGACAGCCGTATAATATGCCTTTAACACCCTCCCTACCCCTTGGAGATTTTTGCATTTCAGATATAGTCTTATGAGATATAAAATTCATAGGAAAAGCTAACATATCAGAGCCAACATATAGGTACATCCTGTAAGTACAATCTTAGTTAAAGGTAGAAATAATAAAGGGAATTTGATAGATATTAAGTCATTGTCCTTATTAAGTAAAATACAACTTTGTGGCTGAACTGACGCAGACCTAGTTCAGCGATTTTTAAACATCTTTGACCACAACCTACTTCTATGAAAAATATTTTACACATGGTCCAATATACCATTATATATGTGTGTATTAGTTTGCTAGGGTCGCATAATAAAATAACAGAATGGGTGTCTTAAATATCGGAAATGTATTTTCTCACAGTTCTGGAGGCTGGAAGTGCAAGATCAAGTTGTCAGCACGTTTGGTTTCTCCTAAAGCCTCTGTCCTTGGCTTGCAGATGACCACCTACTCACTGTGTCCTCGCATGGCCTTTCTTCTATGCACACACATCCCTGGTGTCTCTTCTTATGAAAACACTGATTCTACTAAGTCTCACCCTTATGACCTGATTTAACCTTAATTATCTCTTTAAAAGTCCTAGATCCAAACAAATTCTGAAGAAACTATGGTCATAAATGTAATTTCAGCCTTTATTCAGGGCCCTCTACACCAAATCCTGTAATAATATTAGACCCCAAGCAGGATTATCATCAAATTCCCCTAATTAATTCTCAAGCAAATCAATAGTATCCAGATGCTTAATGTTTGCTTGGGAAATCCTCTGGTCTTCACTTCCTAAAACTAATAATGACACAGGACAACACTAAAATTCAGTGATACTGAGAAGAAATAATTATTCAGATATAAGAACAGCAGGCTTCCAGAATAAAAAGAACATGGTAGAGAAAGTTCTAATTTTCTCCATGGCTTGAAGGTTATTACAGAGTGGAAATATAGTTTGAGGGTGGGGGGAAGGAAATTAAAAAAAAAAAAACTTAAAGGAAGAAGTTGATAAATTTGTGGTGTTAAAATAAAAATGACCATGGCCTTTTGAAAAGTGTGAGCTAAGATAGAATATTTCCTGACCCAAAAGACACTATTTCATAATTTTATAAGAATTAAAGTAAAAGAGATCTTATAATGATCTTTCACTCTATCAAAAATATCAGTGTGTATTAATGAAGAACTGTAGCTTATGCTTTAGTATCCTGCTCTTGTCTCCTGTTGAGTGTTGGCTGCTAATAGGTTGTAGGGTTAACTCAGAATATAGTCCCTCTACATACGCAGAAGACTGGTGGCCAGTAGCCAAGGAAGACAGTGCACAAAGAGCTTTCAGCAGTGCCTACTCCCAAGGACATTTTCTGCTGCTCCCATGGATGTTATCAGCATCTGTAACCAAGAAGCACATCTTGCTCCCATCCGTCTGAGAGGGCCACTACTCTGCCTAAGAGATAACCCCTCCCTCTGCTTGTGTGCATAAAAAACTCTGCTTGCTCTTGGTCAGCAGCTGCTTTTTTCATGCAGCTCTGACTGGCTGCTGCTGAAGCTTCCCTGCCTCATTAGTAATAAATGGCATTTCTCACCCCTCTAGTACTCCTGGTGGTTTTTCTGGAATATCTAAACCTAGGTGCAAGTTCCAGGCCTGAGGCTCCTAAGTTACATTGGTCATAGCTGCACCCTTCTCTGGAGAATTTTGCTCAGCAGTGGAAGCCACCTTGATAGAAACATTATGCCTCCTTCCTCACTGCTTCCTCTTGCACCCCCAGCCACAGCACTGTGCAGCCAATGGTAGAGGGATGCAAAAGACTTGCCCTTGTTACAAAGCTGAACCATGTCTGTAATTAGTGCCCTAGAGCTCCGCATGGGATCAGGCAGAAGTTAGAGACCACATCCTCCCTAAACTGTTTCCCCTGCCCTGTCCTGGGTCCCTCATTCCTTCTTCAATAAAACACATACATCTGAATCCCTGAGTCAGGTTGTGAAGCTTAGGAACCCCATGTAGCACAAAGGTGAACTACTCCTTATTACCTGTGGAAAAATTAAACTCATAGGTATAGTGAGGACCACAGAAGTCACCTTTCTTGGAAAAATGTCCTATCTTGATTTCCTCATAGTCTCTTACTAGTAGTACAATTTGGTAGTAGCAGCTTCTAATATCCTAGATGTGTCATTTCTGCCTTGGAGCCTTACATCTTCATTGCTAGTGCTATAAACTGTCGACTCAAGCATTCTCTCTCTTCAGCATCATCTCCTCAACTGTTCTCTTTTAATCCAAATAGTGCTTCATCTACCCTTATAGTCCTCTAATGCAGGCATTGAGCTCTTTCTGGGAATAACTCTTTAGGGAAAAAAAAAAATCTGCAACTGGCAGCAAGAAGCATAAAGTGTCTTATTCCTAGATATCCATATCTGGGTAGGAGAGTCATGGCACAGATTTCCAAATTCCAACTTGACCCATGTTCCCTCCAACCCCGTCAAGATACACAGGAAACTAAATGTGGGCATAAGTCCTAGACTCTTCTTAATATGTCTCAGCAGAAGTTCTGATAGCTGGCTTATCATCTCAGATAAACACATAAATATGTGTGTATTTTCTTGTTTTATATACCAAGATATATACATAACATATGTATGTTCATTCTGAAAAGTTTTTTATATACAAATATCAAAGTTTCATTTCAATGTTAATTTACTCAGATCCACTCTCTGGTGAAGTAAGAGGATATATTTCTTTTATTTTTGTAGGTAGACAATATCTAAGACACAACTTCAGTATTTCCTGCATTATTTTAAAAGATGTAAAGTAAATTAAAACAAATCTAATCTCTTTTATTCTCTTCCTATATCAATAATTTTATTACCTTTATTAACTCTGAAAATCTACTAAACTTTTATCGCTAAATTCAATTCCTTAATGCTACAAAACCAATCCAAGAAAAGCACTTTAAGAGAATTACTACAGTTTCTGGTGATTAAAATCATTAAGTTTGTGCTGTCTGGTTCATTCCTGGAGTTTTTTAAGAAGCTGAAATGTTTATTGTGACACAAGAGCCAAGTTCTTTTAATGTCTTCCTTCACAGCAGAGTTGACTAAAAGCTTTTGTTTTCCCACATGGAAGTTTTAAGGCAATAATTTTGCATAGTAAGGAAAGTTGCCATAATGTCATTTTCAGAGAAGTCAAACACACACACTGATGAAGCTGTTGACAGAAATATAAGTGAATTATGGCTTGGCAAAGCATGAAGCCATTAAAGGAAAATTGTCCTCCAAGTCATCCCTAAGGATCAGCAGATTTTATACTTGACAGCTTTTCTTTGCTTAATGGAGTTTCAATGGGCATTATAGTAGCACAGTTTGCATTAGACGATTCTTTATTTAATGTGTTGAAATATGGCTCCTTGTCAGCATAAGCTCTAGAGAGAGGTGGGGAATAAGGACTATAGAGACTTGCCTAGAAATGAATATGAAATTCCATTTAAAACTAAACAGTCACACTTGTTGTAAGCAATATTTTATGGAGGAAAAGCTTCCCTAAATGAGTGACAGTTTGAATGGTTCAGTGAGTTCTTCTCAGTTCAAAGTTCTCTTTTTCTTTCTTTTTTTTTTTATTCTTACTTTTACAGTGGACTGTGTTAAATTTCTAAACAGAGGTTAAGGGTTCCCTAAACCTAATCTTGACTTAATTTGTAGTCATAATTGAGACAAGTTATTTTGCTTTATTTATATCCAAGACACCTTATTGTAGAATCTAGATAACATCATTAGCATCAAAAGAACGAGAACTTCAAAAGACTAAATAATAAAACACAACAAAATATTAGTATTTATTATATACATACAAGGTCAGATGTATAGAGCATCGTTATCTTTCCATAGCCATAAGGTATCAAGGAGTAAGCATGGATTCTTGGGTAGAAGATATTGAGCCAGTTAGGCTGAATTGAAATGGATAAAATCTTTATCTGAGAGATAGGAAAAAATAAAATCAATTTATCTAGAAAATTAAACTTGAACATTTGGAAGAGTCTAGAGAAATTCAATGTTGGCAATGAAAGTAAACTGTAACGTGAGTTAGGCAATCTTGTTGTAGAGCTCCAGTCCTGGCTCTCTCACTTACCTGGCTTTGTGTCATTGGATACTCGCTGGGTCTCAGTTTTACCTCCAAAATAGGGTTGTTGAATAGATATTTTTAAATCTTTAATTATCCCTTTCCTCCAATTTTTAATCTTTTTTGAAGCTCAAAAATTGTACTGAACTGAACATATACATATCTGCTGTTCTTTAATTTGATCAATTATTTTTTTAGTGGTCTAACATTTTTATTTCTTTATTTTTATTTTTTTAAGTTTATTGGGGTAACATTGGTTAGTACGATTATATAATTTTCAGGCATACATTATAATTTGACATCTATGTATTCTATTGTGTGATTACAACCCAGAGTCCAGTTTAGTTACCATATATTTGATTCCGTTTACCCACTTCCCCTCCCCCAATCTCCCTATATTTGACCCCCTTTACACCATCTATCTCCTTCCTCCTCCTCCACCCCCTAACCTCTGGTAACCCCTAGTACATTGTCTATGTCCCTGAGTCTCTGTTTGTCCTATTCATTTGTTGCTTTTAGGTTTATATGTCACATATAAGTGATAGCACGTGATTTTCAACTTTTTCTGTCTGGCTTATTTCACTTATCATGATTATCTCAAGGTCTGTCCATGTTGTCGCAATGGCAATATTTCATCTCTTCTTATGGCTAAATATTCCATTGTATGTATGTAACACAGCTTCTTTAGTCAATCATCTATCATAGGACACTTTGGTTGCTTCCACGACCTGGCCATCATGAATAATGCGTCTGTGAAAATTGGTGTGCAAATATCTTTCCAGATATGGATTTCCAAGCCTTTGGGGTAAATACACAGTAGAGGGATCGCTAGATCATATGGTAGATCAATTCGTAGTTTTTTAAGGAAACTCCATACTATTTTCCATAGTGGCTGTACCAATTTGCAGTCCTACCAGCAGTGTATGAGGATTCCTTTTACTCCGCATCCTCTCCAACATTTGTTATTATTTGTCCTGTTGATTATAGCTATTCTAACAGATGTGAGATGGTATCTCATTGTAGTTTTGATTTGCATTTCTCTAATAGTTAGCGATGTTGAGTATCTTTTCATGTATTTGTATGTCCTCTAGGGAGCAGTGTCTGTTCAGGTCCTCTGCCCATTTTTTAATCAAATCGTTTGTTTTTCTGTTGTTATTAAGTCATAAGAGTTCTTTACATATTTTAGATATTATGCACTTATCAGAGGCGTTGCTTGCAAATATATTTTCCCATTCAGATGGTTGTCTCTTTACCTTGTTCATGATTTTTTTTTGCTGAGCAGAAGCTTTTTAGTTTGATGTACACTCATTTATTTATTTTTGTTTTTACTTCATTTGTCTTTGAGGTCAAATTCATAAAATCCTCCTTAAGTACGAAGTCCTTGAGCTTAGTTCCTATGCTTTCTTCTATGCATTTCATTGATTCTGGTCTTATATTTAGGTCCTTAAACCATTTGAGTTAATTTTGGTGTGTGGTGATAGAAAACAGTCTAGTTTCATTCTTTTGCAGGTGGTCTTCCAGGTCTCCCAGCACCATTTATTGAAAAAAAGGCTTTCCTTTCTCCACTATATGTTTTTTGCTTTTTTGTTAAAAATGATTTGCCCATATAAATACAGGTTTACTTCTGGATTCTCAATTCTGTTCCATTGGTTCGTGTGTCTATTTTGCTACCGATACCATGCCATTTTGATTACGGTCTCTTTGTAGTATAATTTGAAGTCAGGCAGAGTGATGACTCCAGCCTCATTCTTTTTTCTCAGGATGGCTGTAGCAATTCGCAGTCTTTTGTGCTTCCATACAAATCTGATGATTTTTTGTTCCATTTCTTTTAAAAATGCCGATGGGATTTGATGGGGATTACATTAAATCTGTATAATGCTTTAGATAATATGGTTATTTTAACTGTGCTGATTCTTCCAGTCCAAGAACACAGAATATCTTTCTCTTTCTTTGTATCTTCTTTGATTTCTTCTAATAGGATCTTGTAGTTTTCATTATATAGGTCCTTCACATGTTTTGTTAGATTTATTCCTAGGTATTTTATTCCTTTTGGTGCAATTGCAAAAGGAATTATTTTTTCCACTTCTTTTTCTGACACTTCATTATTAGAGTATAGGAATGCTATGGATTTGTAAATGTTGATTTTGTATCCAGAAACTTTACTGTATTTGCTTATCGTTTCTAGTAGTGTTGTTGTGGAATCTTTAAGGTTTTCTATATAGAGAATTATGTCATCCGCAAATAGTGACAGTTTGACTTCTTTGTTTCCTCTTTGGATACCTTTTATATCTTTCTCTTGCCTGATTGCACTTGCTAGGACTTCCAATGTTATATTGAATAACGGTGGTGATGGTAGACAGCCTTGCTTTGTTCCTGATCTTACAGGGAAGGGTTTTAGTTTTTCACCATTAAGTATAATGTTAGCTGAGGGCTCGTCATATATGGCCTTTATTATGTTAATGTACTTTCCTCCTATACCAATTTGTTAAGTATTTTGATCATAAATGGATGCTGTATCTTGTCGAAGGCTTTTTCTGCATCTATCGATATGATCATATGATTTTTATTTTTTAATTTGTTTATGTGGTGTATCACATTAGTTGATTTGCGTATGTCGAACAATCCCTGTGCCCCTGGGATGAAGCCCACTTGATCATGGTGTATAATCTTTTTAATATGTTGCTGTATTCGATTTGCTCGTATCTTATTTAGGATTTTTGTATCTGTGTTCATGAGAGTTATTGCTTTTCTTTTTTTCGTGTTATCTTTACCAGGTTTTGGTATCAGGGTAATATTGGCCTCATAAAATGTATTCGGAAGTATTGCCTCCTCTTTAATTTTTGGAAGAGTTTGAGGAGAATAGGTATTAAATCTTCTTTGAATATTTGGGAGAATTCACTGGTGAAGCGGTCTGGTCCAGGACTTTTACTTTTTGGTAGGTTTTTGATGATTGTTTCTATTTCTATACTGCTGATCGCTCTATTTAGATTTTCCAGATCTTCTTGATTCAGTCTAGGGAAATCGTATTTTTCTAAGTACTGGTCCATTTCTTCTAAGTTATTAAATTTGTTATTATATACTTTTTCATAGTATTCTTGTAAGATCTCTTGTGTTTCTGCAATGTCAGTCATAATTTCCTTTCTTTCATCTCTGATTTTATTTATTTGTGTCCTTTCTCTTTTCTTTAGTGAGTCTAGTAAGGGTTTGTCTATTTTATTAACCTTCTCAAAGAACCAGCTCTTTGTTGCATTTATTTTTTCTATTGCTATTTTTTGTTTTCAATTTCATTTATTTCTGCTCTAATTTTGATTTCGTTCCTTCTGCTAACTTTAGGCTTAATTTGTTCTTCCTTTTCTAGTTTTATAAGATGAAGTGTTATGTTGTTCATTTGGGTTCCTTCTTGTTTTTGGATATAGGCCTGTAATGATATGAAATTTCCTCTAAGGACCGCTTTTGCCATGTCCCAAAAGTTTTAATTTGTGTTCTATCATTATCATTTGTTTCTATGTTTCTCTTGATCTCTCTTTTTATTTCTTCTATGACTCAGTTATTCTTCGGTAGCATTTTGTTTAATCTCCATATATTCGTGTTTCTTCCTGATTTCTTTATGCAGTTGATCTCTAGTTTCAAAGCATTATTATCAGAGAATATGGTTGGTATAATTTCAAGCCTTTTATATTTGTTGAGGCTATTTCTGTGTCTCAGTAAGTGGGCAATTCTTGAGAACGTTCCATGTGCACTAGAGAAGAATGTATAAGCAGCTGTATTGGGATGGAAGGCTCTGTAAATGTCAATTATGTCCAATTGGTCTAATGTGACATTTAAGGCTATTATTTCCTTATTGATATTCTGTTTGGATGATCTGTCCATATCCAACAGTGGGGTATTTAAGTTCCCTACTATGATAGTGTTTTGGTCTGTTTCTCCCTTTAGTTCTGTTAGTAATTGCTTTACATATTATGAGGCTCCCCAATTGGGAGCATAGATATTAATAAGTCTTATGTTTTCTTGGTGCATGACTCCCTTTATCATTATGTAGTGTCTCTCGCTATCTTTCTTTACCTTTTTTATTTTGAAGTCTATTTCATCTAATATTAGTACCACTACTCCCGTTTTTCTCTGAATGCCATTTGCTTGGAATATCATATTCCACCCTTTCACTGTGTCTGTATATTTTTTTGGAGGTGGCATGTGTCTCCTGGAGGCAGCATATGGTTGGGTTTTGTTTTTTGATCTATTCTGCAACTCTGTACCCTTTACTGGTGAGTTTAGTCCATTTACATTTAGGGTAATTAGTGAAATATGAGGTCTTCCTATAGCCATTTTATCTTTAGCTTTCTGGTAGTTCAGTGTTTCCATTGTTTCCTTGTCCTCGTGTTTCTGTTTTCTTTATTTTGGTTGGCTTTTGTGGCTTTTGCCTCTGGTTCTTCTTGTTTTATGTTATATACTTCAATTCTGAATCTTCAGTGTGTGGTTACCATTACAAATATGTAAAAGATAGTGATATATATATAGTCGTCCATTTTCTTCTGCATGCGCCTTATTTCCTTTCCCCTGTGCGAATTTCAGTCTTTGAATCCTCCCCTTTTCAGTCATTGTTATCTCAATTTGTTTCTATGTATGCTGAACGTTTATTACTATCTTGCTATAGCAATTCTCTTCTTATTATTTAAGCTTATAATGCCCTGTTCTTAGTAAGGGTTGCACTCCTCTGCTTCTATTTGCCTAATAGTCACTTTACTCCTAATTATGTTTTTTTGTTGTTGTTTATTTGTTATTCTGTTTTAGATGAGCTGACACCTTTCAGTATTTCCTGTAGTGCAGGGCTCGTAGTGGAGAATTCCCACTATTTTTGTATGTCTGGAAAAGTTTTAATTTCTCCTTCATATTGAAAGGAGAGCTTAGCTGGATACATTATTTTAGGCTAGTAGTTCCTTTCACTTAATAGTTTAAATGTTTGATTCCATTCCTTTCTGGCTTGTAAAGTTTGCTCTGAAAAGTCCTATGATAATCTAGTGGGTTTTCCTTTGTAAGTTACTGTCTTCTTTTCTCTGGCTGCCCTGAGAATTCTGTCTTCGTCGTTGAGTTTTGATAACTTTAATCCAATGTGTCTTAATGAAGGCCTTTTTAGGTTGAGATAATTGGGTGTTCTGTTGACTTCTTGAATTATATGTTCCAGCTCATTCTTTATATTTGGGAAATTCTCATTCACTATTTATCTGAAAATGCTTTCTAGTCTCTGTTCCTTTTCCTCGCCTTTGGTAATGCTCACTATTCTTATGTTTCCTCTCCTGATGGTATCAGCTAGTTCTTGAATTTCTCTTTCATTATTTTTCATTCTTTGGTTTCTCTCTTCTTCTTTCTGATTTATTTCTAGATTTCTGTCTTCGGTATCACTGATCTTTTCCTCCATTTGCTCGATTCTATTTCTCAAGCTCGTTATTTCATTTTTCAGCTCTGCAGTGTGTTCTTCATCTCCAGAACTTCTATTGGGTTCCTTTTGAGGGTTTCCATCTCCTGGCTCTGCTCACATAGTTGTTTTTTCAATTTCTGAAAGTGTTGATATAACTCGTTTTGGAACTCACTGATTTTTTTCAGAAGTACCATCCTGAATTCTCTGTCATTTAAGTCGCATATTTCTATGTCTGTAAGCTTATTTTCTGGAAATTTTTCTCTTTCTTTCTGTCATCTTGGTTGTTCATTGTGTTTAATGGACTATTTCTGTGCCTGGGCATTAATGGAAGTGTATTCTGTTGTTTTTCCAGAAAGATTTATTATGTAATGGTCTCTCTTTAGCCTGCTGCAAAGAAGGCACTTTTCTTTTGGTTTCCAGTAGGTGATGTCTAAGCCTCTTGGATCCCTGCTTTATATAAAACCTAAATGTCTTTTTTATTTTCTTGTAGATATTTAATCTCACTTGCTACTCTTAGTTTCAGTCCCTGTCAGTGTTAGCATCAGTTTCAGTAGCGTTTGCTCAGATTCCTCTGGGGCTCCGTGGTGATCAGTGTTGGAGGGTATGGGGGAGATGCCCTCTGGGTTGGGAGTTGGGGGCTGTGGCTCAGCCTTGGTTTTGCAACTGGGGCCAGTAAAAATCAACTGTTTTTTTCTCTGTAGTCCTGTATTGCTTCTCTGCTTCCTGCCCTGATGACTGGGCCCTGCTGCTAGCTGCTAGAAGTTCCTGCACTCCCAGACAGGCTGATCAGGGAAGTCACTGCAACTTCTCCCATCCTTCTTCTCTTGCAAGGAGCTCCAGTGGCTGTGAGAGGCAGCTTCTTTATTTCTCCGAGTCTACCACCTGATACCCAGGGTTCTGACTTGTGGTAGTTCTGATGCACAGATCCCATGCTCAGACATGCTGGTGTGCAGTTTGGGTGTTTTTTGTTGCATTTTAGATGTTCAGCTTATTGTTGTTTCAAGGGGAGAGACTGGGGCCATCTCTCACTCCTCCATGTTTCTGAAAGATCTTATTTGATCAATTTTTAACTGAAGCTGATCATGGCACAATTGATTCCATTGCAGAAATCGTTAAGTAGGCAAAAAATAAATAAATATATAATAACCAACTGGGGTCAATTTAACTTATTAGCATAGTTAATACATGAGTGTTCTTGGCCATTTGTAAGTTGCATTATTCTTTCTTCTGAGCACTTGTCGCACTTTATATACCAATTACATGGCAATTAGCAAATACATTATATTGTCTTATTTTATGCTGATGGAGCCTATAATTCTCACTGCCTAGATAAACTCTTTAGTTTCCTGGATTGTAATTTGGCTACACTTCTCTATTCATAACTTTGTGGATAGCAAGTACTAAAATAAAGGTTTGCAACTGCTTTATGAGTAGTAAGTGTTAGGATAAATGTTAAGTATTGCCTCATTTTTGATGATGAATGTGTTCACGTAGCTGGCAAACGACAGAGCTGGAATTCAAACCAAAGCATCTAAAACCAGAGCCCACTGTGTAAGCCTGAAAATGAGAAATGTTTGTCTCTAAGTTAACCAGTGTAAATTAGAAGAAATGTTACTTTTTTAATATGTGGAGATTAGGATAAGATGTTATTTTTGATAGAAGTTTTTCTAGAGCAGAGTTGGCAAACTATAGTCAATTCCAGTTCTTCGTCTCTTTGAAACAAAGTTTTATTGGAACATAGCCATATTCACTTATTTATACTTTGTCTGTAGTTGATTTTGCATTACAATGGCATGGTTGAATAGTTGAAATGGAGACTATCTGGACCCCAAAGCCTGAAATAGTTATTATCTGATCCTTTACAGAAAAACTTTGCATACCCCTTGTCTAGAGGAATCCTACTGAGGGCTCCTCTCTTTGGATAATCCGCCTTCTATCCTTCCTCTTGTGATTTCATAATGAAAAGATGTTACAAAACCATGTGTGTATCCAAACTCATTCTCTTCACCCTAAAATTCAAAATAAGACGTTCTTTTTGCCTTTTTCTTTAAACCATCTAATCCATTTTTTATCTACTTCTTTTCCATCAATCATTTTTTAAAATTTAAATCTTTGCTTTGTTATCAGTTATTCTGTTTTAGATCTATAAGTAATATTATAGTCTCCATTTTGATTCATTTTTATTAAAATATCCTACACATTTTATGTTAGTTAAAAAATGTCAATAAGTAAGTTACTTTCATCTTATCATTTTGTGCTGATCCTGGATCAATTTTCTCTCAGATTTATTCCTCCCCCTTCCTCCTTTGCTCCTATCACAGGAGATCTGATCTCTGCAGAATGTATTTTACAGACGACACTGGCATCCAGAGGGGCTCAGCCAATGGGAGGCCCCTGGAAGTTGGAAAAGTAAGGAGAAGCCAGCGTATTTCTCTCTCTCCCTATATCCCTATTGCAGTTGGAGGGAACAAGGCTACAGCAACTTGGGTTCCAATAACACTTCCTCCCTTTGTAGGTGGTCCAGGCCTCCTTCCATGGCTAATTTCTGGACTGCCTCACCACTCCATTTAGCTTTATCACCTTTTCATCTCTTGTGGAATCATCCCCCTGTATTTAATTCCTTTAGGTGTAAGTTCTTGATTTATTTTCTTTGGCTTGACATTAATCTATAGAATTCTATTTTGTATAATATTTAGAAATAGACCACACTCGTAATATTTTGTTAATTGTCAGACATGGCTTTATCAAAAAAAAGGTCTACAAGAATTAGTTAATCAAGTCATTTAAATATAACATATGTTTCATAAAATATACTGCTATTAGAGCAGTCCTGAAAATTGAGTTTTCAAGAAATGAAAAGACAGGCCATGACTTTTCACTTACTTTGAACTCTGTACACAACATGTTGCCAAATTCCATAGAAAAAATATGAACCCAACTTCACTTTAGGCAGGATGAATTTCAATTTGAGAAAATATTTCAAAATTTTTGTTTTGAGATGTAAATTATTACTGGAAATTTCTAACAAAATATAATATTGGGGAATTAAAGAAAAAAGTCTCTGTCATTTCCTCAATCTTAAGCTAAATGCTCTCAATAAGAACTCAGCATGAAGAAAATATGAATGCCTCCCATAAGATTCCTGTCTTTCCTAAGGATAGAAACCAAACATGACTTGCAATGTGATACTGAAGTGAAAATGAATGATGGTCAATAACATTTCCAGGTTTAAGGGTCAGGATGCATTGCTCTGTCTAAAAAGTTTTAATATTTATGTTAGATGTTATGCATGACAGTTTTTTACATTCTGAATATAATGTGATGTTTTGCATTTTTTAATTTAAAAAAAAAACTGAGATAACATACATTACAGCACATGGAAACCTCCCTTAAGGAATACTTATATGACTGTGTAATGGAGTTAAAAATATTTTTATTGTCTGAAGAGTCACTGAGTTTCTTATTATTTCTTTCCTCTACTCTTATTTTTCCAACTTCTCTTTATTCTTATTCTAGGTAATGTTTTGTAACTATATGGCCAGAGTATGCGTTTTGGAGTCAGAGACATCCAAGTGCAAATCTCAGATTCCCCGCTTCTGACCTGGGAACATTACTTACTTCTCTGAGTCTCCACTTCCTCATATCTAAAATGTGTATAATATATCTCTTCCACAGGATTTAGTTAGTACAAAATAACTTTAAAATATGTTAAGTTCTTCCAAATTATGGGCACTCAGAATATCTTGTTCTCTTCACTTTCCTTCTACCCTGCACTCCCTGCTAACTTCAGTACCTTCACATATGATCCAACAACAAATGCCATATGTACTATTATCTGTGTTAGCTTTTCCTCTTTAAGCTTGGATTGTCTCTTTCTAAATATATCTATGTGAAGAATTAGAGTAAAATACACTGCAACATGTAAATTTGCATTTCTGTCTGAGTTGAGTTTATTCTGGGAATAGTTATGTGTCTACTTGCAGCTAATTTTACCTTAAACCACAGAAGATCTATGGGACTTGCTCTCTTTTACTTTTCTCTCCCCTAATCTATGATCAACTCTCTTACCCCCATTATCACCACACAATATAGGAGAGAATGCACGGCCAGATGTGGAGAATTTCAAACATGGCTCTGGAGAGTCCTGAGGTTTCTGCTTCTGAACATCTGTAGGATGGACAGCTGACTAGGAAGACCATTTACTCAGAGCAAGGACCAGATTGCCATAGGTTACAGATACCCTGGTGATGCTATTAAAATAAGATGCCTGTTGTCAATTATAAACAGCTAACTCCAGGAGATAACAAAGCTTCTAAACGAGAGGTAAATTGTAAACTTTTAGCTGTGAAGAGAAGGTATATTCATTTCTCAGAAGTGAAAGCCAATATTTAAAAGACATATTTTCATATTACTGACTCTTTTTCAGTTGTGATAGAAAAATCCTATTTTAGATTGATTATTCATGGATGTCACTAAACTTTAATGAAGCACAGGCAGGACGCTTTATGACATGCTTGCACTAACCCAAAGCTGTACATTTGTGTCAGCTCAGAAAAAGAAGGTTTAGTGTTTTCTGCCCTTACAATTGCTGTACATCTTCTATTTTTGTTGCAAAGGTGTCATTTAGATTTCTACTCACTCTACCACTTAGATATAGTAATATGTTTTTTAATAAATATTTTAACTTCTGTTAATTTTTTCATTCGCTATCAAAGCAAGCACTTTTTAAGTTACATATTATTAATTCTAAGGCAAGAAAAAGCAGAGTTGGAGAAAAGCAGGGGGCTGGGGTGGAAGAAGAGTTAGGGAAAGTATTCCATGCTCTTACTCCCAGGAAAAGTAACAGCCCTTGATGTTTTTACAATATATGCTTTTCTTGGTAGTACATTCAACTTAGTTATTCAAAAAAAATGTTGGGAGAAGGGATCGATAAAAATGAAAGTTTCTGGAAATTAAAAACAAATTATCTAAATCACTGGCATAAAACTTACCCATTTCCTATGCCCCATGATTGAGAAAGGTCTCAGTATCTGCTGGCTTCACCAGGTGAACACCTGAACTTACTCTGAAGCCATGCCTCTGAGGGATGAGGAGTTCTAGAGAAAGGACTGTGGAAGTATCTGCCAATGACAGAGAACTATAGCCATGAGGGCCAAAACCAAAAAAAAGTTCAGAGGAAACATTGTTGTTTGTGATGTCCCCCTTCTTAGACATGGATTCCAAGGAGACTCTATCCTGGAGCCCCAGTGCTGGAAAGACTAGGAGCATCCAATTAGCTGGTCATGCGGCTGCTGGAATTAAAAATATCAATGGAGGAATGGACTGAGGGATGTGAGGGCTTTTTCCAGCTAGAAATAGAAATTATGTGGAATTTGCTTTTGGCTTATAAATTCCCCTTGAGTTCTTAATCATTCCGGAATGGGAACCCCTGAGAGTGTGATGTTAGCTTCTTGCCAAGCAAACCGATGAGGACATAGAGTTTATTCTAGCTTAATGTGAAAACAAATAGAATCATAACTAGTTCCCTGGTTATTGTCGAATATTATATAACTGTTCATGTAATCTCAATGGCAATTAGTAAATTTTGTTCAGCTTTCACCAGAACAGTACATTAAAATCTCTCTTGTTCTATATCACTTGTGCTGTCAAATTATATAGTTATTTGGGGAGTATGGTGAATTTGAATTACCACGCAAGGGGGTCTTTTCAAATTACTACACTTTTTTCTCTGTATTAGAGAACTCAGCTCTTTTTCCACTCCATTTACAAAATTCTACATAATTGTTTCAGGTTTGCAATCAGACTGTCACAACATATCATGGAAATATTTGTTTTCATGGTGGCTGTACAATTTGCAATTATGCTTTAACCTGTCTTGATTCCTTCCTGTCTGATCAGTGTGTGACCATGTTGTCCAAGTGGCTAGGTAATCTTCTTGACAGAATCATCAGACATAAAGCCAGAAATGTATATATAAACCACAAGCTACATTCTTTTACTTACAGTTTTATTGAAGAATAATTGACATACATAAACTGCACATATTTAAACTATTCAATTTGATTAGTTGTAATACAAAAGGTATAAGTATATACTTTCAAACTAATTATCACAATCAAGATAGTAAATCACTCCCAAAAGTTTCATCATGCCTCATTTTAATCCCCCCAACCTTCCTTTCTACCAGCTACTTCCATCTCCAGGCAGCTACTAATCTGCTTCTGTCACTATAAACTAGTTTGAATTTTCTAGACTATTATATAAATGGAATTATACAGCACATAATCTTTTGTGTTTTTCACTCAGTACAATTATTTTAAGATTTGTCTATGTCGTAGCATGTATCGATAGTTCATTTTTATTATTGCTGAGTAGTATTCCACTGTATGGATATGCAAATCCAGTTACCTGCTGATGAGAACCTGTGCTGTTTCCAGTTTTTTGCTACTACAAATAAAGCTGTTGGGAACATTCATGTATGAGAATTTGTATGGAAATATCTTTTGTAACTATGAGTTAGGCAAAGATTTCTTATGTAAAAGATTAAAAGCCAATCCATAAAAGAATGAATTAAAAATTTCTGCTCATTGAAAAACTTTATTAAGAAAATGTAAAGACAAGCTAAAGGCAAGAAGAAAATATTTGCAAATCATATATACAATGAAGACATATATGCAGAATATTTTTTAATTTCAAAACTCAATAATAAGAAAATCAAATTAAAAGTTCGGAGCAGATTTGAACAGACACTTTACTAAAGAAGACATATTGATGGCAAATAAGTGAATGAAAAGATGCTCAACATCATCCATTATAAGGAAAATTCAAATTAAAACCATAAAGAGATACCACTACACATTTATTGGCATGACTCAAATTAAAGTGACTGACCATATGAAATACTGGAGAGATCACAGAACAACAAAGACTCTCATATACTGCCAGAGGAATTGTAACATTGCTATAACCATTTTGGAAAGCTGTTTGGCAGTTTCTTAAAATGTTAAACCTATACCTCTCAAATGGTACCACAATGATACTGTTAGTTTTTACTCATGAGCAAAAAGAGTATATCCATAAAATTTTTTATCACTCTTGGGTAATAAAAGTTCCTCTGCCCATATTTAGTCACCAAAAATTAGTCTTTTAAATATGTAAAATTTCCATTTCCAGGTAGTCAGTCAGACTTCAAGCTTCCTCTCTACCCCAGCTCAGGCTCACTGAAGGCTGGCACCTGTGTGTGACTGGTTTCTTCTCACTTTCTCTTCCACCACCAAATGGTCCTTCATCTCTCCACTAACAGATTTCTGTCTCCTCCAGGGTCTTGCCCTGGAAAGAACAGATTAAGATTATATGCGATGATATCAGGATAATCTGATTTCTCTAGATGTGTTAACTTTTCAAAACTGACATTTTTCCTTTTAAGGATCTTTGTAGGTTTTCTTCAGACACTTTTCTTGTATTGCTTGCAGTTGCTGAAATGTGTCCACTGCAGATCCATGACATAGGTGTTGAACTCCCTGATGAGAGAAATGAGACCTGAATAAATGGAGAGACAAATATTGTTAAGATGTCAATTACACCCAGATTTATCTAAAGATTCGATGCAATCCTAACTAAAATCCCGTTAGTTTTTTTTAATAGAATTGACTAGTTGACTCGAATTTATAAGAAAATTTATAAGAACTTAAAATAGCCAAAAATCTAATTGAAAAAAGAATAAAGCTGGAGGATTGATACCATCTGACTTCAAGATTAATCATAAAGCTTCATACAGTATTTGAGACATGTAGTGTTGGCATAAATATAGAGAAATAAGTCATTGGAACAGAATAGAAGGTCCAGAAGTCGTTCTATACATAAATGGTTAATTAACTTTTGAAAGGATACAAAGGCAATTTAGTGAAGAAAAATATAGTCTTTTCAATAAATGAGGCTTAAACATTGGATATCTGTATGCAAAAAAAATGTTTAACTTGAATCATAGCTTGAATTATATAAAAAATAACTCAAAATGAATTCTATCTGCAAATGTGAAGCCTAAAATTATAAAACTTCTAGAAGAAAACAAAATAAAAAATCTTTGTGTCCTTTGATTAAGCAACAACTTCTTAGTTATAAGGCCGAAAACACAATCCATAAAAGAAAACATTGATGAGTTAGACTTCATTGAATTCAGAACTTCTGCTCTTGAAAGACACTGTTAAGATAATAGAAAGACAAGACGAAAACTAGGAGAAAGTATTCGCAAGTCACATATCTGAAAAAAGGCTTGTATCCAGAAAAAAGGCTTGTATCCAGAAAAAAACGACAAACTCAAAAGTCAATAACAAGACAACAAACAACGAAATTAAAAAATAAGTAAAAGATTTGGTCAGACAAATGAAGATATACAGATGGCAAATATGAACATGAAAAGATGCTTGACATCATTAGTTTTCAGGAAAATGCAAATTAGAACCACAAGATACCACTACATACCTATTAGATCGGCTAAAAAAATAAATAAATAAATAATTGACTTTGTGAAGTATTGACAAGGATATCAAGCAACTGAAGTTTTCATACACTGTAAATTGTATAATCTCTTTTGAAAATTATTTGGAAAAATTAAATATGTACCTACACTATGACCCAGCCGTTGTACTCCCAGATGTTTACTGAAGAGAATTGAAGGTTTAAGTCCACACAAAGATTTGTATATGAATGTCCATAGCAGTTTTATTTTTAATAGCCAAAAACTGGAAGCAAGCCACATGTCTATCAACAAGGAAATAGATAAACAAATTGTGATATATCCATATATCAAAATGCTATTTGCAAACAAAAAGGAATGGAGTGTCGATACTTGCAATGACATAGATATAGCTCCAAATTATTATCTCTAAACTGAAAACTAGTGACAAAAGGTAGATCAGTGGATGCCTGGAGGTAGGGGAATGGTGCATGAGGGCACAGTGGAAGGGATTATCAAGGAACAGAAAGACATTTTGGAAGTAAAGAATATTTTTATTATATTAATTTTGGTGATAGTTTATGGATGTTTAAATATGGCGAGACATCAAAGACTAGCCCTTCTCAGCTGGGATATGGGTGCAGCTGTGGACCTCTGCCATTAGATTTCTGTCTGAGTCTTGCTACCACTGTTTCTAAACAGTGTAACTCTGTGCTAAACACTCTATTCTACTTATCTGTAGAGTGGGGATGTAATACTTCCCCCATAAGGTCTGGTAGATGAAGATTCAGTGAGTGACGTATGCAGACTCAGTTATTCTTGAAAAGCACTATTAATCTATAATTAGAGTTACAACAACATTAAGATTCACTGGTCCAAAGAGGCTGGTGGAACTTGTAATGTAGTACATCCTTTATGTGTCAAAGAGGACAACCCTGAAAACTACATGTGCTCATATCATTGCCAATTCTAAGAAAATAATGCAATACCTTCTAAGAAAAAAATTAGGTCACATTTACCTGAAAGAGCACTGTGAAAAAAAAAGCACATAGCGACATGTCACCTTGAGAACCGTTTTAAAAATAACCAGCAGAATAAACAAAAAGAAGGAATGTAGTTGTTACACTATGGGGAAAAATTGTTCTTGAGCAAAATGTCTATTGCTCTTTCACAGAGAGAGTCTAACTAATTAGAATGAATTAATATTGGTAGGGTTCCCATCAAATGGATTAATACTGGCTGACATGTAATCAACAAAGAGTGATGATAAATGACGATGTACTGAGTTAGGGTGATGTGATTAAGAGACTCTATAGAAGTCCAGGCTGCCTTTTATTTGGCTTAATATTTTCCTGAATGGATTGAAGAAGTTTTTTTAAACTACATTAATTTAAATGAGTAGGAAATAGTGGAGATGACAGATAGATATTAAATTTCAAGCCTGGGTCTATAGTGAGCATCTGTTTATTTCTGTTTGCTCTATGTCTATTATCTATCCTGAAAATAATAGCCTGATTTTGTTTGGGGGAATCATTTCTCCTCTTATTTTCAATCATGTGATTTTAATGTGGGTAATACCACTCATAGATTCAGGGTGTATTTTGGAACTTTTACTAGATTTGTCAAGGAAAAGATGATCGTTATTTCTTCTGGGGCTGTATAAGTAGTTAGCTAGGAGCACAGATCTACCAAAGGTCATCACACATCGTATGGAAAGGTTCTGTCTAACCAGTAATGCCAAGTAAAGGGGAGAAAGAGAGAGACAGAGACAGAGACAGAAAGACAGACAGAGAGAGACAGAGAGAATATGGACATCTGCAGTCATCATTTGAATCCCTAAATGTAGCATCTCACTATGACCAAAACCAGACATATTTTTCAAATTTTTTTTATTCTTTTTTTTAAATTAAGTTTATTAGGGTAATATTGGTTAATACAATTATATAATTTTCAAGTGTACATTATAATTTGATATCTGTATATTCTATTGTGTGTTTACCACCCAAAGTACAGTTTCCTTCAGCTACCATATATTTGATCCCCTTTACCCACTTCGCCCTCCCGCAACCTTCCTATATTTGACTCCTTTACCCCGTCTACCTCCTCTCACCTCCCCCACCCCTAATCTCAGGTAACCACTAGTACATTGTCCATTTCCCTGAGTCTCTGTTTGTCCTGTTCATTTGTTGCTTTTAGGTTTATATGCCATATATAAGTGATATCATGTGATTTTCAACTTTTTCTGTTTGGCTTATTTCGCTTAGCATGATTATCTCGAGGTCCATCCATGTTGTCGCAAATGGCAGTATTTCATCTCTTCTTATGGCTGAGTAATATTCCATTGTATGTATGTACCACAGCTTCTTTATCGGATCACTTCAATTGCTTCTGGCCACTGTGAATAATACTGGTATGAACATCGGTGTGCAAATATCTTTCCAGATATGGGTTTTCAAGTCTTATGGGTAAATACCCAGGAAGGGGATCATATGGTAGATCAATTCATAGTTTTTTGAGAAACATCCATACTGTTTTCTATAGTGGCTGTGCTAATCTGCAGTCCCACCAGTAGTGTATGCACATCCTTTTTCTGCACATCCTATCCAACACTTGTTATTGCCTGTCCTGTTGATTATAGCTATTCTAACAGGTGTGAGATGGTATCTCATTGTGGGTTTGATTTGCATTTCTCTAATAGCTAGCAATGTTGAGCATCTCTTCTTCCTGATTTCCTTTTGCAATTGATCTCTAGTTCCAAAGCATTATGATCAAACAGAAAACATGGTTGGTATAATTTCAAGCCTTTTATATTTGTTAAGGCTATTTCTGTGTCTCAGTAAGTGGGCAATTCTTGAGAATGTTCCATGTGCACTAGAAAAGAATGTATAAGCAGCTGTTTTGGGATGGAAGCCTCTGAAATATCAATTATGTCTAGTTGGTCTAATGTGTCATTTAAGGATGTTATTTCCTTATTGATTTTCTGTTTGGATGATCTGTCCATATCTGAAAGTAGGGTAATTTGGTCCCTGACTACGATAGTGTTTTGGTCTGTTTCTACCTTTAGTTCTGTTAGCAATTGCTTTACATATTTCAGGGCTCCCTGATTGGGAGCATAGATATTAATAAGTGTTATGACTTCTTGGTGCTTGATTCCCTTTATCATTATGAAGTATCCCTCAGTATCTTTCTTTACCTTTTTTATTTTGAAGTCTATTTCATCTAATATTAGTATCACTGCTCCCACTTTTCTTCAAATGCCATTTCTTGAAATATGAATTTTCACCCTTTCACTATGAGTCTATATTTGTCTTTGGAGCTGAGCTGTGTCTCCTGGAGGCAGCATATGGTTGGGTTTTGTTCTTTTTGATCCATTCTGCAACTCTATGCCTTTTACTGGTGAGTTCAGTCCATTTACATTTAGGGTGATTAGTGAAATATGAGGTCTTCTTATAGCCATTTATCTTTTGCTTCCTGGTAGTTCAGTGTTTCCATTGCTTCCTTGTACTTGTGTTTCTGTTTTCTTTATTTTGGTTGGCTTTTGTGGGTTTTGCCTCTGATTCTTCTTGTTTTATGTTATAGACTTCAGTTCTGAATTTTTAGTGTGTGGTTACTATTACAAATATGAAAAGGATAGTTATATATATATACAGTCACTCATTTTCTTCTGCATGTGTCTTTTCTCCTTTCCCCGTTGAGAATTAGGATCTTTGAATCCTCCCTTTTTCAGTCATTGTTATCTCAATTTGTTCCTACGCATGCTAAACATTCAATACTATTTTGCTATAGAAAGTCTCTTATTATTTAAGCATATAATGCCCTGTTCTTAGTAAGGATTGCACTCCTCTGCTTCTATTTGCCTAATAGTCACTTTATTCCTAATTATGTATATATTTTTGTTTATTTGTTATTTTGTTTTAGGTGAGCTGACAGTTTTCAGTATTTCTTGTAGTGCAGGCCTTGTAGGGGAGAATTCCTGCAATTTTATGTCTGGAAATGTCTTAATTTCTCCTTCATATCTAAAGTAGAGCTTAGCTGGATACATTATTCTAGGCTGGTAGTTCCTTTCACTTAATATTGAAATATTTGATTCCATTCCTTTTTGGCTTGTCAGGTTTGCACTGAGAAGTCCGAGGATAATCTAATGGGTTTTTCTTTATATGTTACCGTTGTCTTTTCCCTGGCTGCCCTGAGAATTTTGTCTTTGTCACTGATTTGATAACTTTAATCCATTGTGTCTTGGTGAAGGCCTTTTTTGGTTGAGATAATTGGGTGTTCTGCTGACTTCTTGAATTCCAAGCTCTAGCTCATTCCTTAGATTTGGGAAATTCTTGTCCACTATTTGTTTAAAAATGCTTTCTAGTCCCTGCTCTTTCTTCTCGCCTTTGGTAATGTTCACTATTCTCATGTTTCCTCTCCTGATGGTATCAGCTAGTTCTTGAATTTCTCTTTCATTATTTTTCATTCTTTGGTTTCTCTCTTCTTCTTTTTGATTTATTTCTAGATTTCTGTCTTTGGTATCCTCTACTTGGTTGACTCTATTTCCCAAGCTTGTTATTTCATTTTTCAGCTTTGCAGTGAGTTCTTCATCTCCAGAAGATCTATTCTGTTCTTCTTTAGGGTTTCGATCCCCTTGCTCTGCTCATCCAGTTGTTTTTTTTTCAATTTCTGAAAGTGTTAATATAACTCATTTTGGAACTCACTGAGATTTTTTCAGAAGTACCATCCTGAATTCTCTGTCATTTAAGTCCCATATTTCTATGTCTGTAGCTTATTTTCTGGAGATTTTTCTCTTTCTTTCTGAACTGCCTTGTCATCTTGGTTGTTCATGGTGTTTAATGGACTATTTCTCCACCTGGGCCTTAATGGAAGTGTATTCTGCTTATTTTTTTCCAAAAAGTTTTATTATATAACCATCTCTCTTTAGTCTGCTGCAAAGAAGGCTCTTTTCTTTTGGCTTCCAGTAAGTAGCGTCAAAGCGTCTAAGCCTCTCGTTCCCTGCTTTATATAAAGCCTTAAAAATTCCTTTTTTCTGGTAGATATTTAATCACACTCACTATCTTCAGTTTCAGTCCCTGTCAGTGCTCCATCTCAAACAGTTTCGGGGGAGGGGCCCTTGAGTTGGGAGTTGGGGACTGTGGCTCAGCTCGGTTTTGGTCGGTAAAAACTGTTGTTTTTCTGCCGTCCTGCTTCTCTGCTTTCTGCCCTGATGACTGGGCCCTGCTGCCAGCTGCGTGGAAGTAACAGCACTCCCAAGCAGGACTGTTCAGGGAACTCACCGCTCCTTCTCTCCCGCTCCTCCTGTAGGGAGCTCCTGTGGCGAGAGGCAGCTTCTTTGTTTCTCCCAGTCCACCGCCCACACCCGGGGGTCTGACCTGTGGTAGCTCTTATGTGCAGATCCCATGCTCAGACATGCTGCTGTGCAGTTTGGGTGTTTTTTGTTGTGTTTTAGATGTTCAGCTTATTGTTGTTTCAAGGGGAGAGATCTGAAGACATCTCTCACTCCACCATGTTTCCAAAACTCTCTATTTTTGAAATTTAAAAGATATAAGCCAATAAATTCATCTTTTTTTTTAATCTGGAATAATTTTAGTTTCTATCACTTTCACCTGATTACTACATACAGAATTCCAGTCTTTGGACACAGATTCTAGTGGTTCTTGTTTCATTAGAATTCCTCATTTGGTAATAGTAAATAACTATAAAATTATGATAGCTCATATTTATTGAGTACATTGTATATGCCAACCACTCTTTCAAGTGCTTGACATATATTAATGTTTTAATTTTTACAACAGTCTATGAATTAAAATGTAGAATTATTCACATTTTACTGATGAATAAACCAAGACACAGAGCAGATAAGTAACTTCAACAAATACACATACTTAGTAAATGGAGGAGCAAGGATTGGAGCACTCAGTCTGGCCACAGAGCTAGAGTCTTTTATTGTGAGGCATACTTAGTCTTTTAAACCTGAATTTTCTCTGGGCAACATGGACCGAGTAGTTGGGCAAATGCTAGTTTCTAGTAAGCAGTAACTAGGATACATTACAGAAGGAAGCAGTCTCAGCCCATCATCAATCTGTCAATAAAAAATAACTCCTCGCTTGCTTTGCTTTCTCACTGCATATTCTAACTTACCACCGAGAAATTAGACATGGAAGCTTTGATAAAGCTGACAATCTAGTTGGAGCAAATATATTGCACTGTAAATTCTTAAAACTTTATGTTTTTCCTGATGCCTCAACATTTCTACAAACAGGCTTTGAGGACTCTACCAAGGTGACTATGTCTACCAGTGTAATAAGGCTGATGCTTGCTACAAGTTCCCTTTCTTACGATCCCGACTATGACCTAGTGGCATTCAGACTCACCAATGAAATCTCCTCACACTTTTTGATTGCATACTCCACTACAACATCCAATAAAAGCATTTGCCCACTGGCCCTCACTCTTTCACCGCCTCACCTACTAAGTTGAATCTTTTCCCTTTGGAGCTCTCTCTATATAGCCCCTGTGTGGCGTACCTCACTCTTCCAGGACCTGTAAGTATAAATCTATTTAACTTTGATACACCATGCTGTAGTGTTATCCCATGTCTGCACCAAGCTGATAATCAAAACCCCATTTTAAAGTTATATAATTATTCCTTACAACACTTATGTAAGATCCGAAGGTTTAGTCTGTGCTTCACCCCAGGTTCCTTCCCTCTGTCTGCCAAGATATGCCTTGATTTACTTAATCTGAGGTCAAAGGAGTTATAGTCACAAATAATTACTTTGAAATAAAATTTTATATATGATTCAATATGTTTCCATACATTGTTTCATTTGATGCCCCAACAGATCTCTAAGGCAGGCAGGCAGGCAGTAAAACCCCATTTGCAAAGATGAGAAGTGTGAGATTCACATAGGATATGTCTTGTTCAGGTCACCCCATTTTTGGTAAGCGGTCCACATATTCTTCATTCAATATTCCTTCCACTATGCCATGCCACTTTTTATGGTTCTCTTGAATGTAATCTATACCTTTCATCCATTTCATGTATGAAATATGACCCATTTTTACCTCCTTAGATATATCCAATCCTGAGCTCACAATTCTTTCCTCTAACTCATTCCCTGACATCTTTATTATTTGCCATTCAGATATTTCCACTCATGTTTACTGGCCTTCTTTGTTGTCCTTGACCTCCATCTATACTTTTTATATACTGCCCTATGGATAGACTTCAGAATCTCAAAGCCATGATCCACTTTAGGAATTCTTTATTTTATTTATTTTTATTTATTTATTTTTTATTATGATGACATTGGTTAATGAAATCCAGTAAGTGTCAAGTATACAATTCAACAGTAAGTTTTATATATTTTGCGTCGTATGTTCACCACCCATAGTTAGATTTCTTTCTGTCACCACATACTTGACCCCTTTTACCCTATCTACCTCCTCCTGCCTCCATCTCTGGTAGCCACTAGTCTATTGTCCATGTCCATAAGTCACTGTTTGTCGTGTTTGCTCATTGCTTTTAGGTTTATATCCCACATATAAGTGATATCAAATGGTTTTCAACTTTTTCTGTCTGGTTTATTTTGCTTAGCAATTGAACATGACCACCACCAGTTTTCTTCTTGGTGCTAAGATACTCAAACAGCTTCCCCATCTTCTCTGAAAGCTTCAGTCAAGTCCACTGTCCCCAAACCTCCCATCTTGAACTTACAGAGCAGTAACCTGGTCACAGATGGTAAGAATTTATAGCCTATCATTTTTAGAAGCTGATGACCTTCTTCTCCATGTACCATAAAAACTCAGAACATACATACATATGTACATGTGCTTTACCTATATGCTCAATACACAGAACAGAGAGAGAGACATATACATCCAGGTCTTATTATACTCTACCTTAGCCCTGCTTCAACATTAAACATTTTTTTCACTTCCTAAAGGAGCATATTCTTGAACTATTCCAGAGCTTGAAAGTTACAGTATCAGAGAGCTAAGGATAATCTGATCGATGAGGAAACTGAGCTCCAGAGAGATAAGGAGGGCTCCTACTAGTCAGGACAGGCTAATCATTGTAAGCCACAACACCAAAATGGCAGTGGCTTAGCATAATACTAGTTTATTCCTCATTCAAATTATAGTCCAATTTAGGATGGAAGGTGCATAGATCAGGGGCCCAGTTCTTCTACCCAGGTCCTCGGAGTCCTTTTTTCAACTGGTGGATGAAGGAATATTAAGCACATTGAGAGTTCAGCCAGAGTTTTTCATGGACCTGGACTAGGTACACATCACGCCTGCTCATATTTCATTTACAAAAACTCGATCACCTGAGTACATCTTATGAAAAGGGGGGCTGAGAAATATGATGAAGCTTTAAAAAAAAAAAAGTATTGCAGACATTATCTGGTTTATAAGTCACCTTAAATATTTTACTTTAAAAAGTCATTTAGGAATTTGTAATAAATATGTCATACAAGTCATACAATATTAGAAGAGGCTGAACATAGACATGTGTCTATTGCTTTAAAATCCAATGATTTTTCCCTTCCATTCAATCACCACTTTCAACATATTTCTCCTACAGCTCTGAAAAGGTCCAAGTCATTCCATGTAAACTTTCTCATCTGTCATTGTTTTTATTTTACCAGTTTTGCCTATTTAAAATGTATAAAGTTTACCACAATACACATCTCTCTCCAATCCCTATGGGAACTTATTGCAATACTTATCCTGTTTTTCTCTCTATTCCTTTGCCCCAGCTAAGAGTAAATGGTAAGGTATTTGAAACATTGATTGAAATAAAGCTACAGTATGTAAGTTACAGTTTTTTAGTTCCCAAGTTTAGAGATTTTAATTCCTCTTTGATTCAGTCAATTCCTACCCCCAGACCCCACCCCAGGAAAACTACTCCAAGTAGGGTCTTCAATTGCGCAATTATTAAGCCAGAAGTTAAAATGTGACAGAAACATTAACTTAAATACATATGTACATATGTTTTACATTGATAATATGACTTTATATATTGTTGAAGTAAGAATTATATTTCAGACTTCCTTGGATTTTTATTTGTATGTTTGATTATTATATTAGGGTTCTATTGTTCCTTTTTTCTATTGGACTAATTATCACAAACTTAGTCACTTAACATAAATTTATTGTCATTCAGTTCTGTCATTTAGAAGTCTGACATGGGTCTTGCTGGGATAAACTCAAGGTACTGGTAAGGCCTCATTCCTTTCTGGTGGCTCTAGGAATGTATCTGTTTCTTTGCCTTTTCCAGCTTCTGGACAGACCCACTCACATTCCTTGGTTGCGGCTCCTTTGGTCCATCTTCAAACTCAATGACAATACATATCTTTGACCATTCTTCTGTAGTCACATCTTTTTCTGACCCTCTTCTTCTTCATCCTTCTTCCAGTTATAAGGATCCTCTTGGTGGTATTGAACCTAATGGATAAATGGATAATCCGGGATAATATCACAATATTTTAAGGTCAGCTGATCAGCAACCTTATTTCCCATTTGCCATGTAAAGCAATTTACATCATTTTCCAGGGATTAAGACATAGACATCTTTGGGGACCATCATTCTGCCCACCACAATGACAGACACACTTCATTTTATTGCACTTCGCTTTATTGTGCTTTACAGATATTATTTTTTTACAAATTGAAGACAAGACTTCACCAGCAAAAAGATTATGATTCACTGGCTAAATTACTGTGTATTCTTGTAAAAGTAGGATGGAAGGAGTGGAGACGGCAGTAAAATGTCAGTAATTTGTAAAACAGAAGAGTCAGAAAAGAGAAACTGAAACAGCTGTTTTTCCAAAAGCCTTTGAAAGTCTGTAGGCAGGGGAGTGTTGCTCTGGCATGACTTTGGTAATCTGAAAGACAACTGTCTTCATTTAGGCTCTGGCAATCTCACGGGGCATCAGGAAGTCTCTTTCAGGAAACTTTGAGGTCAGTAGACTTTGGCTGGATGAGTCAAAATAGGGAGGAAAAAAAGATGTCTGGTGAACTTATGCTCAATACTTTGTGAGCATACATAATGTACTTCTTTGGGGCATCTCAGAAATAATTGAGGTCACTCTTCTTTAAGGGTCTTAAATCCATTCAGTGTTCAGGTGGTGAGACCTACAGCTAAAATTTGGCCTCGAAAGAAGTAATTTCACTTTCAAAACTCCTCAGTCAGAGGCCTTTAAAATATATGTGTACACCAAACACATAACTGTTTTAATTCCTCATGCATTTTAATTTCCCTTCTATCCCTAAATATGATCAAAGCAAACATAAAAGCTTTCACTTGAGTATTGCTCCTTTGTTTCCGTGTTTCAAGATAGAGTTTTGAAGTAATTCTTTTGTTCTTGTACATTCTGCTCTCTCTTCATTTAAGCAGCCATTTGCTCTGCACATCTTTGCTTAATGGAAATCCTGTAGCAGCACTGAAAGCAAGTTACCTGAAAGACATCTCCCTCCCTAGCAGCTGTTTCCCAAAACCAAATTCACTGAAGAGATTAAAGTATTGACAGAGTAGGTAGATAGGTAGAAATGAGCCAGAGGGAGAAGAACAATGAAGGGTTAACGAGGCCGGAGACCAGCTCAGCAGAATACTGTACACAGCAAGTTATCTGGTGGCCTCTGGACCCTTCCTCGTTCCTCCAGGGTCAGAAGCCAGACAGGCAGGCAAAATACCTGGCAGAGCCTGGCGCCTTCCTCACTCCCCTCACGGTCAATTAACTGCAGATGACAGCTATATGATCTTACTCTGGGGGCGCTGGACTGGTATGGGCAAAATTAGTTAACTGAGCATGTGCTCACCCTCAAAATCCCCATGGCGCAGGCTTTCGACAGCCCATCTACTGGCACACACTGCGCATGCCTGGGCCAGAAATGGGTTGTTCAGAGGGAGAACGTAAGAATTTGTGCCTTTACAGGTAGAAGGGACAGAAGAAAACAAAGAAATCTTATGGCCCATATAAACCCCCACCCTTAGCTCCTCCCAGCACTGGAATGTCTATTAAGCTGCCTGCTTGGACTTTCTGCCAAGTGTACATTTCTTGCTCTACTTAACAAAATTGCTTCTGCTTGCGACTCTTTGCCTGCTGTCTTTCTTCTCCAAATGTTAGACCTCCATGCAAATCCTTAGGGGACCCAAGGTCCAAGCCCAGGTCTGACAATGTAGCCATCTAAGCACTGGTAATAGTGCACTCATTGAGAGACTACGCATGACCTTAGAGAAGTCTATCTGAGGAACACATGAAGAGAGGAAGCTCTTTCCCAGACTAAACACCTTTTTGAAGACCAGGATAGGAAACAGATGTCTTTTTCATTAGCAGCCAAGGCCTGCGCACTACTTCAGACAATACTTTGGGAGGCCACCAGACGTCAAAGGGCGCCAGACAGCAAGAGGGTTCTATAGCTCAGAAGAATTGTTACACAGCATGTTAAAGGATTTTAGCCATGGAGTCTCCAGCCTCATTTAAGACTGTAACGTAGGAGCAGCAGAACCAGTGGGCTTGCTGAATTTCTCATCAATGATTTATGTGACCAATAACAGAAAACACGGAGTCATTCTCAGGATCTGGACTCCCATCGTGTAAATTCTGTGGTGCATTGCGCTTCGAGAGACGGGGCCACAACAACGATTACATTGAGTTTCCTGCCCACCTCCCCAGCAAAAGAGAAAGGGAGACTTAAAAGTAAGCAGATTCAAGACACCCAAGATATGTGCTACTTCATGTTAGTTAATGAACAAAGATTCTTACCTGGCTCTAACTCTTTTCTCTATGATTTTATTGCTAGCAGTAAATTGCCTGCAAACACTACCTCTTAAGCATTATTATATTACATGTCCAGCCCCTGACTCTTTACCCACCCCCAGCAAAGGAACCAATAACACTTTCCTGAATCTGCTCTTTCTATAATGTTACTAATGATCTTCCTGGATTATGAGTTCAACCATGACCTCTACAAGATGATAACTTTGAAATTTGAACTGAAGTAATTCAGTTTCATTAAGTGTGCAGCCCCCAGGTTTCTACCCATGGCAGTTGAGGGAATCATAGCCCTTGTAGGCACTGAGAACCCAGACTGCAACAGAGAGGGGGAAATGCACTTCTCTCTGCACGCAGGGAGATGAGGAGCACCTTTTGCTACAGAGGTGGTAAATTGCCTATTCATTTTTCTATCGCTGAAGTGTTCATAACAATAGGATTGACTGATTTTTAGAAATAATAGCAAGGAAAAGAAAGAAATATCTAGACTATTTCAGGAATTGTGATATTAGAAATAAGGATTTCATGATTTCTATTTTGTCATAGTTGATGCTGAGGTCTGCTTACTGAAAAGAGGGACTTCAGGGCCATTGTATTTTATATCAATCCTAGTTTATGCTTGACAGTAAACAAAAGCTTGTTATTGGCATATCAGAGAATTTTATGGTTCTCACAGGTGAGTAGGCATAAATATTTGGAGAGAAAGATTTGAGGCAGAGCAGCAATGACAAAATATTAATGTTACCATATGCTAAGTACCCTTTTAAGTATTTTATATATAATATTTAATTTAATTGATCAACGTGTTAGCAAGAAATTATAAATCAAAATCAAGAATAATTTAAGCTCATTCTTTTTATTTATAGGTAAAATCAAAGTATTGCCATTATGTCAACCTTATTGTTTTGTAAATATGTACATTGTGAATTAGTAAATATTTCAATAATACCCCTCATCAAAGAAATTGTTGTGAATTTTATTACACATACAGCTGTTAAAACCTGAATATTTTTAGATTTTTATTTAAATAGTTAGAAACATGAAATAATATGAACAGAGGAATTCAAAGATGCTCAGAATCCAATATAACACCCTTTTTAAAAATTTTATTCTGGTACAAAATATTTAAATACAATATCCCTTTTTTCTGGTTAATTATTCTCAGTGACATTGTGAGATCAGAATCAGCATATAATTATTCTTTTCTAAAACCCCTGAATTTAAAGTAAAGCCAACTAAAGACTACTTAAATTTAATAACTTTTGGAAAATTATCTCAAGCAAGTCAGCTAGAACTAACTTTACTTTTTATTAAGATTTTAATTTTTAAAAAATCTTTGATTCCTCAAGGTAAATAAGAGGTCTCTGATTCAAAAACTCTTACGGGATGGTACAAAGAAAACCTTTACAAAGCAATGAAAGTAAAGCTTTCTAGAATGTTGAGAAATAAAGGAAACCAAGCTCTAGCTCCACTGAACTTCTTCCAGTTTCTTAAAAGCACAGAGACTTATGCTACTTCAGAGACTTCTCATAAGCTGTTCCCTTTTCCTAGAATTCTTACCCCACCTCATGCCACACTCAATTTTTTAACTGCCTAATTTCTACTTATTCTTAAAGTCACTTTCTCAGGCAAACCTACCAAACTTCTCAAGTTATTTTATGCTTCCTTGGTAAATTCTCTGATATAACCATACATTTCTATAGTTTATAATTATATCTTTAGTATTACAGATTTTTGTTTGTCTCCCTCACAAAATCATAAGGTCTACTCCAAGAAGGCAAGAGCTGTTTCCCTTGTTGCCTACTGTATTACCAACACTCACTACAATGTCTGGAATATATGTACTATAGATATTTGGTAAACAATGAGAGCAATAACAGGAATCTTGTGAGAAAATAAAAAAGATTATTATTAATAAAGCAATAATCCCAAACCTTTTTATTTCTCATAATTCTGTATCAGTAAATAAAATCAAACTTATTCATTCAACAATTATTTAAGGAGCACCAGTTCTGTGCCAGGAAATGTGTCAAATGATGATCAATCAGATATAATCTCTGCACTTAAGGCATTATTTGCAAGTCCGTATGAGAAACATGCAATAAAAACTATGATGAGATACTATGACAAGCATTACAGCAGGGTAAGAACGAAGTGCTATGAAAGCATATAAGAGAAGTACCAAGTCCAGATATCTACTGCTGTTACAGATTATCCCAAAACATAATGACTAAAACAATTTCTTATTTTTATATCTCATTATTCTGTGGGTCAGCACTTTGAGCAGATGACAGAGAGAATGGCTCAACCTTACTGCATGATGCCTGGGGCCTCAGAAAGAACACTTAAAATTTCTGGGGCTGGAACAGCCAGAGGATGGCCAAATACCTCTCTCTGTGTCTATCTGTCTGTCTGTCTGTCTGCCTGTCTGTCTGTCTCTATCCCTATATCCTTCTCCACCTTCTCCATCTTGCTAGCTTCTTCATAACATAGCAACTGTAATAAGACTTCTATGTGGAAGTTCAGCACTTTAAGGGAAGATGTTTCAAGACACAAGGAGTGAATATTACTAGTCTCTGAAAACCACAGCCTTCGGTCAGAGTGGGACTGAATGAGATGCATATGTTAAATGCTTATCACATATCCTGCAAAGGAGCAATGTCAAACATTTTGTGGTCATCTACAGTCCACTGCAGCACTTTACTCAGGCTTGTGAGGTCAAGAGAGGCTTTGTGGAGAGCATGAAATTTCTGCTGACACCAGAAACAAGTATGAGTTTGGACAAAGTGCAGTTTGGAGTAGGGGAGGAATTTCAGGCAGAGGTCAGTACAGCAGGTCCTCAGATAATGTCCTCTTGTTCAACACTGTTTCATTATAACATTGAAAAAAATAAACTGATTCCCAGCAGGGCCACTGTCTGTGTGGAGTCTGTGTGTTCTCCGCATATCTGCATAGCTTTTCTCCAGATACTCTAGTTTCCTTCCACTATTCACATTAGGTTAACTGGCATGTGTAAATTGTCCCAAGATAAGTAAGTGTGGGTGTGTGTGTGAGTGGTCCCAATGGAAGGGCATCCTGTCCTGAGCTGCAGGTAGAGGCTCTGGCTACCAGTGACCCAGAGCTAGAATAAGCAAGATGAAAAAGAATGATCTTACTTGTTTTTTTAATCTTTCTTAAATGTCTGTATAGTTCATATTTATGTCAATGTTTAATATTAGAAGTATGTTTTGGTCTTTATTTAGAAGTTTGATGATGTTTTTGTGACCAGAAATAGGCCATAGGAACTTAATTCTTGTTTATATCAATTTAGCCTACGGTAAAATTGGTTTTGTTATAAGCCATTTTGTTAAAAGATACAGTTGCCGAGAACTTTTGAAGATATTAAGTAGGCTTACTGTTCATGTAAAGTGTCAAGGCAAGAATGTTTACAGTTTTGACAGAGGGTGGGGATGAAGGGATAGGGTAGTGGTAAATGTTAAGACTGATTAAAGAAATAGCGATTAATTCATGAAAGATTTTGTAAGGGATGCTAAAGAGTTTGGATTATAACTTGGGAAATATGGGTAATCCTTCAAGAGAAGTGATATATAGTCAGTTTTGTAAATGTTTTAGATAGATCACTCTGGCTGCAGATTGAACAAAAAAGAGTTTTGCAGAAATCTAATCAAAAGGTGATAGGAGTCTGGATGAAGGTAGTAGTAGTACATATGAGTAGTACATATGGATTTAAAAGTTCAAGGTCAGGAGGACAAAATATCAAATCCAGACTCTTACACTCTCTAACTGTACACCCTTGGGCAGGTTCCTTGAGCTACTTGAGTCATACTTACTACAACTATAACAAGATGAATCATTTCTCCTCATAATGATATATCATATTAACAATTTTATAGCTAATATTATTGAACGTGTGAGGCATTAGTTAAATGTATAGCATGTGTCTTCTTATTACAAACCCTGGAAGATAGGTAATTTCATCCCATTTTCGAAGAGAAGAAACAGGCATACATAGGAAAATTATTTTCCTGAGGTTTCCAAGGTTTCAATGTACCATGAAGCCAGGCAGTCTGGTCTCAGAGACAATGTCCTTCTTAACCAGTTCTTGGTGCTTCTGTGAAGATAAAATAAAATGTACATTCTAAATATCCATCTCAGAATCTAGCAACCACTATAGATACTTAATACATGATAACAATTATCATTTGTGTATGATATCTGTCTTAATAGTATGTATTGAAGATTCTTAGGAACCATTCTCTATTAATAGCAAAATTCATTACTATGCAAAGTCATTCAACCAGTATTAATGCCAACATGGTGCAAGTCTGTTCTGACTATGATGTGAGATGAATGGACAAAGCGGCCAAAATCCCTGCCCTCACTTCATTACAGTATAACCTGGTCTAGGGATTTCATCAGAAGCATGCCCTGAGGCAAGGATTCAGACATAAGTAATTTATTTAGAAGGCAATCCCAGAAAACACTCACAGGGAGTTAGGAGCAAAACAAGGAAGTGAAGGGACCCAAAAGATACATTATTAAGCAAATTATCTATGGTCAATAGAGCTATACTGCATTAGCAGTCAAAAAGACGAGAACTTCAGAGTTATCCCTACAAAGGGGCAGAGAAACTGGAATATCCATTCCTCAACTTCCTGTCCACCATTATTTGTAGATGCCTCTGGGAATATGAATTCCCTAGCACTCAGCTCACCTTTCTCTTGAGCCAAAATCGCTTGGGCAGCCAAACAAAAAGCCCTCAGACTAAGAGTCAGACATCTGTGTGTGGAGGCGAGAGTTGGGCTGATGGGTATACAGGGGCCCTGACAGTATCTACAGTGACAGATAGGTTAAAAATGGGAATAATATTAATTAGAAAGTGATAAATGCTCAGATAGTATAAGAATAAAGAAACATCCAAAACACTGCCTGTTGAAAATAAGGGAAAAGATTCCTCTCTTCTTTTTCTTAGAATATTTACTTAAGAAAACTTGGAATTATAATCATTACATAATATATTTGAAAGCATTTTAAGATTTTCAAATACTTTTATTTCTATTATTTCTTCTGTCTTCCTACATATAATTTTGTACATGGAAAAATATGACAGCATGTAATGTGTAAACTAACTCTTGCCCTCTTCCACCTCTGTGCTGTGAGTGTCATCACAGTCCCTGGGACATTACAAGCTAACCTTTGTGATATCTTCAGAGGGTAAGAAAACGTTAGTAGTTTCAGATAAGGTGCAACATACAAACAAGCAAAATTGCTTTGTGCAGATCAGTTCCACACTGTCAAAGACCCAGATAAACCATTTATAAGTGAAGGATTATAAGCCACGACTGTTTATTCACACCCAGGAAAGAGACAGAGAGATATTTTGTGACAAAAACCAAACAAAATCTCAATAGGACAGCTAGATCAAGCAAAGGAAAGCAATAAAGATGTAAGTAGTAAAACAAATTTTTTTGGTACTGAAATCTCTTTTAGACCTTCCTTATTTTATTGGGAGATATTACCAGGGCAAGGCAGGGATTGATTTGTGTACTCTCCAAGTAGAAAATATTCTGACTCAATCAGTAGTAGAAGTGAATGACTTATTGTTCAACAATAGCTATTGAAGGATTAAGCATTTCTGATTTTATAGTAACAGATATAACACATCTAAGAGTGTGGTTTATAATTCATGCCAATAGAAAACGAAACACATACCTAAATTATAGTCTCGTATGATTTTTTTCTCTATTTGGGAAAACCTATCACAGACTTCTGGTTTCAATGACTTCATCTATCACATTTGGGGCATTCTCATCTAATACTTTTTAAGGGCATCATAATTAATTCAACTTTGTTTGCGGAGAAAATATTTACTGGACTCTTGATAGGTACCAAACCTGATGCTAACCTCTGGGATTCAGTATTGAAAAGACAGAGACCTTACCTTCGATGAGTTAAATAATCAAAAAAATAATTAAAAGTAAACAAGTATTACTTGGCTATTAAAAAAGAATGGAATCTTAATATTTGTGACAACAGAGTATTATGCTAAATGAAATAAGTCAGACAGTGAAAGACAAATACCATGTGATTTCACTAATATGTGGGATCTCAAAAAACAAAATAAATGAAAAAATAAAACAGAAATAAGCTCATAGATATAAAACAAATTGATTATTGCCAGATGGGAAGGGGGTTGGGGGACTAAATAAAAAAGGTAAAGAGATTAAGTACAAATTAGTAGTTAGAAAATAGTCATGGGAATGTAAAGTACAGCACAGGAAATATAGTCAATAATATAGTAATAACTGTGTATGATGTCAGATGGGTACTAGACTTATTGAGGGGATTACTTCTTAAGATATATAAATGTCTAACAACTCTGCTATACACCTGAAATTAATATAATATTGAATGTCAACTATAATTGAAAAATAATTTTTAAATAGAAATAAATTATATAAGTGAATAAAATAATTAAAATAAAATAAAATTGCAGCTGGTGAAAAAAAAAAGGAAACAAGCCATCACAATACAGTGCAGTAAGACTTCAATATGTGCTGATTATTGATCCAATTCAGCAAACATTTATTAAACACCTTCTATGTGTCAAGCAATATGCTAAACAGTGATGAGGATGCAAAATAAACCAGCATGTTGCTGCTCTCTTAAGCAAGATGTTGTCTAGTACCTATATATGACCCTGTTTGTTCATAATTCAAAGCATGTTTGTTGTAGGGTGTAAACAGATACCTAGGGATTTAGCTCTTGTATCTGCAGTTACAGGTAATGTCAATTGCTCTTCAAACACAAGGCAACTAATGAAAGGTTATCTTTGTGTAGTGTCCGAGTCATGAAGGGTTTCTCTCTAATAATTACTATCAATGCCTTTTTAAGGTATTTTTAAAAGTTTTTTATATTATGACTAAACACATATTCATTTTAGTTTACTAATGTGGTCATAATTTGAAAGAATTGTTGCTGATGACTTTTAACTGACTGTGAAGGCTGCATAAAGTTTGTTTTCTCTTGTTTGGTTGCTTATTTATTTCCTAAAAAGAGCATCAGAATAGGAAATGGCAGATATAGTTTGGCCTCAGCTAGCAGGCTCTATGAGAAAGACCTACTCTACTTTCTCAATGCATTCTCCAAAGAATTCTTTAGGTTATTTATTTAGTTTATCATACTCTTATCTCTTTTAGTTACCTTGTGGCATCCATTTCAAAATGTGGGGCTTAAGCAATACCCACCTTAAAAAGTTTTTTATTCTTTTTACTAGCAGAACACAATATTGTGAATCCTTAATTGTTTTGGAATATAAAATTTTTTTATTATTATTGGTAAGTTGAAGTATTCATTCTGGATACATTGGTATTGAATTCAAACAAATTCTGAGTCAAGTGTTAATGGATGGTGTAGACATTATAATGTCTCCAAATGCTCTAAGATCATGATATAAGTTTTGAGAAAATTAAGTAAACATAATTAAATATTCTTCTTTAGTTAGAGTAACTTATTGATCTGCTGTTAATATGACAAAAAGGTACTCACGAATGGTGGTCAGGAACTCCTAGAATGGTAGCTTACATGTGCAAAATTGATAAAAGAAAATTTGGCTGAGATTGAGATGGCCCTCTTACTGGTGGTCAGGTGAGCTACAATGACCCATGGGTGACCCTCAAATCCTCAAAGATACACTACTTTTCTGAGATTCAAAAATTAGCTCCTATCTGTTCTATTTGTACAGTTAAATCTTAACCATTAGAGATATAACTATTTATGAAAAAAAAATGTTTTAACTGAAAGGTATATGTGCCAAGATTGAATTACACCCAGCTAAGGAGTTACTGAATCAATAGCAATATGCTGAAAGCACTGGTCCCAACATCTGGCATGAAGTAAATTAACAAATAATTACTTTTAGTCTGTTTTTTTAATTCATTTTGATGTAATTCTTTTCTCTGATATTAATTATGGCATTTAATTTTTTTTATACTTAAACATTTTCTATCTTTCATACTTTTGATTAGGATGAAATCACCCAGCATGAGAAGTATTCAAGAGTTCACAAAACGAAAACTGTTTTTGGAGAATGTGTCACACTTTAACTTAATAAGAAGACAAATACATCTGATTATACCAGGATAATAAGACTTATGCCTACTAAAAGGTCCAAAAGAGAAGTTGTATGAAATATAAAGTTTAATATATGAACTTGTCCTTCTTAATGGACATATTGAAAGAAAATGAGAAATTTAGGACTTGACCTTTCTTCACTTTTGAAATTTCATCTTCTGCTTTGGAGAAGAAAGATTACAAAAGTAAAAAGAATCTGGAATTAAGTGAAGGCAGATATCAAAGGGAAGAAATGAGCTAAAGGTAAATTGTGAAAATGAATAAAGATCAGGAGGGGAAAGTGACTGATATCTGCAATTCAGACACTAACAAAATGTGAAGATTTTAGAGATCCTGGTAAAAGTGTAGCCTAAACCCCAGGACACCCATCTTTTTGGCCATGAAATAACCATAAAGCCTTAGGTACATTCAAGACAGTGCTGTGTGAGGCATTTTGGTTCTTTGGGGCAGTGTAAATGGCAGTTAACTACAATAGAATCAGAAGCTCTACTTGATAATAATTCTTTAGATGAGATGAAGTAAATATCTTGCTTTTATCACCTAACATCTGTTCCTTCTTCTTATAAAAACAGTATTCCAAATTTCCTATGGAAAGTTAATCACACCTTATTTAATGCCATATTACAGAATTTGGGAGACTTGGCTTCACCAGGTGGCTTTTAATCAGCCACGATATTTGTTTGAGAAATGGACACGTATCATACTCAGAGACAGTAAAACACAATGAAGCTTTTGTTAGGAATCCTGAGGGAAGACTCCACCTCTTTACCATGTCTTTAAAACTGATCGAATGCATACAGTAACTCTCTAACTTGCTCCTGACGGAGGTTGAAAATGCCGATAACACATGGAAGAAAGTAATGCATAACTGAGAAACATGGGACAAGGCTGTAGTTAGATGTGCTCAATCAACCTGCAGCTGAAACTAGGACTTTTCAAGTGTATGAACGAAGAAATCATTGTTTTTTATTAAGACAATTTTGTTCATACTGACTGATGAATAGACCTCTGCCCAAAATATAGAAAGTTTCTCTAGCACAGCAGAAGAGATTTAGAATCATACACTTCTATATTTAAATTCTAATTCTACCACTACCAAAAGTATTACTCTGGGGAAGTGAATTAATCTCTCTGCAGTTTAGTTTTGGTTTTTGTTTGTTTGTTTGTTTGTTTTAATATACAAACCATAAAATCCAAATGTTTAAATTAAAAAAACCTATGGAAAGCTTTTAATATAATACCTGCCACATAGGTAGGAACCCCCCCAAAATGGTGGTTACCGTTGCTTTTGCCTATACAACAGAAATAATTAACTATTCTGAATGGTTCTTATTGATATTAATGAACAACTAAATATAAATTGTGGGGAATGTCAGCAATACGAAACATTTTTTCTCTGGCTTTGTTAACTAAACTCATATATTGTGATGTCTGCTTATCATATGATTTTGAAACTGTTATTCTATTTCTGTCATCCCACCTTAGCTCTGAAATGACTTGTTTGGATGCAGAATTCCAATTTCTCTTTTAGTTCTAAACCCCTGATTCTATAGTTCTTCAATGAAACACATTACAAATGAACGATATGTAATCAACATGTTTCTTACATAAAAATGAAAAAGCCATACTTCATTACCTTTATCTGGCTAGTTACCCTTTGTTAACTTTTAATAAATCCTCTTTGAGATTATAAACTCTTTAAATATAACTGTTGCCTGTTTTCATTATTTCTTTCCTTTCTTCCTAAATAAGTTATCCATTAGGAGGTGGGAAATAAGGTAAGGGTCAGTTAGGGACTAGGGACAGTGGCATCCAATTGACATAAGATGTTGGAGCCAGAGCAAGATGAAAAGGGTGTCTACTCACTGATAGGTATCACTGCCAAGCTGGTAACAGAGCATAAGCAGGGTTAGGAGATCATTCACATATGGACCAAGGGGGTAGTAACAGTGGCAAAGAAAGATTAGAAATATACTGGGAGAATGAATTTACTGAGTAATATAGTATGCTTCTCAAGAGAAGAGAGTTACAAAAATAGAAAAAGAGAAGAAAATTAAAATGAATATTTATTGCTGAACTAGAATTAAAAGTATCAATATAAACTCATGTGGGGATATGTGTATTTACATTTACATTTTAATGTTCATAAATATATACTTACAAACATCTCCTAACTCTGTCCACTGAGGAGGTCTAGAGCAGTGACATCTCAATAGCAATAAACATACTGAGTGTCCAGATCTTGCTTTCTAAATACATCTTTCCCCTAAAAGGCATTGGGGCTCCTGAGTGAAATGGCTAATTTTAAAGCTGGGGTATAGAAAATAAGAAGTGAGCCTGTCTAGAAAATCTTGTATCAGAAAGAAGAAAGTGTTTAAAGAATGGTGGAGACATGTTAAAGAAACAAAAATCTACCTTAAAAAAAAAAAAAAAAAAAGACTATCTGGCCAAATTCAGAACAATTTGAATACCAAAATAAATAATGACTGTAACAGATTAAAAGCCATTTTTTAAAAAGGAATACTGATGTCAATAAATGAATAAGTGGGTGCTGAAAAAAGAAAGCATTTTCTATTGACATAATTTTAACTAATAAATGTATAATGAATGATAGAAAATCACAATTTGGCATAGTAATATTAATTTACTCAAGACATGTCAGCAGATGCTAAAATGAATAGATTAAAGTTTGATGAGCAACGGGAATTTACATAGTCTCAAAGTACCTCTCTACAAAATAATTATTAATCACAAAAGGGCGCTTGAGTAATTTTATATGGAGAAACAGCAGATATCACCTTAATCAATGATCAAAGTTAACATCACCAATAACCCAATAACCGGACAAGTTAAAACTGTTTACCACCTAATAGGATACAATAAAAAGAACACAACATCATTTCTCTGATACTGTTTCAAAAAAAAAAAAAAATGCATAACTTGAATCTAATCATTGAAAAACATCAGGCAAAAATCCCAGTTGGGGAACATTCTACAAGATAACTGGCTCTAATCTTCAAAAAATATTAGGATCAGTAAAGATAAAGAAAGACTGAGGAACTGTTTATGATTGAAGGACATTACAGAGATTTTAACATGCAACCTTGGTTTAAACTCTTGGGAAAACTGGTAAAATTTAAATAGAATCTGTAGATTTTATTGTGGTAATGTATTAATGTTCACTTTGTTGGCTATATTATGATTATGTAGGAGAATGTCCTTGTTTATAAAAATTGTACACTGAAGTATTTGGAGTGATGTAATATCATCAACGAAATCTGAGATGACTAAGAATTCATTTAATTATTAAATTCTTTATTTATGTAACCTTTGTTTTAAACTATCACAGAATTAAAATTATTCTAATAAATAATTAAATTGAATTTAATATCATAAAAGCCAAAAGCTGGAGACAGCCATAACAAACTGTAGTGTATTCATACAATGTAATACTACAAGGTAAATTAATGGAATGAACCACTGATACATGCAATAACATGGGTGATTCTTACACGCATTACGCTAAATGAAATAAAGTAGATGCGCAGAAAGATCATTGTGTAATTTTGTGTATAAAAACTTCTAAAACAAGAAAAAATAATCTATAATAATAGAAATCATGTGTGTAGTTGCCTGGCTCTGGAGGGTGGTGAATCAGGAGGCACTGGAAGCAAAGGGAAAGAGAAATCTTTCGGAAGGATGGGAATGTGCTATGTTCATTGGGATGGTAGTGAGACAGATGTATACTGTTGTCAAGAATCGTAAATCTGAACTTTATTGTATGCAATTTTACCTCGTTAAAGTTGATTTTAAAATACAATAATATATTGCTAGTAAAAAAAATAACAACAAAGGAAATATAACTGTAAGTAAAATATCAATAAAAATAATAAATTTTTAAAAACCAGTTGCAACTGTTCTTTTTTGGAAGTATTTTTAAATAAACAGTCATAAAGTGGTAAATTACCTGTTTATTCACTGAAACTTAATCAGCTAGTAAATGTAATAAACTAATAAGTATTTAATTTATTTATCTCTTAATTTTAATGTTGTGTATTTAATAAAATCATATAAAAACAAAATTTTTAAATCAAAACACTTTATTATGTAAATTTACTTATTTAGAGTATTCTTTATCCAAATAGCTTAACTTTATTTTAATTATGCTTTGTTATAACAATATTGTTGTGTTTTAACACCAAACAATTCAATTTTCATGAAGATTTAAGCAAATGTCTTGATTGCCCTGGTCAAAGAGAGGGACTCTGTGACTTCATTATCCACATCCCCTATAAAGTATTTAAAATGTTTTGTACCAAAAACTTTATCACGGCTGTAGTGTACCTGGACACAACTTATTCTATTCTCCTAAAACTAAAATCATTTTTAATTGCTACAGAACTAATGTTTTTTATGAGTGATATACCAAACATTCAAGGGGACAGTGGTTCTTTTTTATAAAAGAAATATATGGTGTCAGAAAAAGGAAAGTGATGTATGCAAAGTGAGTCTTGCAGGATAAGTATAACAACGCTTATCCTTGTTGGGCCTTATATTGGCCTATGATCTTTTAGCTCCTTGCAGAGCAGTCATTCAAAGGAGTACTGATAAGCTGCTGAGAACTAATATTTTGAGTCTACTCATAACCTTTTCTCCTTTTAAAACAATTCTTTTCAGATTTATTATGCAGGAATAAAAGAAGAAAGACAATGAAGATTTAAATAACAAAAATTATGCACCATAATTTTGTTCCTCAATTCATGGGTGGATTATTTGGAGCCCTTAAGTGCCATCCTTAAATTATTTAAAAGAAACTAAGTAATCTAAATACTTCTGCTGCCTGAATTATTTAGGGCATAAATGTTTCCCGTTGAATGCTTTTGTGGTCATAATTTGTGTCTTGGCCTAAGTGAATAAAATTAGCTTTAACGCAATAATACAAAAGCAATGTTTTGAAATAATACATGAAATAATTGTAATTGTTTTTCTTCTTATGAAAATGATGAAGTAGATATTGGCAATAATATACATTTCGTATTTATTTCAGTAAAGCTTTGTGCCAACTAGAAATTGCTCCCTTTTCTCTCTATCGCAATCTCTTTCCTTATATGAAAATCAATTGCAATAAGTGGTCCTGTGCCAAATTTTTAACTCACTTCTAAATCTGCCATTGCTAATTTAGGGTTCCTGTGACCTATAACAGTATTTTATATTAACAATAATAGTCTATGGCCATGCCACCCTGAATAAGCCGATCCCGTCTGATCTTGGAATCTAAGCAGGGTCGGGCCTGGTTAGTACTTGGATGGGAAACCACCTAGGAAGACCAAGTTCTGCAGGCATAAAAAATTTAAAAAATAAGGGATTATAAGCTGACAAGTTCCTTGCAATCTATGAGGTCAACCAAGGTTTGCCTCATCTAAAAAAAAGAAAAAAGAAACCAATAATATACTTGCCAGTGTGGCTAATTACATTGTTGAGGAGAAGTTGTCAATTTGTAGTTTGATGTGGAACCCAGTGTGTTCTCTCTGTAGTAGAGCTTTGATTATATTTTTAAGAGATAATATTGTGCTTTATTTGCCCCACAGGCTTAGGAACAGACTACCCTGAATGCTTACTGGAACCTCATTTTTTGTCGTTAAATTTAATTGTCTCTCATTTATTGGAGCTTTTAGCAAGTCCAAAACCACATGGTTTGAGCTTCAGATTTTATTTCTCTTCTCATGTTCTTACCAGTTAGGGAGGTGAGATAAAAGAGGAAGAAGGTCAATTAAAAGTTCTAAAACCACAGAACAGTAGGAAAAATAAGAATGTGGAAGTGACTAACTGAATCAGAAACAGAATAAGCAATAATAGCATTATTTTGGATACTAGATATTATTTTAAATTAAGATATTCTCTGAATTAAAAATATTTTAAATGTAATGAACATTCTTTGTTAGTGGTTTATGGTTGCAAGCAACAGAATTCAACTCAAGATAATTTAAGGAAAAAAAGTAGTTGAGACAGACTGTAGGGATAAGGTTTACTATATAGACACAGGGATATTTCATAAAATCCAAGAGCCATAATTTCAGGGCACCAAAAGAGACAACAAGGAATTGGAAAACTGTAGAACTCTCACTATACCTCTCAGCCTGCCTCTCTCTGGATTGTCTCTTCTCTTTCTCCATAGATTGGCTTCCCAGTCCGCATAGCATGCAGAACGTGGCTAACTCAGAGTTCCCAAGGTTAGATGTGGTATGCTCAAAAGATGCCCAGACTCACCTACAATTCCCTGGAGGAAGAATTATCAGCTTCACTTGAGCCAAATGCCTTCTCATGACCAAATCAACTGTGAACACGGATTTTATTATGTGACTTTAGGGAGTAGGGTTGTCATAAATTTCCATAGCAAAGAATGTATTGGTTTATTCAATAGGCAGATGGTCAAAATGTGCCCACCACTGAAAGCTGTATCTAAACCATTTTGAAGCATATTGTCACTTTAGGTCACATTTTTTAATAACTGGCATTCTTAAAGTAATTTACCAAACACACAAAAGTTAGACTTCCATAATTCTATATTTTGCCAACACAAGTATAAGATATTTTATAAATTGAGTGTTTAATTTCTCTCTCTAGTGTTTACTTTGTCAATATTTTTCAGGTTTTATATCTGAAATACAATTTCCTGTATGCCCCGAAACTGGGCTGGAGAGTTCACTGTCAACTTACCATGACCCCTAATCCCTTTTGAAGTCTAATCCAAAACTACACATAAAGACTGTAAAGGTAAGAACTGCATTCTATTTCCCACAGTCCTCCTCTTTGTATGGTTCTGGGTTAGAGTTTGCCAATGAAAGGTATTTGCATGAGATTGGTAAGGAACCATTATTTTCCAAAAAAAAATGTAGTCAGATGTGAGGACAGACGTGAGACCCAGAATATTCCTAGGGAGCTCAAAAACCACCAGCTTCAGCACTGAAGACTGAGTGTTGATGGGAACTTCTTGGAGATACCTAAGAACTCTGGCAACTTCCAGGTGAGGACTTAACCATCTCTCTGATGTTTCAGGCAGGGATCTTCAATGTCAGCTTCCTTGACCCTAGATCTTCCAACAATTGTGTACCTCCTTAATCCATTTATTAAATCTCTTATGCATGGAATACATGAGTAGCTTCCGTTCTTGATTGTATAATGTTTGATAAAAAGATTATTGAAACCTGCTATCGGCTTTAAGTTCTTTTCATATGCTATGAAACGTGTAGTCCTCCAGAGTCTATGTTCTTAGTCACTCGAAAATCAAAATCAAAGCTCTCGGTTGCATCATTTTCATCTTAAATAATACTTCTGCTTGTATGATCTGGAGTCTGATCACTTTCACTCAGTGTGACCAAACTTTTCAAAAATTTTTAAACTCAGAAGTCCTTCAAAATAGTGTTTGTATTTCTTTTTAGAAAAGTATAAAATCATTATGTTTTTACATATCATTTCTCCTTGAATTATCTAGAGGCCTATGGGAATGAAATTTGACAATAGTTATAAGTCATCATCAAACAGATGCCTTCACTACTTCTACTTCTCTTTCTTATATACTGCTTTGTATGTGACTGCCAACCCAATTGTGTCCTCTAAAAGTTTTCAAAGGAAAAAGTGTCTTTATTTTTGGAACACTTTTGGAACCTTCATTGCCCCCTCCCAATAGAATCTTTAGTTTATAACACATGACTCATTCTTCCATATTTTTCTAATAAGTATTTTCTTTCATTAAAACTAGTTTGGCTGCTAGATTTGCCTTGAATATTGAATTTGTATTAAGTTCACATCAGAGCACTGGGAGAAATAGGCATCGTATAAATAAATCAAATAAAATGAATAAAGCATTAGGTGGGCTGTTCAATGAGACAGAAGTGTCTGTTATGTTTGCAGGAAATTCAATAGCAGATGAATGGTTTTGGAAAACGTGTGCACAGCTAGGAAAAGGCTTCAAATGAGCTGGCCAAAGGCAATAAGTCTTTCATTCACACTTCAGTGGCCCATCCAACTCGAATTTGCATGTCTTTGAAACCCAGCTGTGGAAACCCTCTTTTTCACTTTGAAACCAAAGGCACTGAATTCTACCATGAATTTCACACATTAAAATAAACAGGTCTATGGATAGTTTATTATTCTCTTGGCTATAATTCATGAAAGTGATGAGATAAAGTTTATAGTTAATTGGAAAATGTTGGTGATGATAGATTCGTAATTACCAAAGAAAGGCTTTCTTTATGAAATTGTTTCAGCAGAATTGGACACCTAGCAGCTGGTTATGTTATGTTGTTACAGCCCTTCTATAGTTTCAAGTGAGAACTTTTCAAATGGCAGTAATTTTCTTAACTTTTTTTTTTTGGTAGAACAATGTCTACAGTAAAACAGATTTCCAGGATGCAGTATGTCAAGCTGTGAAAAGTACTGACAAATATTTCACCAGCATCTACAACCCTCTTTCAGACCATGATAATGTTACTGCATTTCACCCAGATCTATATCGACAACAGTTTGAAAAATGTCTGTAAGACTGAAAAACAAAAACTGACCATTTTATTTCAATTACATTTAATTTCAATGTGTTGTTTAACTTCATTGTTCACTTTTTGAAAAAAAAGAAGTTACGGAACTAATTACATGTTTTGATTTTTTTAATCATTTTTTTCCTTCAACTTAAGCAGATTTTATACCACAAATTCTAAGATGTGATCACTTATCAAAAATCCAGACTGTGACTTTTTAAAGACTTTACTTTTCAAATTACTAGGGAAGTGTTTAGTATATTTTCTAAATATCATTAAGCAGCACATTTTCAGCAACATTCTAGTTCATCATTTGACTGTTCTTAAGACAACAGTTTAAGGAGGAAGAAAGCATAAAAGAAAACAAAAGGCTTCCATTCCCATGTGGTGAACTAATCTTCACAGGAGATCAAAGAGTAAATGGCAGGAGACTGTCACCTGCTCAGAAAAGTTTTTTAGGGCAGAGTTAGAGTGTCAGAGCGTCATCCCCCTCAAGCTGTGTACAAGCTCTAAACATAAGAAGCAACAAGAGTTTCAAAATGAAGCCTATGTCTACATTAGGTCTCAGAAAAAGACATTTTACTAAAAACTTACAATCAATTTCCTTGTCCAATTATCTAATCACATGAGTTCTGTATGGATCTCAGAATGTCAAACCTTCCATTTTATGTTTGCACTCATACTCTACACTGCCATGCACACACATACACACACACACACACAGAAGTCTAGAAATACTGTAGCCTTTGTGTTAAGACTTCCAATCCAAGGAAGAATTGATAGAATTATTTGGAACAGTATCATACAAAGGCAGTCAAAGAAATTATATAAGATAGATCATATTTACATATGACATGAATTTTTGTTCATATTTATATATTGGATTATTATTTTAGCCCATAAAAAATCTCTGAATAATTCAGTTTAAAATCTCTTTTAAAGTTGTTAAATGGGATGTCAACAATAGTACAATCTACCAAGTAATACTTAAACCGTATGACACTTTTCTTTCATAAACCCAACTAGATTAGAAGAAGCACAGCATAATGGCATTCTAGTTCTTTATTTTTAAGAGCTATCTTTTTTATTTGAATAATGATGCATATCTTTTACAGCATTTCCCTGGATTTCAGATAAATGATTACTGGTATAAGATAAACAGCAAAGTGAACTCTGAACCAATGAGAAAGATATTAGCATACTTATGCGACGATAAACTCCCAAAGTAAGTCATATGTTCTATGATTCAACTTTATATTCATTATGTTTATGGCATGCCAATTTTGAGTATACTAGAAAGTAATGCCTCTACTGAGCAGCGCTGATCTTTCTAGCACCTGGAGAGAAAAATGGAGGAGTGGGATATTGGCGATACTTGATACTTTAGTATCAAGACAATAACAGAGCTTCAGAATACACAGGTCACAAGTATACTTCTGATGTTATTTAAAACATATATGCAAAGGTTTGGCGATTAGTTTTTTGTCTTGTTTTGTTATCTAAAGGTCTCTAATTCTGTCCTAATCTTTATCAATAATCTTCCAAAACAAGTATTCGAATGAGTTTTATCCATTGCTCCCTTTTAGCATCTCTGTGGCGTTGAGAATGCACATTGCATTTTTCCATACAAGACATCAGGGATAATTAGGCGAACAAAACGGGAATTAATTATCTCTGAGGAACAAAAGAAAAATTAAATGTAGACTGATGCTTATGTGTGGGAAATTCTAAGTCATGTCAAAAAACTTTTTTTTGTAATCTGAATTGTGATTGTCCTACCTCTATTTAGAGAAGTAATAATTTCTTCAAATCATGAAGTAAGTTTTCACCACTTCTACATATACACATTTTAATACATGTTGTTGTAGCTGTGTACAAGTCTATGAAATATTTATATTGTTTTGAAGAAGGGGGTTTCATCTCTTCTATTATAGAGCCAAAAGAACAAAATTTAGCCAAGGACCTTATGAAAATTACTACTTGATCCAGTCTCTTGTTTATGTCCAGTGATTTCATGGGTATAATCTGGGTGATCAAAAGATTCATCTAACACTTTGCACTCACTTTAGTAGTGGGTCTTCAAAAGCATTGTTATCACTGTCCGCCTTCCTGCACATATTGCATAGCATCGATACTATTTTCCATTGATAAACAGGATCAATCAGTCAGCCAAACAGTAACTATTTTTCTGTGGGTCTGTTGCCATCAGAAGCTAAAATGGCATTATGGAAGTCTCAACTTTCAGTTTAACAGACCTTTGTTTTGGCTTCTGATGGAAGCACTTCTTTGAATATTAAGATGTCAATAAACCAATATAATGGGGATAAGAAGGAAACAAATATATTTTGAGCCAAAATATGTGTAATATTTAGAGAATTCACTCTTCTACCTCTTGGTTCACAGATTCATATATTCTGATTATGCAAAAAAAAAAAAGAGCATCATATGCTGTCGTTGGTTATGCTGCACCCTTAACCTATTATTTAGCCAACTTCCTCACTTATTCTAATGCATAATGACTTTCTTTTTCCAAAACAATGTTTCATGGAATAAACAACTTGGCTGAAAAGATATTCATTGCTTATAAGATAAATATAAATGTCCTGTGTTTTCAAAGTATTTTATAATCTACTCCCAAACTATCTCTAATTTTATGTGTCAGGTACTGAAAGAAATATTTTATGTGTATTAATTTAACCCTCCCAACAACCCTACAAATTAGATATTAGTATCATTCTCATCTTACAAATAATAAAATTGAGGCACAGAAAATGGAAGAAACTTGCCTAAAGTCACACAACTGATAAATGGCAGAACTAGGATTCAAAACCATGTAATCGGAACCCACAGCTTGTGCTCCAAACCAAAGTAACACGTAATCTATCATCATCATCTTTGGGATCATTTGGGACGTGTAATGAATGCTTGCCATCTTCCATACACTGTGTTAAGCACTTCGCTTTCCACCTGCTTGATTCTATAGCCAGGCCTTGACTTTCCAGCCATATTTTTTACTGTAGAAATCCTAGCTAATTTCATAGGCACCATTTTAAGCTAAGTTTTCCAAGGAGTCTCCAATATTTATATATTCTGCTCTTTTGAGCATCCTACAATATTTAATGTCTTTATCAGACATCTGAAAACCAATAATCTGCATGACAGAGTTTTTGTTCTATTTATCTAGAACTCATCTTATCTCCCCAGTCATGATGGGGATGAAGCTACATTATGTTCACCTTTGTATTCCTCACAGTGCATAGTACATTTCTGGGCTGAGTGCCATATGGTTATTCTTGATACCAGAAACTCCAGAAGTTTTCTATAACAAATTTATATATTTTATTCAAAGATGAAGTGGTTCTACTTCATAAAAATGCTCAAAAATCTTCCTTAATTTTCCACATTTGCAAACACGAAAGGAGAAGAAAATGGGAAGATGAGATGTTAGGAAGAGGAAACACAGCTACTAGTTGCTATTCACAAACTTATAACAGCAAAGGATTCATAGCAACTACTGAAAAAAATTCAAAGACTACAGACAAGTTTACCTCAGGGAAGAACATTCTGAAAAACAGATACATTTCTCTTTTCTAAGAATAAAGCATGCTATAATATTTCCTAGCCAGAAAACAAAAATGTGACAGGAAATATATTGACAATTTTGTCTCTGGGTAAAATCTACAGCAGACAGGAAAACCATTCAAAACAGACCTCTAAAGGTCAAAGCAAACATGTAAACTCTAGAGCACTGAAGAGGCATCTGGTCTTCCAGGAAGCAGCGTCTTAGATTTTGTGCCAGCATTCCTCCTAGGGGCTTTCCGGGCTTCACAATGCCTTCATCTGTCAAATGCAAAACAGTACAATGTACAAAATAAAAATATAGACCAAAGCAACCAACAATTTATAATAAAAACATTTAAAAGACCACGATTTTCCACAAGTATTAACATTTTCCTTTATGGTAATAAATAAGCTCTACACCTAACACCATTTTTCAGATGATGCAAACATTTTGCTTTCTAATTGATCTGTGTACTTCTATTTTTGGGTATTTGGTTAACATTTTTATTGATTTTCCTCTAATAAGGTGGCAGAGAGAAAATGGTTAGCTACATAAAGCAATGCTTTTAGGACATCTTATATTCTTCTATAAAAGCTATATTATTATTCAAAGTCACCTTGCCACCAAATCATGCATTTTTCGTGTTCCAGTGTGTTCTGTGCTAGGTTTAATTAAAAAGTTCAGAAAGGTCAGAATAGAGTCAGAACAAAAAAATTTCATCAAAATGGGTGCACTTTCTTTTCCTAGAGGAATTGTTTGAGATATGAGTACTTCTCCATAGTTGAAAAAAACTTTTCTCTCCTCAAAGAATTTCCAGAGGGGCCAGGGGTTCTCAGAAGGGGAGGGCTTCCTGGTAGGAATCCACAGCAGTCGCTTCCAGTAAAGCAACATCTGCCGCAGCAGCGTGCTCAATGAGACCATCTCTTTCTTCTTTTAAGTTTATTTTAGTTTACTTTTTAATATTAATTTTATATATTTAAGGTGTATGACATGATGATTTGTATACATGTACATAGTGAAATGATTACTACAGTCAAGCTAATTAACATATCTCCTCACATACTTTTTTTGTGTGTGTCGTGAGAGCACCTGAAATCTAGTCTATTAGTAAATTTCCAGTATTCAGTACAGTATTATCAACTACACTCATCATGCTGGACGTTTGATCTCTGAGACTTAATTCATGCTACATAACTGCAACTTTGTACCCTTCACCATCTCCTTATTTTCCCCACTCTTTTGCCCCAAGTAATCACTATTCTACTCTGCTTCTATGTATTCGACTTCTTTAGATTCCAGAGATCATGCAAGAGACATACTAAGTGAAACAAGCCAGACACGGAAAGAGACTGTCTCTAAATAACATATTAATTTGAATTATGTGAGATAATCTGTTATAACTAAATATTATATAGCCTGTTTACATATGAGCGCAAAGAGAAAGATGTTTATTTATGAAAACTAAGTTTAATGCCTTAAAAATAACTTCCTCAAGTCAAGTACTAAGAAAAAAAATTACTATTAAGTTATTGTGGTGAGGAAACTACAAAAGATCAGGAGAAACAATCCCCCAAATTATAAAGAATATTACATTCAGATTACTTGCCAAAAAAGTCTTTAAATTTTCACATTATTTCAAAACTCTAATCAATATTCCAATAATTTATCTTTTTTTAAAAAAAGACCTTGAGATGACAAGAAGATTAAAAAATAAATATTCATTTATATTTATTAGGTATGTGTCATTTTTTAAGATCTCCCCCTTTAATTTCGTTTAAAAATTTATTCATGGACCAACCCTAGCACTGATTACATTACTATGTACTCATTGCCAGCAACAAGCATTGCCTGGCTTTTGAAAAATGAAGAGCTGCAGAGAGGAATGTCTGAAGTTGTTAAGAACACAGGAGCACAGGACAGGCTTTCCTTTTCATTCCAACTCTATGACTCATGTAGGTGTTCATCTTTGAGAATGAATTTGTTATGTGCTTGACTGATTTTCCACTTTATACCAGAAATAAAGGCAGCTCACATGGATACCTAAGATACAGCAAGCTAACATAAATTTCAAGACTTAAGGAAAATTATTTAACGTTGTGCATCACAGTTTATTCGCAGTATTGCAAAGATAAATGAGATATCTTCTAAAAACACAAGCATATGGAAGGAGTCCAATAAATATTACTTCATTTCCTTATTCAGTCAATAAAAAGATGTATTGCTAGTGCATAATTTTCATGATAATTATGAAATTATTCTATGCCTTTGCATAGTGCCTTGTATTTTTAAAGTACCTTCCTATCGATTCTAATTAATCCCATACAACAACAATGTGAGATAAATGTAGCAGATATAATTATCACCTGTTTACATTTTATAAAACTGTGACAGAGGTAAAGTGTCTCAATCAAGTTCTTTCAGAAAATTAACATAAATTTAAGCTTAAATAAACCTACTATAAGCTTGTTTTCTGAGCCTATTACTCTTGTGAATCCCTGCAATTCTGAGATGTCTGAGGATTTTTTAAATTTCATTGCTCTTCCATAATGATCTTTAGAGGCTCTCAAATAATCAGCAGAAAATATAACACTTTAATTCCATGCCAATGCATTAAAAAAAAATACAGGATAGAAACAAAATCAAATTCCTTGTGAACATAATTGTAAGTTAGAGAGTTTTTGTCCTCTGAGCCCACAGTTCAAGATGGGGACTGAAAATGAGAATCCCTTGTACTGTTTTAATTCTCTATCCAGATTCTGTTCCAGATAAGAACATTGGGACTATAGCTGGATTTGTAGAAACTTAGCCAGGGCCTGCATAGTCAGGAAATTTCTGGATAGACCCTACTGATTAATAGAATCTTAGAACCATGTTAGAACTGTGATGAGAAACACTTCATTGTTGCAAGAAACCCCTAGTCTTCCCCGCCTTTCTTGACAAAGGGAAAATCTCCCAACTAGCTGTATCCTGTACCACTGACTTAGTTCTCTTTATATTTAATTTTCTCCCCCTGGCCTCTCCACTCTGGGAGGCAACTTTTCTATAGATTAATTTTGTCCTATTCTATAGCTTTGGATAAATGAAATTATACCGTACATATCCTTTGTGTCTGGTTTAGTTTATTCACATAATGTTTTTGAAATTCATCCATGGTATTGCTAGAATCAATAGCTTATTCTCTTTTATTACTAAATTGTGTGTCCCTGTATTAATATACCACAATTTGTTTATCAAGTATCTTCTCAGTGGGCATTTGAAATCTTGCCACTTTTCAGCTAGTAAGAATATTGCTTCCATGAAATTCTTCTACAATGTGGGCATATGTTTTTATTTCTTTTGAATAATTAACTAGAAGGAAGATTGTTGAGCACAAATTAGTGCATGCTTAACTTTATTAAAAATCATCACAATGATTTTCCTAAGTGGTTGTACCACTTAACATTCTCATTAGCAATGTATGAGAGTTCTGGTTGCTCCACATCCATACCAACATTTTACATTTTCAGTCTTTTCAAAATGTTAGCCATTCTAAATATGTACTAATAACACATTGTGGTTTTAATTTGCATTTCTCTGATGACTAATGATGTATATTTTCTTATGTCTTTAGCCACACACATATCTTTTTTTATAAAGTGTCCGTTGCCCACTCTTTAAATTAGATTTTCTTTATTATTGATTTTTCAGAGTTCTTTATATATCCCAGATGTAAGTCCTTTGGCAGATACTTATACCATGAATATTTTTTTTTCCAGTTGTGGCTTCTGACTTTATTTTTTATAATGTCTTTTAATGAGGCGATTTCTTAACTACAATTTATTATTTTTTATAGTTAGGCATCGTATGACTTGTTTAAGCTTCTTTGTCTACTCTAATATTGTAGATTTTTTTCTTGGTTTAGCTTTAACATTTAAATCAGAGTTTTTCAATCTTGATGCTATCAACATTTTGGACTGGATAATCCTTTTTTGAGGGAAGTTATCCTGTGTTTTGTAGGATGTTTAACAGTATCCCTAGTTATTAGTCATTAGATGCCAGTAGTAGCAGTGGTAGCAGTAGTAGCAGTCATTTTCAAAGTCCTTTTTTCCAAATAGAAACCTAATAGTTTCTGGAACTATTTGTTAGAAACCATCCCCGATTGCCTTGAACTGGCATCTCTTTTGAAACTCACTTAACCTAATTGTGTGCCTCTATTTCTGTATTCTCTACTCAATTACATTTATCGATTTGTTTATACTTATTTTACTCTACTTGTTTAAAATGTTCTTGTATACTCTAGATTATTTGCATTAAATTTAGAATGATTGATCAAATCTACAAAACAGCTGGTGGGATTTTAATTGAGATCATATTGAAACTATAAACATCTTTAAAATGTTGTTTTCCAACCATAAACATAGTATATTTCTCCACATATTTGGATCTTCTGTAATTTCTCAGCAAAATTTACGCTGTAGTTTTAAATGTGGAAATCTTATATATCTTTTGTAAAATATATTCCATGTACATGATGTTTTCTGATACTACTATAAATTGTATTATATATCATATATTTTTATATGCTAATTGTTTGTTGCTTGCATATTGCATTTCTAATTTTTGTATAATGACCTTGAATCCAACCATTTTGTTAACTTTGCTTTGAGGTTCAGTAGTTCATAGATCCTTTGGATTTTTCTAAATCTCAATCATGTTATTTACAAATAATGAGCTTTATTTTTTCCAGTCTTTGACATTTTTTCTTGCCTTATTTTACTAGCTAGAACCTCCATAACAATGTCAAACAGAAGAGATGAAAATGAAAATTCATGCACTCTTCTTGATCTCATAGGAAAGTATTTAATATTTTGCCATTAAGTATTATGTTAGCTATAGATTTTCATATTCAATGAGTTCCTTTCTATCCTTCATTCAAATGTTGAGTTTTGTTCTAACAAGTCATCAAATACTAAAATATAACCATAGAAGTTTGATTTTATGCCTTCTGAGGCCAAGTTGGCTTTGTTTTTTTCCTTAGCTCTACCACATAACCCTTAATTCCTGGCCTTACTTTAATGATGAGCCCCTTCTGAGATTTCAAGGAAATATTCATGTATTTACCACTCGAACTCCAAACACTGACTTTGCAACATGGGCAGTGGTTGACACCTCTATTCACACTTTGGCCTCTTAGCTACTTCTTTCCTCTGTGCAATTGTGTTTTATAAAAAGAAGTATATGTTTGGGCTTTATCTTCTTTTCTAGCACAAAACTCCTAAAATGCTTAGAAGTTCCTAAACATATGAAAACATAAAGGTGTCTTTTGTTATGTTAATGAGCTAGCTTTTGGAACTCATCTAAGGATGGGGGCTAGTTGCCAGAAGAACCAACCCTGTGATTAGCCAGTTAATACTTACAGTACCACTCTGATCTCTGAGAATGGGAGAGAGACTAGAGGTTGAATCAACAGCCAATGGGAAACAATTTATTCAACCATACCAATGTAAAGAAGCCTCCACAAAAATCCCAAAAAACAAAGTTCTAAGAGCTTCCAGGTTGGTGAACATAAGGAAATTCAAGGAGAGTGGAAAGCCTGGAAAGGACATGAAAGTTCCACACTCTTTCCCCATACCTTGCCCTAGGCATCTCTTCCATCTGGCTGTTCCTGAATCATATCTGTTTATAATAAACCAGTGACCTAGTAAGTAAAATGTTTCTCTGAGTTCTGGGAGCTACTCTAGCAAATTAATTCAACCCAGAGAGAGTTCTCCACACAACAGTGCTGCCCAGGTTGTTATCTGTGCTTTTGACTAACTGGTTATAGATCAGTTAGTCAAAAGCACAGATAACAACCTGGGCAGCACTGTGTGTGGAGAAGGAGGGCAGTCTTATAGAACTAGGTCCTTATCCTGTGGGAACTGACATTATCTTCAGATAAATAGTGTCAGAGCTGAGTTGAATTATAGAATACCCAGCTGGTGTCAGAGACTTGCTTGGTATTGTGGAGAAACCTTCCCACACACTGGGATTGGTCCCAGGATATTACTCTGACATGTAAGTTAGGAATCAGCCAAGGATTTGAGTGGAATTAGTAAACAGATATAGATACTCCCCTCTCCTTGGTCTTCTCATTTCTTAGAATTTTTTATTCAATTCCAGGCACATTGCAGGCCCCAAACCGGTAAGTTTGCACTTTCTTTATGAGCTATATTCACTGCAAACTAGGAAGTGCTCTCAGATGATAAGCTAGATAAATGTGGGATTTGTTTCATTTCCCTTAATCTAGCGATTGAATGCCTTCCTGTTCTTTTCTATTTTTAGTTGATTTCCAATGCCTTGACCAGTTATTTTTCACTATTTTGGTCAGGATAAATGTGTTATTAGCAGTAGACTTAATCTGCTATAAACTGTTCCTCTATCACCAGACAGTAGCTCTCCATATTGGATTTCTTACAGTTCCTCAAACATACAACTTTTCTCTGAACTCAGAGTCTCCACATATGCGTTTCTTTTACCAGAAACATTATCCTTCTTGCTCTTTGACTAACATGTTTCAAATTACCCTTCATGTCCCAGTTTAAATATAAGTTGCTCATCAAAGTCTTTTCTTATCATTCCCTAACTCATCTATATGTCCCCATAGCACACTGTTCCATTTTGTATTTAAAGACTCATTCTGCTTATATATCCTCCTGTTATATGTCCCCATAGCACCCTGTTCCATTTTGTATTTAAAGACTCATTCTGCTTATAGTTATTTGTTTAATCTTTCCTTCCTAGAGGGTAAATTCCATGAAAGCAGAAATTATAACTTATACTGTGCTTGGCTGATTAGAAAGTATTTGGTAAATATTTATAGCTTTTTATAAAACCAAAGTATGAAATATTTTGATGACCTTATCACAAATATTGTGAAGGTGATTTATTAAATCATCAGTAAAGGAATTCATCAGAGGTAGGCATCAGCTGATAATTATAGCAAAATTTCTTTTTGTCCACTTTGCTATCATCACTTACTGTGTCCAGGTCGAGAGGACAATAATAACACATAAAAGCTCTTTTGGAGAGCTTTCTGTGACAATAGCACAAAGCAGATGCTAAAAAAAAAAAAAAAAAAAAAAAAAAAAAAAATCCAGATACGTCTTCTGGCAGCTTCTGAAATCAAGATAATTTCTTCTGGCACCAAGAAATCTACCTGATAACATTAATGATTTATCATTAACATCATCAGCTCCAAGACTCTTTTACAGATTAAAAAAATTCTACTAAGAATAAATATCATCATATTCTTTCTCACTTTCCAGAGCTCTCTTCTTCTCTGCAACTGGGACACACACAAAAAAATGTATTATACATCTAGAGAATTGAATTAACTCATTTAGACAACAGGGTGACGCTGAAATAGGCACCATTAGAAATGCTTTGTCTTTCCTTTTGAAGATCAAACATATTTGAGGAGTCGTACTTTGGATATTTTGGAATGGTACTGGGTAATTCCAATTAGAAACCAGGGTCTAGCATAGAGCTTGGCACATAGTAGTTGTTAAGTAAACATTTTTTAATTTAATAAATCAATAAAAATGGTCACAGCAAAAATTCGAAACAAAGGCAATTATAATAAACAAAGTTTATTGATTAATCCATAATTATGACAATTTTTTTTAAAAAGGTATAAACCAAAAAATTGCCTTCAATTAACAAAATGAGGCTTTCTCTAGATGGAAGCTTTCCCTATCCGGCACAGCTCTTACAGCGCTGAAGACCATTCTCGTTGCAAGCCGTACACTTCAGGGCTTTGAAAGAGTCTGTAAAGCAGTTTCGAAACACTGACATCTTGCTCCCATGGCACACGGAACATGGAAGAAAGCCAAAGCCTCCACAGGAGGGACACTCATGTGGATGCTGCACTCTCTGTATCGGGTGGCAGGGGGAACAAGAGAAAATAGAAAATGTGTTAGCATGAACAACTCAATCAGCCTTCCTGTCTTTCTATATGTTGATGGTCATAAAAATAATATTGGCATAAATGGCTATGGTCTGTAATCACCTACCATTAATATACGAAAGACTCAAGGGAGAAGCTAGCTAAAGCTTCCTTCATTGAACCATTGATGGCCATCAATAGTATGATTTCCATTTGTAAAGTCTGGTCCATTTTACATCAAAGGCCACACACTTCAAGAAATCCATCATGTGAAAATACATATTTACAAACCAAAAAATTTGGGAGATGATTTGCATTAAAGAAAAATACAGTAACTTTCTCTCTATTACGTCTTAACAGTTTTATGTCTTTGTTTATAAAATAGTATCACTAATAGTGAATCTGGAAAATCAGAGAATTAAAGGCTGAAATGTGGAGCAGCCACTATCAATTGGAGATCTATTGTTATAACTCACATTTGAATAGTGCTTTGTTTTTTAAAAAAGCACTTTCAAATGCATTATTATATAGAATCTTCCCTCGCTCTACTCTTCACACAGAAACTTTCTATAAAGCAGACAATTCAAGCAACTTTTTCTTCATTTTGTATTTAAAGAAACAAGTATTAAAACCTTAAGATATTTACCTAAGTCCATAAAAATTCACACAGTAGCTATCAGCCTTTCTACCTCAAGTAAAGATAAAGTATTCTAATAAGTATAATAAAACAACTAGGCAGTGTGTTCAGGATAATATTTTGGAAATAATTTATACATGTTCCTATTTGCTTTTGTGAGCATGTAACCTTTGCTGGAGTCCACTAGTGGTATCCATCAGCTGGGAGGAGATTAGGAGCCATTATAAATGAATACAAAGAGAAAAATGAGTGAATACCAAGCTTCTGACTTGCAAAATAGGAATTTGCAGCAATGTTTGAAAGCACAGCTTTCAGAATAATGGCTAAAATAAGGCTGGGAAATATGGATCCATACACACACATACTTAAACATGCTTTACATATTTATACATACATAACTTTTCTCTGGAGATTCACATCACACATAGTAAGGCTCCAAAAATTTCAACAGAAAGGGAACCTGATTAACTGGGTTTAACCTACCTTTTCCCCAGCACATGCAACTATAAACTCTTTTCCCAGGAAACAATTATAATTCTACAATTCTATCATAATTACTACCTTGTGGGATGTATTTTGGAAAACAAACATTAAGAACATGATTGCCTTAAACTTTATATAGTCTCATAGACAACTTTTGAGACGTGCATTTTCTGTAGATAGTGGGATTCATTTGCAATTACAGTTTGACTTAGCTATTATATCAAGATGACAAAATCTATGTAATATCTCATTTTTAGTGGCAGAGAATTACTTTGATGGAAAGTAATGGCTGCCAATATGAATGACACAAGCAAGGAACTTTGTCAAGTCTGTAGAGACTCAAAGCTCTTCAAAAAAGTTTTAGCGTGTGTGGAAATTCAGTTACTTTGTAGATGGTTTTTGTTATTTCTTTGTGCAAGAATTGACTCCAGAAAATGGTATATTGGACTTATAATTTTTCATAATATTAAAATATCTTTAGAAAAAAAACTTTGAGTAAAAGTAAACCCAATGATGTAAAAAAGTATAGTTTAAAAGAGAATATAAGAAAACTATTAAGTAATGGTGTATTCATCAAATTTTAGAAAGAATATGATAAAGTAAATAGATTTTGACTTTTACTAGAGCTATGCCAGAATGTCGTATTAAAAAATATTTAATGACTTGCACAGCAAAAGCACCACTTAGAACAGATGCTGGACTGGCCTAGGTCCCAGAGAAAGGATCTGCAGCACCCCAGAGTTCATACTCATTCATTAGTGCTGGATTGTGAATACATCTGGATTCCAAGTAAAACAGGATTGTCAAACTTTGGAAATAAATATATGGGATGCCCAGTTATGCTTGAATTTCGATAGAAAACTAATAATATTTTGAATAAATACATGCCAAATATTTCATGGGACATATTTAAACTAAAAACTTACTCATAATTTATCTGAGGTTTAATGTAAGTCAGCATCCTATATTTTATCTTGCAACCTTTATAGGAGAGATGCTAACAGGGAAGAAGAGAGATGCTTGGGAGTCTTGTGACAGCAGCTATTTACCAACCAGTATAAATTACTTTAACAATCAGTACAAACATTTTTCAATATTTTCAATAACTAGTACAGCTGCACCTGTGCACACTGGCCAAATATTAACTCCTGCTATAACTCAAAACATCTGTGAATGACCAAATTCTTGAATAGCATATGGTTTTCCCATAAAAGATATTTGTGATGACAAACAAAGAACAACAAAACTGGAATGATTTTGAGTGTTAGGCAATTCCTAGGCTCATTCACAAGGTAGGTCACACACTGCAAACACTAGGCTCATAGCACACAGAATTCAAACTGGTAACTCGACAAAATTAAAAATTATTTTACAACTTCGGCCTGCAATAGAACTGACATAGATTACTTTCAAAGGGCCAAAATACCAAGAGTCTGCTGTTTCTTAATAGTTTATCCACGAGTCTGAACAAATAAATTTCTTAAAATTAACATATAAATACTAAAAGCTAAATTGTCATTTTTAAAGAGAATCACAAATGGACCAAAAGCTGTTCTAAAATAATGTCATCGGAATTCATACAATGCTGTTTTAAGATCTATCTCTTTTACTCAAAAGGTTGTAAATAGGATTTGATGAATTAATTCATGTAGCATGAATAGAATATTGCCTAGCACATAGTAACTATTCAATAAGGGTACTCATTGTTAGTTATTATTTTATTAATAAATCCTATGTGAAGGGATTTTTATTAACTGTTACCTCAAGCTAAATTGCTTGTGGTCATATAACACAGCTATTTTACACCATTCTTACAGACATTTTATTTTAACACCACTTCTGTACTTGTCTTCTGGTTTAAGGTGTTTCCCCAGTAAGAAAGGGAGAACAAATGTGTTTAATTCATGTGTAAATGCTGATGTCTTGGAGCACAGTGTTGGAAAGATTACGAGGCTACTTTCATTCTCAAGAAAAAAAATTAACTGTTTCAGCTATAAATTTGGGAAAGGAAAAGGATGGCTTACAGAACCTATAGAGTCTATCCCCATTTCTTACATCAACCTGATATAATAAAGGCTACCTCATTTTACAAATAAGGAAACAAGCCTTTTAATGGGTAAAGAAAATGTTCAGGTCACAGGGGAATTAGAAAACTGGGTATTGGAGAACTCTCTTCAAGAGCACATACATGGTCTTCCCTCTTCAACAGTAGTTTCAACTTTTATTTACATCCATTTGTTTCCCAAATAATATATTATGTAGGATTCCCAAATGTAAAACAGTGAAGAGGATAAATGCTGTGACTAAAGCAGAGGTGAGGGTGGAGTGGGAATGGGTCTTGAGGCCACCCACTAAAGCTCTTCCACTGATCCATTAGCCTCTAGGAATCTCATTTCAGTTACATCATTCAGTATAATCTACTTCGTTTATTTTTCAAATAAAAATGAACGATTCAGTCATTTCTAGCCATCTCCTTCAAAGAGTACTTTTGTTACACTGGAACTCTGGTTCTAGCTTAAAGATTCCTTACAAAGAAAAAAAAGCTGGCTTGTATTAAACACTCCTGTGTCCTAACTACAACACTTTCATAGATAGTTTTTCCCCAGGGCAAAATGCAAAATGAGCTAAGGAATTCCCCAAAACTCAGATAAAGTTCCGGTGTGGAGAAAGGAGGAATAACAAGTTAACAATAGTCATTATTATTAGCAGCAAAGCAGACTTCTAGTTTCAATGAAGAGGTCAACTACAGAACTTTGACCTTCAAGCAACTAAGGAATCTAGGGTAGCTAGCTCTTCAGTGTCCTGGTGCCTGGCAAAATGAGAAGCCATGCAGACTTGGTTGAGAATAGCACACTGAGGACTAAATCTATAGAATATTGTTCCTCTGCTAGCGTTTTATGTTGAGGCATTCCTCCTTGGAGTGGAATTCAAGAAAAAAAAAGGAATGAAAAATTATCCTCCTTTTCATCTCTTTCTTCACATATTCTTGGTGAAGGATTTCTTAAAAATACTCAGTGGTCAAGACTTATTCATTCATCCCACAAATATTTAGTGAGTGTCCCCTTGCTAGGCACTGCACAAGACATTGGGATATAGCAGTGAACCAGATCCTTGTTCTCTTAATAATAGCTCTTAGCCTCACTCTTAAAGCTTTGAATAGGTCCACTTCATACTGCATCCATCTGCACTGAAGCACCCAATAACTTCCAAATCTTTAACAAAGGTCCAAGAGACAAGGATATAAGGGTGGACTTAATAAATGATAATCAAATGTATTTCTTTGTAGCAAAAACTCAAATTTCAGAAATATAGAGTTTTTTCTGTTATTTAATATAGAACTAGGATGCTAAGATCAAAAATCTTCAGTGTCTTCTTCAAGATCAGGAAATAAATGTACTTCTTATTCTTAACCTCAGATCATCTAATCCTATTCCAAAAGAGCTTGAAAGTCTCTTATTAAGTATTCTACCAAAGAGTAAGGAAATTATCTGAGTTTCTGTAACCATAAATCCCATCATCCAGATTGTATATAAAGCAGACTTAATTCACGTAACAAACTGTCAAAGAGTGCACACAATATATAATCGTCTCTGGATGTTCAGCTTTGTCTGTATATTTTGTTTTAAACTATATTCAGCAATTTAATTCAGCAAATGCTTGCTAAGAGCCTAATAAACATCTCTCTGTCTGAACAAGCTGCTAATAAACAAAATCTTACTTGATAATTAGAGTTTCTAGCACTCTCAAGTTTGCAGAATTTGCAAAGAAGCCACTGAACAAAATGCAGATACATAAGAAATTTGTAGCTTATGATACTAAATGTATAAGCCTGAATGTATGAATCTGATTCTTGAACCCAATGAGATGGACTGCCATAAAACTACTTAAATAGATATTTATATTTCAGAGAGAGGCAGACTGAGCGCATGGCTAGATTTCCCCAGTGGGTAGGTGGTTCTCTAAGGCTGTAGTCTCTGAACATGCTGTAGCCATCCCCTCATTGAGGGGCTGTCATCCAGAATGGGTCAGGACAAACTCTGACAGCTACAAAGCCTTGTACAGTCAGCTCCAAAGCCCTATACAGAAAGCCTCACTGTGCAGCTGGGCATCTTACCTCTGTTCCTCATGAACAACAAATAAGTAGTCATTAGCCCTCAGGGAATAATTAGTGCAAAAACTGGACACTGTTGGCAATCTCACTAGAAATGGCAGCAAAATGTTTGCTCATATCCTTAAAAAAATAGCAAGGCAAAAGCTTACTTACAGCTTCTCTACCATCTGAGAACTTCAATCCAGTACCTGCCATAACAAGATGTTCGTTAATACATCTCAGGTTCCTCTGTTTCCTCTGTGTGAACACCAGCAAGATCAGCCAGATCAGCCATTTGTCTTGGTTATTGCTTTAGGGAAATCCTTGCTCCCCTCTTTGCTTCTAATCTTTAGCTTGTTTATTAATATAAATAAATACATAAATATAAATAAATTTTACCAAAAATAATTTTTTATTCATCCTTTTCACCCAACACTCCTTTACATAAAAATAATGATTTTTATCTTCTTTTTCATCAATTAACTGCTTTGCCTTCTCAAACAAAACAAAACAAAATCAAAAAAAACCTTGGGTGAAAAAGTACTCATTTCAAAAATATTTATTTAGTACTCATTATTTGCCAGTCCTTGTTCCAGGCATTATAGGTAAAGAACAGAACAAAATAGACAGGAATCTGTGTCTACATGGGATTCATAATCTATTGAGAGAATCCCTTGCAAACTGTCTCAAGAACAGAGCCTCCATTGAGGCAGCTAGCCTTATCAAAATCATCTCATACCAACTATTGCTATATTTCACTTGTTTCTGCTGCCTTTGGCCAGCTCCTCATGTTTGAGGCCACTGACAATCTTCATCAAAATATCAGACCCACTCAGCTTCCCAGAGCGATTTTCACTTGGGCAGGATGTATGCTAAGATCCTTGGATTAGAAAACTTGAAATTATTTGCTGACAACCCTTCTGATGGCTCAACTGCAACTGCTAACCTTTTTCCTTACTATTGTCTAGGATAACTGCTGAAAACTGGGGCCTGAATTACGAGGAGCAAGGCAATCATAACCTACTATATAGCACTCAAGTAACAGCAAATTAGAATTTGGTAGGATCTGTATGGTATCTCTCTAAAGTTATCACCAATTTGCCCACCTTCCATGATGCCCCACTAACATCAGAGCCCAGTTCTAAAACTCAGTTTGTTCCCTGGACCTAATGCTCTGCCTACCTCACAGTAAACTTCTCACCTGGGCCTTGAGGCCTGCCATATATGGTCAGATTTCCCAGACAACAACATGCCACTTAATTCAAGGATGATGGCAGCAAAAATCCATGATTAAGATCATGGGCTTTGGAGCCAGGCTGGTTAGAATCATGAACCAAACACTGTCTGTAGGATCTTGAGCAAATGATTTACTCCTCGGTGCCTCCATTCCCCTGTCTATAAAATAGGGATAATAAAAGAACCCACCTTGCAGAGTTATTGTAAGGTTTCAATTACTTATTACACAAAATACCAAGAATATTACTTGCTACATAGTAAGGACTCCATTGTTTTCTACCTCATAAATATTTAACTCCTGTTCCATTGCCAAAAGCTAACCAGAAGAATGGAATGGATCTGAGTCTTACATCCCTTTTCCACTTTGCTTGGCTCCTCCAAATGATTCTCCAGAGCCAGTCTCTTGACTTGGATTAGTTTGCCTTAAATGCCAGTCCCGTTCACAGACAGAGTTCAGGGCTTTTTTGGATGCCTTCAAATTCTCTTAACGGTTTTGTTATATGGGCAAATCAGCCCAACAGAGTTATAGCACTTTGCAACTCCTATAACATTAGAAGCCAGTATCATGCCATTCTTTTCAACATTAAGAGTAGTCTTAAATGTTTGTGCCTTATTTATGTCATTGGGAAAATGGAGTCAGACTTAATGAGAGAATAAAATCTTCTTTCCAAAATTATTTTAGCTGAGAAAGAGAGAAAGGTAGGTTAATATAGCATGGTAGTGGTAATCAAGTTGCAAAATTAAAGAGTTATAGACTCAAAGGAATAAAAGTCCATAAATAGCTAAGTCAATAATCAATCTTTAAAAAGATTAATGAGAGAGTTCATCCTATAAGAATCTACAAGTTGCTACTAAACCACAACAATAAATATAGTATGATATTGGTACAACAAGAAACTTATTAGAGAGCTCAGAAAAAGACCCGGGTATATATGAGGATTTACTATAATATAAAATTGGCACAACAAAGCAATAAAGAAATAATAGATTATTTAGTAGATGATGTTAGGAAGTTAGTCTACCATATGTAATAAAATGAAATTGGATTTTATATGACCTAGATGTAATACAAGTTTGAAAGCACGAAATATTAAAAAATAATGATGGCTTTGACTATATTACAGGATTTCCATTGGGTGACTAACACCATGAAAGAAGCCAAAAGAAGCCAAAAGGAAATATTGTGATGACTAAAATCAACAAAACAATTAATATGTAGAATATAGAAAGACCTTCTGAAAATCAAGAAAAAGGCATTTCCAGACATGTAATGAGCAAGCTCTAAGAATACACAATTTACAGAAGAAGAATCAGTAAAAATCTAACAAGCATACAATGAAATGTCCAAACTCAATTGTAATCATAAAAATGGAAATCAGTAAAACAATATATCTTTATACCTACTACCATGGTAAAAATTAGACAACAGTAAATTAGAGAACAATGTAACATAATTGTCAGGAATATGGGAACATGCGAAATCTCTTTCTCTCTAAGATGGAGTGTTGAGTGGTGCAACCCTTCTGGACAGCTACCTGGCACTTCCTGGAAAACTAAGTATATGCATAAGCTCTGACCCAGCAATTTCTACTTCTAGAGAAATCCATAAAAAAACATATTCAACACTGTTCCTTGCAGCACTATTTGTTTGGTAGAAGGAGGTGGAGGACAGCAGAATGTCCTTCAGTGGAAAAGTAGGTAGGTAAAAACAGTGGGTGGGCTTCATGGAGTTGCACTGTCCAAAATAGGAGCCACTAGCCACATGTGGCTATTTGAATTTAAATTTAAGTAAAAATAAATAAATAAAATTAAAAATTTAGGTCCTCAGTCATGTTAGCCACACTTTAAGTGCTCAATAGCCACATGCAGCCAGTGGCTACTATTTTGGGTAGAACTGATACAAAATATCTCCATCATCAAAGAAATTTCTATTGAGCAGTGTTATCATGAGAACTATACAGCAGTTAGAAGAAATAGTTAAATGTTCACATAGCAATATAGCTGTTACCTAAAAACAGTGCCTAGAGAAAATAATTTGAAACAAAATTAGATATATTCTATGATACCATTTACATAAATTAAAAATGTGCACATAAAATAGCAATACGTTAACCAAGTTAAATCACTTAAATAGAAAGATACACATTAACCCAAAATAGTAGGATTGGAATATAGGTACAAAAAGAAAGAAATAACTCCATCCATACAGATTTCAACATGAAGGAGTTTTAGACTATGTGCACGCCCTCATTGTGTTTGTCTTTCTGGGCAAGGTTAAAATTGAATAAAACATGATGTCTAAAACCAAGGAGCATATAGTTCATTTGGGGCATGAAACAAATACCCTAAAAAATACAAAATTCGAAAGACTTTGATAAGCACCCAACAGAAAGAGGGTTACAGGAATTCAGAGGTGGGAGAGATCAGGAATGACTTGAGGAAGAAGTAATACTGCACACAGGCCTCAGAGATGGTAGAGGAAAATGGGGAATTGGAACAATGGTATCCTAGGCAGACAGAACAGCTTGCACAAAAAAATGGTAGCAACAAACCACAAAGAGTTCTTTCTTCCAACTGAAGTGGAAGGAATGGTAGAGAATCGGAAACAAGACCAGCAAAGGAGACTAAATCATGAAGAGCTTGTAGGGACATATAGAGGCTATGTAACCAGATTGCCTAGTTTACCCGGGAATATCCTGATTCATGTTTGCTGTTCTAGAATAATTATTAATGTACTCCTTTTACTTTCAAACTGTCCTAGTTTGGACAATAAAATACATGATCTTCGTACATACAGAGAGAAATATACTGATAAAATACAGCTTAGCAGAGAGGTATTAAGGACTTATTGGCTGCATATTAATGAGGTACATTGTATATCTGAAAAACTATTTTTCTGATGCTTAAATTATTAGTATAGAAACAAAATTAAAATGTGCACTTTTGGACAAATAATTTCTGTAATCTTTAGAAAAGATGAGCTGGTCCACAAGAAAAATAGAACAATTTAAATAAAAAATTTGTAATGTGTTTCAAGATAACTGATTTGAAATAAATTGAAAAATAGAATAATTTAAATAAAAAAATTTTAATGTGTTTCAAGACAACTGATTTATTTGAAATAAATGAGGTACATTGTATATCTGAAAATTTGTATATCTGATTTATTTGAAATAAATCAGTTATCTTGAAACACCTAATCAACATCGACTCTATTACAGAGAATTGGACTCTAATAAAGCAGACTGGAATTTTTATCTAATACTATGAAGTTGTTGAAGCGACAACTAAAGTCACTCTACCTGGAGCAAACTTAAAGGCAGGTGACATCAAATGAAAACTGCAACATATATCCCATTACAGATTTGTAAAAACATGGGAAAAATTCAATTAGGAAAATTCATTTACAATCAGAATGTGTTTAACATTTTTATTACTAAAAATAAATTGCTAAAAGCACAATTACCTCAATTTTGGTTAAGAGGTCTTGCAGTTCCCCTGATTCATTCATTGACAAAATTTTCTCAGCACCCTATTAACGAGAGGGTAGGAGGGGGGAGAAAATCCTTTTTGTTAGTATTGGAGAAAACGAAGTTTTAACTAGGAAAGTTTAACCCGCAAAATACTGAACACGATTCTTTCCTTCAGATCTATGTAAACTTACAACCAAGAGGTCAAAGAGGAGAAGAAATTCTCTTCTCTTTCACATATTCTCCCATCTAGTAAGGCTTACTATGGCAAGAGGACTGCCAGCAGGAAGTGAGCACCAGAAAGCCCACAATTGTCATATTAAATCCAAATATGAAAGTTTCCCTCATACCCTTCAGAGTTGTCCGGGAAGCCTGAAGCCAGCTATACCATCTGAAAAAGGAAGTCTTTGAGCAAATTCCCAGGCTGGGCTGTCTCTGCCCTATTTCAAACAGTCCTGGACATGGCCTTCCTTAGAGTCATGCATGTAAAGATAACAGAAACTAAAAATAATAATAAGATTAAAAATCACCAACAATGATTTAGCACACACTGTCAGCTCAGCACCCAGCATTACTTAATTTGATGTGGCAGACTCTATTAATAGAAATTGAGCCTCAGTGAGATTAAATTATTTCCAGGTCACCCAGAAAGGCAGGAGAGTGGGAATTTGAATACAGGCAGGGGACTTACTCCAGAACTAATGCTTTTAACTTCTAAAACTTCACTGTGAAAATGAGAATGGGGGCTATATATGCACTTTCCAACAAACTCCTGTTTCTCCTAACTACCACATTTTCCTTTCCTTTCCAATCTCTTACATTCTCCCATTCTACTTCCCAATGTATAGTCATAGAAGGAGGAAGAAGGAAAATTTGGCGTAATTATTTCTAATCAAAGGCAAAGACCACATTTGCCTCGTTCACATCATATCCCCAGCACAGAATACTGAATCCACTGTTGATTAATCAAAAATACAGGGAGAAATGTCATCACACAATAAATAATTTTTATATTACTATTTGTGCTGAGCACGATAGAAAACACAAAGACTTGGTTAAAAAATAAAAAAGGTCCTAGTTCTTAAGCATGTTACAATATACTTTTACGTAAACACAAAACAAAGTAACCGACAGTGTGGAATGGAAAATGAGTGCCAAATGAATGATGCAGGAAAAAAAAAAAAGATGAGCTAGGAAATCACAAGGGGCGGGGAGGGGGATAAAGATCTGTTTATTGAGGGTAGAGAAGGATTTCTGAGCTTGGTGGCATTTGATCTGGACCTTGAGGTTTAGGTGAGCTTTCTAAAATAGGGTAGGCAATTCTTGTCATCATATAGGAGCCATTAGTTCTGGGTTTCATTTTACTTCAATTTGTCTTATATAATTTATGTTATTTTAATAACAATCAGAAATGTCAACTTGATATATTAAAAAGCATTATGAGTGAATACACAGAGCTACAGAGAATATATATAGCTCTATGACACAGTTGTATTCTTTTATTTGTGGGTACTTTTGTCAGGAATATAGACATGACACACCTGAGAACAAAGATAACAAAAGCACCAAATAAAACATTAAAGTCTAAAACATAGTAATAACTTTTGCTACATGCTATTTTTTATTTATTATTATTATTTATACCTACAGTACCTGGTCTTCCCATCTAACTATTAACCAGTCCCGACCCTGCTTAGCTTCCAAGATCAGACATCAGGCTTGTTCAGGGTGGCATGGCCGTAGATCATGGACCGTGGCTCCACAGGGAAGTGAACCCAGGACCTTCTGTGTGTAAATCAGATGTGCTAACCGCTACACTATGGAACCACGTCTGTTACATGTTATTTTTTTAATGGGAAAAGTCTCTGGGGAATTTGGCACATGAACTAAAGCACTAAGGAGAAGATATGAGTCATTTTTTTTTCAGTGAAAGAAAATGCGCTGCAATGGCTCCAAACAAAATGAATGTACCAGAGAAGCTATCACACATCTGCTTCCTAGCTCTTATCTTAGCAGTCAGTTTGTTTTACTCAGTTGTTTAGGATGGAATGCAAAGGACAGGAAAGGACTATCTTGTTACCCTTAAATGCATAAAATTTGCTGGGCTTCAGTCAAATAATTCTAGCATCATCACTACTATGGATGTAGAGTCCACTTTTCAGGAGAAATGCAGACTTTGCCCACTGGAAGCAATGTACCTAGAGGCAGGATAGTCTTTGCTCCTCATGACACCTGGGTGGCTAGCCCACAGGTGGCATACCAAGTGCTTAAAGTAGGAAAACTTTGCTCTGTAACAGAGACCTGGGGGCTACTCTCCCACATCCCTCTCTCAAATGTTGCTACTCAGCATGGCTTCCACCCTTTGCCTGGATGGTATTTGACTAAGGATGTCAGATATGAGTTTCATAGTTTTTAAATATAGCTCCACATTCAATTAAGCATTCTATTTTCTGGCATAGTTTATCAAGACTTCCAAGATACATATGAAAAATTACTAGTATATTTTTCAATTAATTTATAATTATTTTTTTCTAAAAAATTAATATAATCCTGCAAACAATGACAATAGCGACATGTTAAATGTTTTACATACATTCGCTCTTTTAATCATTGGTGCAAAGTAAGCGTTATTATCAAAATTTTTGAAATGAAGAAACTAAATTTGAAGAAAATAAGAAATATGTCCAGAGCCTATCAGTTCATCTATATAAAGCTCGCCAGATCTAGAATTCAGGCACACTAACTTCAAAAATCTATACTCTTTCCATTGTGTCATGCACACTGCCTTTGATATAACATAACTGTATCATGAAAAAATGGTATATGTAACTCCTAGTCTAGGGAACGTGACAGGCTGTGGTTAGGACTCACTGTTGAGTAGGTGCCCAAGAAGGTCAGATGAATAAAAGTTTTCATCACAATGACTCCAAACACAATAGATGTGCCAGAGAAGCTACAGAACATCCCATTTCTTTTCTTAAATCTCAGTACCATGACCATTCAGCTATTTCTAATATGTTGCATGTGCCAGGAAAGGACTTTTTTCATTATCCTTCAATACATTAAAATAGCTCTCCTCTCAGTCAATACTTCCCACCTTAAAATTCTGAGCAGTGAGCTGTGACATGTGAACAGCCAATTTATTTTACATGTAAAAAGCATCTTAAACAAAGATAAGACAGTCTACATGATCTTTTCTCATATATGGATCACAAAAGAAAAGACTTATACCCTCAAAGAACAAGAAAAAGGTGGAAAAAAATTAATCCCCTGCTGACTAGGACTGCCAGAACATTTATCCATCATTTTTGATCCATGAATGTGCAAAGTGTGCCACTGTATGCATTATACATATGTCCATCCATTCATTTCCAAAGTCAACATTATTTTGAGCCCCCATTATGGGTTAAGCATATGCTAAGTGTAAAAGATATAACAATAAGATTTAAAAGGCTCCCTAGGGACTATAGTCTTTTGAAGGGGACAGATGTCAACAAAAGATCTTATAAATGAATGTAAACTTATAACTGTCATATATACTACAAAAGAGGCATTTGTACAAAAATGCTATAAAAGCATATAACAAGGTGAATTTAACCTAGTCATGAAGGTTAAGGCAAGCTCTCTCCATAAAGTAATGATTAAATAATCTTTAAGAAAAATATTAACTGAGCACATAGACAGAATGAGGAAAGGAAATTAATTAGAGCAATAAGGTTACCAAATAGTATATGTACATGACCCTTTTCAGTCACCTTCCTATCATTTAAAATAAGAAAACAAAACTTCCTATTATATTTTGCATAGTGTTTTGGATCAGTGCCCTGGAGGAAACATAGATAAGATTCCAGGTCATAGTATAATATAACAGTCTATTTTTCAAATAAGCTGAAAGACATAATAGATTGGTATAAACCAGCTTATATTTAACACATTCTTCTAGATTTCTGGGAAGAGTTGTTAGGTCAAAAGTTTGCAAACACCATTATTAAAAATAAATAAACAAAATAAACAAATGTAAACATTTAAGTACTTTTTTCTCAAAAATTATTTAAAATCACACATACGGATTTTAGCTATCTCCATGCCAATATGTCTCCGTGTTGATAATTAGGCTCTAGTTTCCACATGGAATACCTTGTTTGAAAACTATTGATCTGATCTTTCTGAGAGGTCCAGAACTAGAAAAATGTTCTCACTAACCAAAAATAAGCACATTTTAACTATTTGTATGCATATATATTATAGATATTATTTTCTTTTTACTTGCATTTATTTATACACAACTTCATTTTTCTAAGAAAGCAGCTTGCAGTCAAAGATCCACACAATGATATAATGCAGTAAAATTTGAATAAGAAATGAGGGCATAGAAAATGTCCTAAATAAATCTCAAAATGATCTCAATGATTGAGCTTTAAATTTAATTCTGACCCAGCTCCTCAGTTGAAACAAAGTTTTTCTTAGCAGAGTAGTTCAACAATGCAATGCTTTACATAAGACTTTAGATGAACTGGCTGATATAATAAATAATGCTCTTGCTTTTTAATTAACCATAAAAATATAATCTACAAATAAATGCCATCAAAGAATTGCCTCTTGAATCAAACAGTACAGGTTTTCATCTATCCTCCTAGTTTCAACAAAGCTCCTTTTCTCTCTCACTGAACAGCTTTTCTATCATTTATTTCTCTCTGGAATATCTTCTAGTGACTGGGATGAAACCCAAACTCCTTAGCGTAATCTACAAAGGCCCTCACTATCTGGCTGTATCGATCTTTTCAGCCCTGTCCTTTAATATCATATGCTCCTAATACTCTGAATTTCTCTACTTCTCCTGGTTCTTCCATGAGATAATACTCCTTTAAACATGCTCCATCCTTTGCCCAAATTTTCTTCTATCCTCCCAACCATCTTTTCCTATAAAACTCCTACACAGGCTTCCAAATCCAAATGAAATATTATCTTCTCAATAAAGTTTCTTTAATTTTCTCAGACAAAAATCAGTCATTTCCTCCTCTGTGCTCTCAGATCACATTTTGCCTCACTGCACAGCAAGCTGCAGTGGTGATTACAGGGACTACAATTTCTTCAAGGACTGAGCACTTTGTGTGGTACACTATAGATACGTATATATATAAGTATTTGCTGTATTTATATCTTCAGCCCTTTTGTAGTAAATGCATCTTTAAATTCCAAATGGCTGTTTTTTGAAATGACTGCTGATTTAAAAAGGAAAAACCAAGGAAGCTCATGAATCAAATGCATTTTGGTGAAGGTAAATCTGCAAGGGACGAAGCTAATACGATTTGATGATAGAATGCCAGATACCTAGAGGAATGAAAGGGATGAACGCTGTGCAAGCGATCACCCCTAATCCTCACTTCTCTCATTTGGACACTTGATGAGAAGTGGAGGGTAAACCACTGGAAGCTATACTCTCTGATGCTGACCAGGAGGCTAGGATAGTCTAGTGTTGGCTCCTAAAGAACCTTCTGCTGTGTAACCAGGAGAGCAGATGACAGGGTTGGCATCCAAGAGCTCAACCAGCACCGAAAATGAGCCTGTCAAAATATGTGCTCAACGTTTGTCCTTGTGGCTGCCATGCCCACCAGAGGATACTGGTCACCTGAGACCTACTGACAAAGTCAAAATTTACTTTAGGAGTCAGCTTTTGATCTTCTCCAGGACTGAACAAACTCCATGAAGGCCCTGAAATTCTTAGGCCTGAAAAATGCTCAAAGCAGATGCAGCAGTATCCCACCAATGTCTTAAAAAGGCATAGTAAAGTTTCTGTGGATAATCTCATTCTAAAGAGCATAGCTTTTTTGTGTCCCTGGCAGGAATAATTAACTGCAAATTTAATTAAACCAGTTGATTGTTTTGTGCAATTATGTAATACAGACTTTTGGGTGTTAGAAAATGCCTGTCAAAGAAAGTGATTTTAATTGTATATAATTAATGTTGAGCCACTTTTTTCAGTATAGCTGTAAAAAACAATCAGGAGCCCAATCCTGATTTTTAATAATAAGAAAAGCCATATCATCAAAATAGGGATGATTATTCTCTTCTCTATGGCAGTAGGCTATCTCTCTTGTTTTTGTTTTTGTTTTTTTTTAATAAATATCAAATCATGTAAGAGTGATATGAAGTCATCAAGTTAAAAAAAAAATGTATTGGGTTTGAGCTAGAAACCAGAAGACTGTTCTATTAATAGATTTAAGATTGCTGCCTCATGTGTCGTAAAATTCTCTTTGCATAAACTGATTTTTAGAAAGCAGTGATTAAGCTCAGCAAAGGTTTTTTGAATAAGACTCTGGAATAAATTCTAACACCTCTGCTTACAAATTAACTTGGACAAGTAACATAAATTCTTTAAGACTCAGTGTCCTCATTTATAAATTGGGTATAATAATGTTTACAGTGTTGCAAGAATTTCATGAGATGATACATGAGTCTAGAACAATGAATGATACATAGGAATTCACTGAATAGTAGTTGTATTACTATTATTATTATTATTATTATTATTATTATTAAACTCTCTGAGAGCATTTATAACTTAGAATCAGTGTCAAGCATTTCTCCACAAACATTTTCTATCTAGAGCCAATAATTAATAAAAGGTAAATGGAGATCTATAAAAGTCCTACATTGTCATTGGATGATATCACCATAAAGTGAAGGGGAGGGGCTTCATGTAAAATACTGTGATGAAAGATTCAATTTTCTGACTTATTAAAAAGAAAAGTTGGTATGAAATGTGAGGACTTTTCAGACCATAAAACTTTTCAGCTAAGTTATACGATGGCTAAAGTATTCTTTATTGCAGAAGATAAAACTAGCTTTCAGCTAGTGCTCTCTGAAGAGTGAAAAACTGAGGGTAGTTAGGGTAGACCAATATTGCTGAAGAAAATTGAATTGATTGTTTTTCTGGAACAATGTGGATATTTAACCACTCTGCAGGAAAAATATTTGAGTAAAATCAAATGGTGAAAATAATATAATTGATAAATATAATTAGCTGATCAAAATATCAATTAAAATTGCATTAGGAGGAGAAAGCTCCACCTTGAATGGGCCTTAAATCCAGATGGGATCCAAGGATGTTTAGACATGGATAGGTTACTAAAGATTCATTACTTCAGCTTATACATTCAATAAAATTTACTTTATCTTTCATATTACCATCTTAGTAAAATTACCAAAAGATTGAAGATTCCACCCCTAGTTGCCACCTGGAAAGAGTTCTCTGTAGCATATTGAAGTTCATGATCATGAAATGAAACAGATATCCCATTTTTATAAGGTACTGCAACACTAAAGATTCATGGATTGTCTAACAATGATTCTTTTTAAACTCATGATGATAACCCAATGCATCTTTCAGGATCCCAGCAGGAAACAGATGACATTAATTATTATTTACTTATCATTATTTATAGATGGACCTGATAAAGGCCTCATCTATGGAAGTATGAACAACATTCAGTAAACCAACAGGCTTGGCACCCAGGGACTGGCAAGACTGGAAGCTTTTACTACCCCTAGGTCTTAAGATCATGAGGATGGTATTGTACCACAGAACTACACAAAAATGTAGCCTTGAAAATGGGGCTGAGAGGAACTTGGGGACTGCCAAAACTAGACCTCAGGATTATGGGAACAGAAAAAAATACCCCAACCTCTCTCTCCTGCCTTACTCAGATGTCCTGCTCTAACCTCCCTCTGACTAAAGTCACAGGGAAAGAACTAAGAATCAGAGGGAAAAGGCATCTGTGTGCTGCCGTCTGTAAAATGTGCTTTCCTGAGGCTTAGAGCAGACCAGAAAAGGGTAGAGAATAGATCTAGAAGGGAAATCAGAAAGTAAGAAGCACAGCAAGCAATGAATTAGATGATTTCCATCATTCTATCAGGGTTGATCCCTGTTTCAGTTCATTTATTATGAGTCTTTGGAACAAAAGAATGAGGATGAGAATCTTCCTGTAATCCTAGGGTGGAAGAAAGTAAATCATGCAGCTAACAAGAGAGATGTTGGGAAAGCATTGGGGTAAAAATTGTGGAATCAGCCATACATTAAATCCTGTCTCTGCTATGTATTTAGTGTATAAGCTTGAGCAAGTTACTTAGTCCCTCAAAATCTGTTTTCTAAGCTATAAAATCTAGAGAAAAATATCTCTAGCATGTAGAGTTGTAAGAAATAAATGAGCTAATTCATATTACGTGTTTAGCATAATGCCAGGCACATATAGAGTCTTGGAAAGAAGAATAATATTTGTTTATTCTTGTTGTTATTTTCAGCAGACTAATAGAAGTAATGGATTTTCCATTGAGCCTAAGTCAAACATTCTTTTTGAAAGACTCATTGTCGACTGTTTCCTCTTTTAAAAGCATCTGCAGTGACCTTTTCTTATTAAGACTATTCTACTTCTATTAATAGTGTGGTAAGAACCTTAATTACCCCGGCTCTACTTTCACTGTCCATTCCTCATTCTCCTTTTTAGTAAAAACATCCTCTGAAATTTATAGCATATAGTGAAAGACTGTTTTCCCAGACTTCTATGTTGTCAGATATAGCTATGTGACTAAGTCATTGCCAGTGAGATGAGAGAAGTAATGTATACAGCTTCCAGGCCAAATTCTTAAAAGCAAGTTGATCATCCTATACTTACTCTTTTTACCTTTTAACAAGCTAGAAAAAATATGATGGAGTCGAGCAATTTTTATCATAGATGAGGACTCTCCCTGACAGGGAAGGTGAAACAGATGAATTACTCATACAAATTAAAATTAAAAAGAAAAAAAGTTGGGTAGCAATACTCATATTAGAAAAAAATAGACTTAAAAAAAAGCTAGGCTGTACCCTTGCTGGAATAAAGAGCTGTGTCACAGTTGCCTACAGCTCCCCGCATTTTCTTCCAGCTGCTAACCCTCGTATCACTTATCTTGGAACCTCAAAACTGCAGCAACACACCTGGAGGAGTTTGGAGAAACATAGCAGAGTGAGAGATGTCTCCAGATCTTTCCCCTTGAAACAACAATAAGCTAAACATCTAAAACTAAACAAAAACAAAAATCTAAACTGCACACCAGCACGTCTGAGCATGGGATCTGTGCATAAGAGCTACCACAAGTCAGAACCCCAGGTTTTAGGCGATAGACTGGAGAAAGAAAGAAGCTGCCTCACTCAGCCACCAGAGCTCCCTGTAGGAGGGTGGGGAGGGGTGAAGGTGCAGCAAGTTCTCTGAACAGTCCTAACTGGCAGTGCTGTGAGTTCCACATGGCCGGTGGCATGGCCAGTCATCAGGGCAGAAAGCAGAGAACTGAGATGGCAGAGAAACAACAGTTGATTTTTATCAGCCACAGATGCAAAACGTGAGGCTGAGCTGCAGCCCCCAACCCCCAACTCAGAGGACCCCACCCCCCATACCCTCTGAAACCGAACACCACGGAGCCCCAGGAGAATCTGAGCAAACGCTATCAAAAATGTCTCTAGCTTACAGACACTGAGACCGAGAGAAGTGAGCATGATTAAACATCTATAAGAGGGGGGAAAAAAAGCATTATTAAGGCTTTATATAAAGCAGGGACCCAAAAGGCTTAGATGCCACCTACTAGAAACCGAAACAAAAGGGCTTTCTTTGTAAAATGCTAAAGAGAGATCTTTATATAATAAATCATCTTTCTGGAAGAAAAGCAGAATATACTTCCATTAATACCCAGGCAGAGAAATAGTACATTAAACACCATAAACAACCAAGGTGACAAGGCAGCTCAGAAAGAAAGAGAAAAATCTCCAGAAAATAAACTTACATAGAAATATGTGACTTAAATGACAAAAAAAAATCAAGATGATACTTCTAAAAAGAAACTCAGTGAGTTTCAAAACGAGTCATATTAACACTTTCAGGAATTGAAAAACAACTGGATGAGCAGAGCAAGGGGATTAAAACCACCAAAAAGAACAAAATAGATCTTCTGGAGATAAAAACACACACACACACACTGCAAGAATTGAAAAATGATTTAGCTAGCTTGGGAAATAGAGTTAACCAAATGGAGGAAAAGATTAGTGATATCAAAGACAGAAATCTAGAAATAAATCAGAAGGAAGAAGAGAGAAACAAAAGAATGAAAAATAATGAAAGAGAAATTCAAGAACTAACTGATACCATCAGAAGAGGAAACATAAGAATAATGAGCATTATCAAAGGCAAGAAAAAAGAAAAGGGATTAGAAAGCATTTTCAGATAGTTGATGAGATTTCCTAAATCTAAGGAATGAGCTGGAGCTTGGAATTCAAGAAGTCGACAGAACAGCCAATTATCTCAATCAAAAAAAGCCTTCGCCAAGACACATTGGATTAAAGTTATCAAAAATCATGATAAAGACAGAATTCACAGGGTATCCACGGAGAATGAAATGGTAACTTATAGAGGAAAAGCCATTAGATTATTCTTGGAATCCTCAGTGCAAATCGAGAAGCCAGAAAGGAATGGAATCAAATATTAAAACTATTAAGTGAAAGGAAATACTAGCTTAGAATAATGTAATCTTACATTATTCTAGCTCTCCTTTTCATATGAAAGAGAAATTAAGATCTTTCCAGACATACAAAACTTGAGAGAATGCTCCACTATGAGACCAGCACTACAGGAAATACTAAAGGGGTCAGCTCACCTAAACAAAATGACAAAAAAATATACATAATTAGGAATAAGGTAACTATCAGGAGTGCAACCCTTACTAAGAACAAGGCATTATAAGCTTAAACATTAAGAAGAGAATTGCTATTTTAGCAATAGAGTAATGAACATTCAGCATACATAGGGACAAATTGAGATATCAGTGACTGAAAAGAAAAAGTTTCAAAGATCCAAATATACAAAGGAGAATGGAGATGGGGCATACACAAAAGAAAATGGACTACTGTATATATATAACTATCCTTACATATTTGTAATGGTAACCACACACACAAGATTCAGAACTGAAGTATATAACATAAAACAAGAAGAATCAGAGGCAAAATCCACAAAAACCAACCAAAATAAAGAAAACAGAAACACAAGGACAAGGATGCAATCGAAACACTGAGCTACCAGAACGCAAAAGATAAAATGGCTATAAGAAGACCTCATATTTCAATAATCACTCTAAATGTAAATGGACTGAACTCTCCAATAAAAAGGCATATATTGCAGAATGGATCAAAAAACCAAACCCAACCATATGCTGCCTCCAGGAGACACATCACAGCTCCAAAGACAAGTATAGATTCACAGTAAAACTGTGGAAAATGATATTCCAAGAAAATGGCATTCAGAGAAAACTAGGAGTACCAGTATTAATATCGGATGAAATAGACTTCAAAATAAAAAAGGTCAAGAATGATACTGAGGGATACTTCACAATGATAAAGAATCATGTACCAAGAAGACATAACACTTCTTAATATATATGCTCCCAATAAGGAAGTCCCAAAATATGTCAGGCAATTACTAACAGAACTAAAGGGAAAAACAGACCAAAACATTATCATAGTAGGGGAACTAAAAACCCCACTGTCGGATATGGACAGAGCACTCAAACAGGAAATCAATAAAGAAATAACATCCTTAAATGATACATTATACCAACTGAACATAATTGACATATATAGAGAGCCTTCCATCCCCAAACAGCTGCTTATACATTCTTCTCTAGTGCACATAGAACATTCTCAAGGATTGACGACATACTGGGATGCAGAATAGCCTCAACAAATATAAGAGAGTTGAAATCATACAAACCACGTTCTCTGATCATAATGCTTTAAAACTAGAGATCAAATGCAAAAAGAAATCAGGAAGAACCACAAATACATAGAGATTAAACAACATGCTACTGAAGAATAACTGGGTCAGAGAAGAAATAAAAAGGGAGATCAAAAGATACATAGAAATGAATGATAATCATAGTACAACGTATTAAAACTTTTGGGACACAGCAAAAGCGGTCCTAAGAGAAAAGTTCATATCATTACAGGCCTATCTCCAAAAACAAGAATGAGCCTAAATAAACAACCTAATGCTTCATCTTAAAAACTAGAAAAGGAAGAACAAAAGAAGCCTAAAGTCAACAAAAGGAAAGAAATAATCAAAATTAGAGCAGAATTAAATGAAATTGAAAACAAATAAACAAACAAACAAAACAATAGAAAAAGCAAAGGCAACAAAGAGCTGGTCCTTTAAGAAGTTTAATAAAATTGACAAACCCCTGGCTAGACTCACTAAAGAACAAAGAAAAAAAAAAACACAAATAAACAAAATCAGGGAAGAAAAAAGAGAAATTATGACAGACACCACAGAAATATAAGGACCATACAAGAATACTGTGAAAAAGTACATAACGCCAAATTTAATAACCTAGAAGAAATGGACCAGCATTTAGAAAAATAAAACCTTCTTTGACTGAATCAAGAAGAACTGGAAAATCTAAATAGACAGACCAGCAGTATGGAAATTGAAACAATCATCAAAAACCTACCCAAAAGTAAAAGTCCAGGACCAGATTGTTTAACAAGTGAATTCCACCAAACATTCAAAGAAAATTTAATACTTATTCTCCTCAAACTCTTCCAAAAAAATCGAAGAGGAGGCAGTACTTCCCAACTTATATAAGGCCAATATGACTCTGATACCAAAACTGGATAAGATAACACACAAAAAAGAAAATTACTAATCAATATCTCTCATGAACACAGATGCAAAAATCGTAAATAAGATACTAGCGAACCGAATATAGTAACATATTAAAAAGATTATATATCAGGATCAAGTGGGCTTCATCCCAGGGGCACAGTGATGGTTCAACATACGCAAATCAATTAATGTGATACACCACATAAACAAATGAAAAAATAAGAATCATATGATCATATTAATAGATGTAGAAAAAGCTTTCGACAAGATACAGCATCTATTTATGATCAAAACACTTCACAAAATCAGTACAGAAGGAAAGTGTCTTAATATAATAAAGGTCATGTATGACAAACCTTCAGCCAACATTGTATTTAATGGTGGAAAACTAAAAATCTTTCCTCTAAGATCAAGAACAAGGCAAGGCTATCCACTATTGCCGCCGTTATTCGATATAACATTGGAGGTCCTAGCAAGTGCAATCTGACAAGAGAAAGATATAAAAGATCCAAATAGAAAACTAATAAGTCAAACTGTCACTATTTGTGGATGACATGGTTCTCTATATAGAAAACCCTAAAGACTCTACAACAACACTACTAGAAACAATAAGCAAATACAGTAAAGTCTCTGGATACAATGTCTCCAATAAGTGCCTAATATCCAAAATATACAAAGAGCTCATTCAACTCAACAACAACAAAAAAACAAATGATCCACTCAAAAAATGGGCAGAGGTCCTGAACAGACACTTCTCCCTACAAGACATACAAATGGCCAACAAATATATGAAAAGATGCTCAACTTCGCTAGCTATTAGGGAAATGCAAATCAAAACCACAATGAGAAACCATCTCACATCTGTTAGAATAGCTATTATCAACAGGACAAGTAATAACAAATGTTGGAGAGGATGCAGAGATCTAGGAACCCTCATACACTACTGGTGGGACTGCAAATTGGTACAGCCACTACGGAAAACAGTATGGAGGTTCCTCAAAACACTAAAAATTGATCTACCATATAATCCAGCAATCCTTCTACTGGGTATTTACCCCAAAGTCTTGAAAATCCATATCCAAAAAGATATTTTCACATTGATGTTCATAACAGCTTTATTCACAGTGGCCAGGATATGGAAGCAACCGAAGTGTCCTACGATAGATGATTGGCTAAAGAAGCTGTGGTACATATATGCAATGGAATATTACTCAGCCATAAGAAGAGATGAAATACTGCCATTTGCGACAACATGGATGGATCTCGAGATCATCATGCTAAGTGAAATAAGCCAGATAGAAAAAAATTGAAAATCACATTATATCACTTATATGTGGGATATAAACCTAAAAACAACAAATAAACAGGACAAACAAACAGAAACTCATGGACATGGATTAGAGACTAGTAGTTACCAGAGGGTATGGGATGCAGATAGTGGGGAGATAGACTGAGTAAAGCAGATCAAATATGTGATGACAGAAAGCAATCTAACAATGGGAGGTGAACATACATTGTAAATATTTATGTGCCTTACTGTTAAAGTGTACAGATAAAACTTATTAGATTCATTAACTAATGTCACCATAAAAATAAATTAATTAACATAAATAAATAAATAAATAAAGCAAAGGCTATAAATAAGAGACAAAGAAAAACATTACAAGATGATAAAGGGATAAATCCAACAAGAGGACATAACCTTAGTAAATATTTATGCATACAACATAGGAGCACATAAATAAAGTAAATATATTTACCAACATAAAGAGAGAGATCAACAGTAATACAATCATATTAGAGGACCTTAACACCCCATTGACACCAATGGATAGATCTTCCAGACAGAAAGATCAACAAGGAAACAATGACCTTAAATGACACACTTGACCAAACTGATTTAATGGATATTTTTAGAGGATTTCTCTAGAAAGCAGCAGAATATACATTCTTTTTCAAGTCTGCATAGAACATTTTTCATAATAGACCACATGTTAGCCACAAAACAACCATCAATAAATATAAGAAGACTGAAATCATGTCAAGCATCTTCTCTGACCAAAAGGGCATGAAATTAAAAATCAATTACAAGAAAAACAAAACAAAAAATACACAAACATGTGGAGACTAAATAACATGCTACTAAACAATAAATGAGTTAACAGTGAGATCAAGGAAGAAATCAAAAGATACCTTGAGACATGTAGATATGAAAACACAACGACTCAAAATCTGTGGGATGCAGAGAAAGCAGTCCTAAGAGGAAAATTCATAGCACCACAGGCCTACCTCAAAAAACAAAAACAAAAAATATCTCAAATAAAAGATTTAACCTTACACTTAAAGGAACTAGAAAAAGAACCAAAAACAAAGCCCAAAGTGAGTAGAAAAAAGAAAATAATAAAAATTAGAGTGGAAATTAATAAAATAGAATCTAAAAAATACGATACAAAAATCAATGAAACCAAAGGCTGCTTCTCTGAAAAGTTAAACAAAATTGATAAACCATTAACCAGACTCATTAAGAAACAAAAGAGAGAGAGGACACAAATAAATAAAATTATAAATGAAAGAGAAACAGTGAAAACTGACACCACAGTAATACAAAAGATTATAGGAAAATAATATGAGTAATTATATGTCAATGAATTGAACAATCTGGAAGAAATAAATAAATTTTTAGAAACATATAACCTTCCAAGACTAAATCAAGAAGGAACAGAAAACCTGAATATACCAATTATTACTAATGAAATAGAATCAGTAGTCAAAAAACTTCTAATAAACAAATTCTTGGGCCACTTGCCTTCACGGGTGAATTTCATCAAACATTCAAAGAAGAATTAACACAAAAAAATTCAAGATAAGGGAAGATTCCAAGCTCATTTTACGAGGCCGACATTACCTGATTCAACCAAACGCATTACCAAAAAAAAAAAATTTATATATATATATATATAAATTTTTATATATATATTATATATATATAATATATATATATACCAATATCCCTGATAAACATAGATACAAAAATCCTCAACAAAATATTAGCAAAGTGACTTCAGCAATACATTAAAACTATGATATAACATGATCAAGTGGGATTTATTTGAAGGATGTAAAGTTGGTTCGATATCCACAAATCAATTAATGTGATACACCACATTAACAAATTGAAAAATAAAAATCATATGATCATATCAATAGATACTGAAAAAGCATTTGACAAAATCCAGCAGTGATTTATGATAAAAACTCTCAGTAAAGTGGGAATAGAGGGAACATAGCTCAACATAATAAAGACCATATATAAAAAACCCACAGCTAACATCATACTCAACACTAAAAGTGTTTTCCTTCAAATCAAGAGCAAGACAAGAATGCCCACTTTCTTCGCTTTTATTTAGTATAGTATTAGAAGTCCTAGCAATCTGTTCAATAAACGGTGTTGGGAAAACTGAACAAGTACATGCAAAAAAATTGAAACTGGACCAGTAAACTCTGACATTTCTCTTAGTAAAATTTTTTTCTGACATATCTTTTTGGGCAAGGGAAACGACAACAAAAAAATAAACAAATGAGACTACATCAAACTAAAAAGATTTTGCATGGCAAAGGAAACCATCAACAAAATGAAACTACATACTAAATGGGCAAACATATTTACCTATGATACAACTAATAAGGGGTTAATATCCAAAATTTATAAAAAATTCATACAACTCAACACCAAAAAGACAAAAAAAATCCAATAAAAAATGGTCAGAAGACCTGAACAGGCATTTCTCTAAGGAGGATATACAGATGGCCGATAAGCATCTGAAAAGATGCTCAAGGTCACTAATTATCAGAGATATGCAAATTAAAACCACAATGAGATATCACCTACACCTGTCAGAATGGTTATCATCAATAAATCAACAAACAAGTGTTGACAAGAATGTAGAGAAAAGGGAACACTCATGCACTGTTGGTGGGATTGCAAATTGGTGCAGCTACTTTGGAAAACAGTTTGGAGCTTCCTCAAAAAATTAAAAATAGAATTACCTTATCTCCCAGAACTTGTACTTCTGGATATTTATTCAAAGGAAACTAAAACATAATTTGAAAAGATATATGCACCCCTATATTCATTGCAACACTATTTAGAATAACCAAGATATAGAAGCAACCTAAGTGCCCATCAAGAGATGATTGGATAAAGAAGTTGTCATACATTTATACAATGAAATATAATTCAGCAATTAAAAAAAATGAAATCTTACCCTTTGTAATGACATGGATGGACCTACAGGATATTATACTAAGTGAAATAAGTTAGAAAAAGACAAATACCATATGATTTCACTTATATGTGAAATCTAAAGAACAAAATAAATGAACAAACAAAATGGAAACAGAAGGGAGAGGGGTAGGGGGCTGGGCGAAAAAGGTGAAGGCATTAAGAAGTATAAACTGGTAGTTATAAAATAGTCATGAAATGTGAAGTACAGCATAAGGAATATCGTCAATAATATTGTAATATCCATGTATATTGCCAGGTGGATGCTAGACTAATCAGGGGGATCACTTTGTAAACTATATAAATTTATCATTATGTACATCAGAAACTAATATAAAATAATATTGAATGCCAACTCTAATTGAAAAATAATATTTAAAAAATTTTTTAAAAAAGAATTACTCATGGAGCAGAGATCCCTGTACAACAATCATCTCAGACTTATTTGAGATACAAATACCTACCTTGCTTGAGCTAGTAACCTATAACTTATATAGATAACAGAGAGGTACAGAGACAGAAATAAATACATAAAATATACATTAGAGAGAGTTGAAGGCCAGCACAAACTCATGGGTTCTGCCCAAAATTTAAGATTATTTTTAGCTACACAATTTAACAAAAGAAGTAAAACAGGGTGGCAATAATAACCTTGTCCAGAGAGATTTCTTTTAGAGTTTTAAGACTCTATTTCTCCGTTCTTCCAGGGACTCTCTCTTTCAGAACTATCTCCTATTTGGAGAAGCAAATTGAAGAACTAAGTGTATAGGCAAATTCAGGAAGAAAGAGTAAATTCAGGTCTCTAAAAGTTGAATGAGAATAAAGCCTTGTAATCCCTTTGTCCTGGCCTCCTTGGTCTCCAAAGAATGCAAGCTGGGGATTTTCTCAAAGTTACAAGTCTTCTGTGATTCATCTCTTAAGGATATTGGCTGTTTCAGCAGATAGGAAAATGCCAGAACTGTTCTTTTTTTTTTTAATTACACATACACATCATACACATTTTTTACTGTTTCAGAAAAGTATGTTAGAGTGATCAATAAATAATTTTCAGATGCAAGCCTATGTATTATTAGGGAATAATTCTGGGTGAGTGGAAGGAATAAATATACAAGTTCAAGCTGAAAATGGAATGTTGTACAATTTCCGATGTAAAGAAAAGGAGCGTTCATAAGGGCTATGGGAGAAAGGGGCTTGAGCAATGTGACAATAGTAAACCATTAGGAGATGCCTCTTCACTAAGGAGAAACTTACTGAGCACCTACCAATAATGTGCTCTACAAGCATTACTCATTTAACCTTCATTGCATCCCTGAAAGTTGTGTTTTTAAAACCCTCAGTTTTAAAAATAGGGAAACTGAGAATCAAAGAGATTATAAAAGTTCAAGTGTTATAAGAATACTTGTTTCAGACCATCACACAGCTAACATTTGGCAAGGGCAAGATTCAAAGTCAGATCTCCTGGCTCCAAATTTTATACTTTCTTCACTGAACTTTAATTTTTTCATTAATAAATAAATTAATTAATTAAAATAATATAAACCTCTAAGAAATTGTATGAGAATAAAGTATAATACTAACATGTTAAGCAACAGTTTAATATAGAACATAGTAAGTGCTATGTTCTATATAGAACATAGTAAGTGCTATGTTCTATAATAAATGTTACTGTTATTACTGTTACTTTTATTATAATACTCAAACATCATAATAGTAATATATTATAAATCTGTCTAATCTTCAGTGATAGTAGATGATAAAGAACATAGATTTTAGTTCTTGTCATTTCTTATACCTCATAGCTGTTTCAGTATTTCATGTATGCCATCAGTGTAGGCAAACTTACGCTGTGAAGTTCTGACCTGTGTATCCTCTTTTCCTTCCTGTGAAGCAAAGAAACAAATGGATAGAAATACAGGTCATTTGTTAAAGGTCATAGGCAGGTCTGTTTCAGGGCATTCAGAGAGTAAATATATAGACTCCTTGTTTAGAGGGTGGGCTAACACAAAAGCTATCCATGAAATGACTATTTATCATACTAACCATTTAATCAAGCAAAGCACGGTCATAGATAAATGATATTATATGAAACACTAAAAAGATGAAATAAACTAAGAGAAATGAAAGCATACTAGAAGGAGTAAAAAGTAAAACAAAAAAGTAGATTCCAAGAATAAATACAAGTTTATTACAATCAATGAAAACTAGATAAAACTAAGCAAATAAAAACTAGAAAAAGATACCAGTGAAATAAAATAAGATAACCAAAGCTACAGCAGACTAAGAAAATTAAGATGAAGAGAGCCCTAGAAACATTTTAAAAATAAAACAAAATGAAAATATATTTGAAAATATAAAATTATGCAGTTATTATGAGGTACGAGAATAAAAGCCAAAGAATTTTATTAGAATGTAAAAATGAGGCAGCCTCTAAGACCCAAAGCATAAACCTTCATATGGAAACTACCCAAGTTCTTAAAGCCAGAGCACTTATTTTTTAAACTATTAATGGCACCACCAAATAACCAGTTACTCAAATCAGCATTCTTGCAGTTAAACTTGATTCCTCACTTTTCATCATCCCACATCCAATCCATCAGTAAGTCCTGCTGATTCACCTGCAGTGGTATTTTGAATCCATCCATTTCTCATCACCTCTACTAACATTCTATTCCATGGGGCCGCCATTTCTCTGGTTTTATTCTCACTTGCTGCCAATCTCTACTTCATGCAGAGACCAGAATGATCTTTTACAAAGTCAAAATGGCCACTTCAATTGTCATTCCCCTGATTTAAAACATTGAACACTTTGGCCTTCTATTTATAGCAGAAGCCAGACTTCTTGTCATGATTTATAGGATTTTGTGCAGTGTGGTCCTGCCTAACTCTTCAAACTACCTCACAGCCTCACCTCTGTATCAAGCTCATGAATTTCCCCTTGGGTTTTCTTTTCATTTTCTTTTAGCTCCTACACTATACCAGCTTTCTTGTCTTTAGAGCATCAGCACATGCTTGAATGTACAAAATCTCTATAATCAGAATACACAACTCCTGAGATCTCTTTACAGTGGCTCATTGTAATGCTCCAGGTCTTAGCTTCAAGTATCAGATTCTCAAGGAGACCTTCACCAATCACCTAAATTAATTAACCTTTTTTTATAATTACTCTCAATCCCAAATCTTGTTAATTTTATAACAGTTTTCAATCTGTAATTTAGTACATATTTATTAAACTGCTCCACCTTCTAGTAGAATGTAAGCTACATGAGAGCAGAGACAACAGCGAATTAATTTAACACTGTGTATAACTTTCACCTAGCATGGGACTGGATTCATATTAGTTTCTCATAAATATTTGCTAAATGAAAGATCATGCTTGGGGCTTCTTTTCAAACATTTGGCCTTCCTAGTAGACAAGAATCCTCAAGATCAGAACTGAGGAACAGAGAGAAGGATGCTTAGTCTCCATGCCCTACACCCGTGTCTGGCATCTCACTCCTGCAGGTGCACTGCCTACCTTAGATATTAGTATTAGGATAACTTAGTGCAGCAAGATGGAATTAACTTAGTGCAGCAAGATGGGCTGGCTCCTTGATGCCTACAGTCTGGTCACAGTCTTCCTTCCTGTGGTGGCTCTTTGTTCTTGAACAACATAAGGCTGAAGAACAGGACATGGTCATCATTGCCAAAAACCATGGAACATGGGTAGTTTGTTATGGTTCAACTTAAATACACATCAGTATACAAAAAAAAAAAAAATGGAGCCTATAATTAAAGCTAAAGAATGTGATACAAATAAGAAAACACATTTAACCAGTCTCTCAAAGATTACTGCAACATACAGGTATATTCTTAAATTAAAGATGTGAAAAAACACCTCAGAAACTAAATCTTGGTTCCATACAGGTCTTGTCTACATAAATAGACCATAAATATCGGTATTCCTTTTTCTATGATACCAAAATAAAATATCATCTGTTTGCTCCTGGGATTTTTAAGCAGGAGAAAAGAGGACAGGAAGCAGGAAAAAGCATAGCAATGGTTCATGTAGCCCAGCATTTGGGAACAAATCAATTGAAAATATAAGAAGGCCATCACACATATGCTCAAATAGTTAAAAGCAAGCCATTCAGAAGCTTCCAGTGAAGTATATACACTGCTGAGGACTTAAATTTTGAAGAGTGCATATAAATAGATTTTTCTTCCAGAAAAACTCCACATAAATCCAGATGCCATTTCTCACAGTGCTGAACAAATAACCGCCACTGATCCCTAAATTTAGTGTTTGAAATGAATACTTTCCAAGACTCAAAAACTCAGTTAAGAGAGTAAACTCAATCCTTTGCAAAGTCTAGCATCAAGCCCCATGCCAAGCTATCATCCACTGCGCCTTAGCCCCAGCTCAAGGGGAATTCAAAAACTAACTAAATAAATAAATAAGACAACAGTGTTTAGGACAAACAAAAGAAACAAAGTAGAGACTCACTGCAAATATAGTTAATTGGTAACTAAGGAAGGAGAGTTTGACTACAGTACAAAGATATCCAATAATCTTTGAGAAAAAAGTAAAAGTTGAATTGAAAGAAAGAAATACCCATAGCTATACATATCATCCCTAGTACATGACTGAAAAAAATATATCACTTGGTAATATAGTCCTTGCCACACCTCCCTCCACCATCTGTTTTGGTAATAACACAGTCAATGTGGGCTCATATATCAGAGCAGGTAACAAAGGATACATTAACTATAAATTAAATGCCAGTAACCACCTAATATCAAACCATCTTTAGTGGGAATTTAGTAGGCTTGTTGTCTACTTACTGATGCTTACAAACTATTGAGCCAACTCTATGGTTTGGGTTGGTTTAACAGTTTTGTCTACTTCTAGGGAGCTGTTAGTGAATTAAAGTTGTTTTCTTAATTTGGTGTATCATGAACTTTATATGAATTTTTTAAAAAGTCCTTATAGTTTGTTACCCAAGCAACTTAAAGGAAAAATGCTATATAAGGGAAATGCCTTGACTTGAGGGTATCCTAAGGGAAAAAGTGAGACCAAGGATGGGAGAGGGGTAGGAGCCCAGAGGCGGCAAGAGAGAATGACTTCTCTGCTCTGTATGAGAAAGTGAATGGTTTTCACTTTCACAGGAAGAGAAGAGGGCTGGGGAGACTGAGGGCAGAGGGAGAGGATGTGCAGTGATAAGCTAGAGCAATCTAAGACTATGTGGTGAAGAAACTTGAAGGGGCTATACAGCCAAAAGGACTTTGAAGAAACTCATGTTTAATTAGAAGCTGTCTCTGCCAAAGCAAGTTTGTTTAGTACAAAGTAAGTCCCTTCTCTAATCCTCCTCACCCGCCCCTCTGAATCTTGAGTAAATTCTGTTCCACTTGCTTTGCTGTTTTCATGTACAAAGAAATCAAAAAAAGGTCTAAATTTCACATGAAGGCTGATTGTAGTACCGGAGAGAAACTGCACAAAGAATAAAAACGTCAGAGACAGAAGAGATCATAAGAATGTCAGCCTATCTACATTCATCCTTCCTTCACCCTCAATACTTCATGAAAATCTTGGTGAGGACTTTGGACATGCACTAAAAATGTGACACCCATGTCCTAAGTGGTTAGGGACCCCATGTGTCATCTGGATTGTGCTTCTCTTTAGCCATTTGTTCCTAAGTTGTGTGTTGATTTTAAAATACTTTTTGATAGCCCCGTAGTATCTAACATAGGTAATAATATCAAGTTAACATCACAAGCTGTATTTCGTTATCAGAAAAGTCAAATCTATTAATGTGCTCATTATTCTTTAAGCAAGTTCTCAAAATTAATCTGTAACATATAAAATGGAATCAATGACTGCAGTCAAGAATGGTCAAAAGGGTGAAAAACAGAGACTGGTCAAGATGACATAGAAGGTAGATACTGTGCTCACCTCCTCTCCAGACCACACCAAAATTATAATGAAACTATAGAGCAACCATCACTGGGAGTCACCTGAGTTCTGGCTAAACAGATGTCCTACAACTGGGGACATACATAAGAGGTAACCTCAAGATTGGTCAAGTGGGAAAAGAGATGTGAAACAGCTTGGTCCCACAACTGCATGTGGCAGTAGAGAATCGGGAGGGTTATCTTGGCTGAAGATCCCCCTCCCCTACTGAGGAGTATGGCCCCCCAACTGGGTTTCAATGCCGAAAAGAGAAGTCTCCACAATCTCTGGCTGTGGAAAACTAATGTAGATTGTGGCTGAGTGAGACTGTGGGCTGCAGAAGTCACAAATGTTCCTTTGAAAGGGCCTGCACATGGACTCATTCAATGACAAATTCACTCTCTCTGAGCTCCAGTGCTGGGGCAGCTGCTCAAGGAGTGCCAAGGTCACACTGAGTCATTGTGCTTCAGGGCAGAGCTGTAGGGGCGGCTTTCTCTCAGACAGAAATGCTGACTGTATCCATGTTCCTTTGTTAAGCGCTCCCCATTTCCAGTGTGCAAACACAGGGCGTCACTATAACTGAGTTAACATAGGTCTTTCCACCCAGGTGATTCCCTGAGACCCCGCCTCTCCCAACTTGCGGGGCCAACAAAGCTGCCTCCAGTGGTTTATTTCATACAAATGGCCTCTCTTGGCCCATGCTGTGGGCTTTCCTAAAATTTCTCAAAGACTCACAAAACCCAGAAAAGCAGCATCTGGCCTCTCTCTTGCTGAGCAGCCCCAAGCCCAGCACTAGCAGCAGCCAACCTTAGTTCCTGGCTTGGCATCTCAAGGCACCATAAATCCAGCACAGGTAGCAGCCATGTGCAGATTGCCTGGTGATTATTACCAGGTGGCACCAGGAGTGCACAGGCTGCAGATGAACTTGTCCTGCACCTGCACCCCTTCCAGGAGGCCTTTGTGCTGGCATATCCAGTGGCCTGAATTGACTGGTGCCAGAGTCAGAGTACCACTCAGGTCTGCACCTGAGGAAGACACACCCAAAGGGCAGCCTGAGCAGGCACCAGAGCCCTGCTAAAGTGAATCCTACTCTATAGAGTCAGCCCCTCTCCAGCCAATTTTCACAATCAGCCCAAAGGTCAATCCCTCCCTTCAATGTACAAATAAAAAACAAGGCTCAACTTCAAGAGGGAACACACAACCCACACAAGGGATACAGCTTGAGCACCTCACTCAGGCAACCAGGGAAGACTGTGCCACTGGGCCCACAGGATGCTTACTCTAATAAAGCCATTCTAATAAGATCGGGAAACTTAGGAGCCCTACCTAATACATAGAAACAAACACACGGAGGCAGCCAAAATGGGGAGACAAAGAAGTATGTCTCACAAGACAGAACAGGACAAATCTCCAGAAAAAGAACTCAACAAAATGGAGACGAGCAATTTACCAGATGTAGAGTTCAAAACACTGGTTATAAAGATGCTCAATAAACTTAGGAGAAGAGTAGATGAACTCAGGGAGAATTTTAACAAAGAGATAGAAAATATAAAAATGGAGATGGAAAACATAAAAGAAAACCAGTCAGAAATGAAGAATACAGGATCTTAGATAGAGTACATTAGAGGAATTCAACAGAGTGGATGAAGCAAAGGATCAAATCACTGATATAGAGGATGGGGTAGCGGAGGACACCCAATCAGAACAGCAAGAAGAAAAAAGAATCCAAAAAAAAAAAAATGAGAATAGTTGAAGGGGCCTCTGGACCAACATCAAACATAACAACATTTGCATCATAAGGGTACCAGAAGAGAAAGAGAAAGAGCAAGAAATTGAAAATCTAATTTAAGAAATAATGATGGAAAACTTCCATAACCTGGAATGGAATATAGACATACAACCCCAGGAAGTACAGCGAGTCTTAAACAAGATGAACGCAAAAAGTCTCACACCAAGCCACATCAAAATTAAAATGCCAAAGATTAAAGACAAAAACAGAATCTTAAAAGCAGCAAGAGAAAAGCAATTAGTTACCTATAATGGAGCTCCCATAAGATTGTCAGCTGATTTCTCAACAGAAACTGAAGGCCAGAAGGGTTTGGCAAGAAATATTCAAAGTGATGAAAAGCAAGGACCTACGGCTGGGTAGAGTTACCCAGCAAAGCTATTATTTAGAATTGGAGGAAAGATAAAGAGTTTCCTAGACAAGAAGAAGCTAAAGAAGTTCATCACCACCAAGACAGAATTACATGAAATGTTGGAAAGACTTCTTTAAGAAGAAGAAGAAAAAAAAGATAAATACAAATAATAAAACGGCAATAACTACATATCTATCAACAATTACTTTAAATGTAAATAGATTTAATGCTTCAATCAAAAGACATAGGGTGGCTGAATGGATAAGAAAACAAGACCTGTACATACGCTGCCTACAAGAGGCTCACTTCAGATTAAAAGACATATACAGAATAAAAGTAATGAGATGGGAAAAGATATTTCATGATAGACCTAGAGGGTATTGTACTGAATGGAATAAGTCAAATAGAGAAAGACAAATGCTACATAATTTTACATATTTGTAGAATCTAAAGAACAAAATAAACAAACAAAAACAGAAACAAACTTATAGATACAGGAACATTTTGAGGATTACCAGATGGGAGGAGGGTTCGTAGAGTTGGTGAAAAATGAAGAAGGGATTAAAAAGTACAAATTGGTAGTTACAAAATAGTCACTGAAATATAAAGTATACCATAAGAAATATAGTCAGTAATATTGTAATAACTATATATGGTGTCAGTTGGATACTAGATTTATTGGGTGATATAATATTGTATGCTAACTGTAATTGAAAAATAAAAAATATTATTTAAAAAGTAAAAAAATTTTTAAAAAGTGAAAAACATTTCTTCTGTTTAAATTTCTATTTTCAGACGTGCTTATTCCTTGAAACAGGACTTTCTACCTATGGAGAAGTCAGGTTACACATGAAATGTTTATAACAGATGATTCCCTGTTGGAAAATGTTAAAAAGTGAAATTCCAGTATGCCTGCCCAAATGCAAATGTCAGTGTATTTTCTTTGTTTTGTTTGTTTTTTTGTTTTAGAAAGACCGTGAATAGACTTTTTTTCCTTATAAAACCTGGCCATTTTGATGATTTTTTGTTTCATTGTTTACATTTGTACAGTTTATCATTAACTTGTAGTTTTGTAATATTGTCTTCAGAAATTGTGGTTTTCATATTTTCCATTTTTTGAGAAATGTTTGTAACTGCACACAAACTTTATTTCTTTAAGACAGCTTTTTCTCTGATTCAAACAGTCTTTCTGTGACTGACTTGCTTTTTCCACTCTTACCCTTCCACCTTGGTATGTCTACTTCCTTAATCATTAAGCCTTAGGACATAAGGTTCCAGCCAGTGTCAGATCTTTTAAGAATAAAACCTAAAGTCTGATTCTGAGGACAATAAGTTTCACTTAAACTAAAGATAGCATCTTGGCTTCATTTGTGTTTCAGCCCCAGACCCATCAAGGGGGAACAGACCTGCAGACCACAGACCGGAAGGGATGATGCCATGGCTGATTCCAGAACTAGACAGGATGATCGATTACCCCAGCCCCATCCAATCAGTAGCACCCACGACCTGAATTTCCTTAATTTCTGTGAGGATTTATCCCCTATATAATCTTTCCTCTCGAGCCACCCAAGGAGCCAGGTTTTTGAGAGCAATAACTCACAAGTGTCTCCAGGACTTGAAAGTCTCTAAAATAAACCCTTTCTTTGCTGCAAAACCTGTACATATCTCATGACTTAGAGCATGCAGGAAGATGGACCCCTTTGCTCTTGTAACATGTTGAAGTAGTTCGTGCTCTAGATTACATGTGCATGGGGCATACTGATTGTGTAAATAAAAATATGGAACTCTCTATGGGGTAGAAGTTTCACTATATCCCTTTCAAGCAATTTCTATATTAAGAAAAGAAAGGAAACAACTAATTAAGAAAAAGTATAAATGGAAATGAGAGATAAATTTGCTATTCAAGCTTGATGGCTGACGATATAGATTCTATTTTCAGAAAGTCCTGTTCTAGATTTTTCTTTACCACTTTCTGGCTGTGAACTTCTGGGTAGGTTTCTTAATCTCTCATAGCTTTAGTCCTTTTATTTATAAAATGGTAGGGTAATAGCATCTGCCTCGTAAGTGGAGAGTATTCAGTGAGATCCTGCCTGTAAAGCATTTACCACTGTTACTGAAACAAACTATTCAATAAATGTAAGCTTTTGAAAAAGTATTACATTCTCTCTTATTTTAAAATGTAAGTTTTATTATTATTCAGATATGGTGAGGCCAACAGATCAGGAGAGGAATACCATTGAAAAAATGGCTGTTATATTCAGTCCCCAAGAGGAGTAGGTATGCCAGGTCATTTAGGGACAAAGGGAGAAGTACCAGTTTTGTTCGAGAGGTAGGGATGTGGCATGGGGGGTGGGGAACATGGGCAAGAGCCTTTATTGTGTTTTCCACAGGAAAAAACAAGGAAAGGCGGGGTAAGCAGGTTTATGATTAGCTGGTTCAAGTAATTTCAGTGGGCTCTAGAATTTGGAGACTGTCTCTAAGGGCCTAGTATCCAACCCTGGGGCAGAGAGATGGTGGCCCTGAGTGCAGTAGTGAAGATGGCTGAGGATATGGGCTCTGGACTTGTTGATCAGGACATGTTGTCTCCAGGAATTAGCTAATCCTGGGAGGGGCAATCCCTCCAGTGTCAGCAAGTCCCCAGATATCAAAGCATCTGAAAATATAGATGATTTTGCTAAATTTTTGCTGGAGTTTGAATATTAGCCAGGATACTGCCAATATATGTAGACATACAATGTTTCCACTCATAAAAATTGCAATTTGCCAACTATTCTGTGATCAATAATAACCTTCATCATGACTGTATCAAGACGATATGTTGTGCACTCTAAATTTACACAATTATAACATTATATGTCAACTACGTTTCAATTTTAAAAATTTTTAAATAATAACCACCGAATATCTGAAGTTTCTCACAGATAGCAAAGAAAAAAAAAAAGGAAAAAAATAGCATGTACGTATTTCCAAATTCCAAATTTCAACTTTCAGTGAACTATTTATGACATTATGTACCCAAAATGCACCATACATATGAGTAATAATCTCCTATTAACATAGAGTATTTATATATAATTATTAATTAAAATATGCATAAGTGACACACAAAGAAGTTTGTATGTCATTTAATTGCTCAACAAAGGGTCAACGTGGCTAGAGACTACACATGATAAGAGACTGAACTAATGTAGTGGGAATTAAGGAGAAGGAACAGAAGTAAATAATATTCATAAAGTAGAATCCAGAATATTTGGTGACCAAGGGATTGCAACCAATGTTGACCATCTCATTGTGAGGAAAGATATATAGTGGAAAATACATGCATATTATAAGATATTTATATTTTATTGACATGCCTGCTTTGTTAATATAAAATATTAACTTATAAAATCTATAGTATTTACTGGAGTTTATATTTTTATACAGTCAGTATGTTATGTTACCATCTTTTATAATTGCAGTTTTGAGGGTACATTACAGAGTCATCTTCAAAACACTGTAATTAAGGATGAGAACTCTCCACAATAAATCTAAACTTGTAAGACTTATGGTTTTGCTGTATGAATTAATAACAAAATAAATACTTGACAGCTTTTTAAAGCAAAAATAAAAATTGTTCATAGGCAAATCTGTTATTTTAATAGATTTATAAAATACATTTTTCAAAACATAAATTATTAGTCAAGATTTCTTCAATGTGCAAACCAAAGTACCCACATATCAAAAAGCACAAGTGGGAAAACTAATATGATTTATTCTCCAAGTAACTTTAGGTCAAAGTTAAAGATGACTTATTAGGGTAATAAAATAGCACTGGATATAGTAAATTTATGTCTTTGCTTTGTTCTCTGTCATTTTGTAACCAAAGCTATTTCTACCCCTGCCATAATGTACACTTTTAATCAGACAGTATTAGGCACAGAAGATCAAACCACAAGTCATGGGAACAGATGACTGTAACTCTATTTAATGTTAGAGAGAGGTTTCTGTGACATTGCATATAAACCAGGATTTATAAATCAAATTAAATTTCCACTTCACTTTCATAATAATTTTGCTTCTAATGAAATTATTTTGACCTTAAATTTCATCTTTAAAAACATATTTTAAAAAATATATAAATTTTTCTGTACATTTCTAAAACAACAGTAGTCTGAAAAAATAGTATCTACTCTTTATTAATTAAATGCTACCTATGACAGAGTAGCTAATGAAAAATCCGAAAGCTTCAGGATGTTTATTGAGGTTTTCTTAAGTAAAACTAAACACTAGTAGCTAAAGCCTGGTTTTGTCTGACATCAGTCCCAAGCAAATATACCAGTGTTGCTTCAGTCAATGCCTAAGCCCTCAGACTCAATGAGGTTTGCCCTGAGTGGAACCTTCAGTTCCACAGATAAAACTGTTTATGCTGCACATCACCTTAGAAAGAAAGAATCATTGAAAATTTTAATAATCATTCCCTAATTTTCCAGTTCATTGTACTGACCTAAAAATTGTGGCATACATATTACTTTATGTTCTTTTCAAGGAAGCAAATGTGTTGGCATTTTAGTAACATTCGCACCATATGTGGCTTTCCTCAAAACCACCCAATTCAGCTGTGTGCACAGAATATGGTAAACTAGTGCCTCCTAGTGGTTGGAACAAAATCGTGCAAATGACTATTTCCAGCATAGTCAAAAAAAGAATGACAAAAATAATATATATGCTGCTTCATCCCTCAAAAAAAAAAAATTATTGCCACCAGAAATTTTTTAATGGATCATTTAAATACATGCAAACAAAATATATGTATAAATAAACATTTTAAAACTATAATAAAAAGCACATTGTAAAGTGTCCAAAGCAAGAAAACTAAAATTGATGTATACAACTATAGCTCAATACTTCTACCTCTGGGATTTTTTCCTAAAATATAATTCAACAGGAACAAAAAAAAATTCTCTATCATGCATTATTTATAAAGCAAACCCCCAAACTAAAAACATTCATTTCCAACAAGAGGGAAATGTTTTAACAATTCAAATGTGTCCTCATGATGGCATATAATAAAATCATTTTCAAGTTTAATTGTAAGTATATGGAAAATTAAAAATGTTTTTGATAAAATATTAAGCTTAACAAGCAGAGTAAAAATGGTGTTTTTGTTTAAATATCACCATAAAAATATATATGTGTATACTGGAAGGCAATATGAAAAAAAGGAACATGATTATAGTAAAGCAGTAATGTTACATATTTGTTATTAAATACTTAATTTTTTTAGAGGTACTTTATGTTCACAGCAAAGTTGAGAGAAAGGCACAGAGATTTCCCTACTCTCCTACTCCTGCACAGGTATAGCCTCCCTCATTATCAACATTCCCACCAGAGTGATAACCATTTGTTACAATTGATGAATGTTACACTGACACATCATTATCACCCAAAGTTCATAGTTTACGTGAGGGTTCACTTGTAGTGGTGCACTTTCTATGAGTTTAGACAAATGTATCCATCATTATCATGCAGAGCAATTGCACTGAAAATCTTTTGTGTATTATGCTTATGTATTTTTTAAATGTTTAAAAATCCTTCACATTTTCAATATAAAAGTTCCGTAACTTTTATATTACAAATCTTTTATTTAATAGAAAATATCTTGATTGCAAATTATTTCAGAGTAACATGGAAAGATAAGCTAACAATAAACTTTTCAAAACTCAAATCTAATTTGCTCTTTTCAACTTCTATTCACCTTCATAGCTCATCTCTCACTTCCTCAAGAAAATCTTCCCTAACTCTCTAGTTTGGGTAAAGCTACCTAATTGGATGTTCCTTTTCTTCAGAAAATAATTCTCACTTAGTGATTATGCACTCATCGAGGTGATTACTGAAGTATGTTTTCCCCATTAAATTATGAGAGAAAGACTGTGTACATAGCAAGCACTCGAAAAATCGGTAGAATAAATCGAATAGCAGCACATACTCAATGAGATATTTAACTTGTACTTCTAGTCCCCACTACCATAGGAGCTGTAGCAGAGCAAGGAGTATTATGCAGTCCTTCATTCGTTTTGGCAATTTTCACCAATCCACATAAGAATTTTATGATCACAGAATTTTCTGGTACTCTATGGTAAAGTTAATAGAAATCTCTCTCTTCATTTACTCCTGTTTATCAATCATTCATGTCATCTTAAGTAAGAGACATTGAAGGCTAAGGGGTTTTTAACTGGGCACTCCCTTGTCCTTGTCTCCTACAGCTGATTCTACCCTCTCTTGCACATGACTTCAGCTTTTCACTAGTTCTCCCCACCCTCTTGATACACTACAAATGATCAACAGTTGTTGCTAATCTACAAGAAAAATACTACCTTTTTAAAAATACCACTATCTTTGGCCAATTACTTCTTAGACCTGGTAAACTTCCACTGACCCGCTCTTGCTACAACCCTATAAAACATTTCATCATTCCTTCCCAAATAAGAAACTCCTTCCACAATTCTTCTCATGGTTAGCATTGTCAAATAAAGGCTTATGCTCACAGAGCTCTTGTTGATTTTCTTCCACACTTACTTACTTATGAAAGAGATAAAGAAGAGACAATATGTTCCATTCTTCAGATATGCACTGCATCCAGCACACTTGCTGAGACTTACTTAGAACCTAATGATACTTCTTAGTTGAAAGTAAGTAATTGAAAAGCAGAGTTTATGATTCAGAAATTGATACAACAGGCTTTTTCAGCTCAAGCAGAGATACATCATGGAATTAATAATCCAGAGTCCAGGAGAAGTAAGAGGGAGACAGATAACAAGATAAAGGAACTGTTCCTGAGATGTTACTGAAGTGATTGCTCCAATCTGGCTAAGAGCACATTTCAGCTGTTCCTTTAACTTTCTGTATGTTTTGCCTGTGAAAGAGAAAACACACTTTAGTTGAAAGGAAGAAAGGAAGGAAAGAAGAGAGGCAGGGAGGAAAGGTAGGAAGGAGGGAGGAGGAAATCTCACCATTGACTAAAACAGCATTTGCCATTTTCAAAGCTGAAAAGAAGTATAGTTTGTGTGATATTTGCTAAGATGTGGAAAGGAGTAAAAAAAGAGTTTCCAAGAAAACTACATTTTTATTATTTTTCTCCCCAAATTGGGAAAATAATAAAAAAGGAATTTAAAAATAGTTAAACCAAAAAGCTACAAAAATTTTAACATCTTTATAAAAAAAATTTTAAATCCTTTTTAAGACACCCATTTTAATTATATTTTATATTTAAGTAATTATACTGAAACATGTGAAATTTACCCCACCCACAATCACCTCACTTCAATATCCTGAAAGTACTGACAGCTGTGAACAATGTGAATTCATTTTCTCAGCATGTTATTTGACCAAAACAAGCTGAATTATGAGCTTCTGAGTCCCAAAATAAAAACAAAAGGGTTTTGAAGTTACTGAGGCAATAGCATATCCACTGTGAGTGTATTGAAAGTAATGTAAACAAATCTGATTTTCAACTCTTTCCCACACAAATCTGAATGTAATGTAAACAAATCTGATTTTCAACTCTTTCCCACTAACATTGGAGTTCTAAGCAGGAAAATTGTCCTAACAGGAAAGAACGGAAATTATGTATGTGAGTAACAAAGTGTTGGCAATCTTCAAAGGTAAAAAAATAGTAGGCAGTATAATACATCTTATGTTATTATACATAAAGCAACAAAATTACATTGTTAGTCATCTGTATTCTAACTAATTTTAAGAGCCACATAGTTTTTTGTGAGATGTGTCTAACTCTTCTCTTAAAATTAATTCTCTTGAAATTCTCTTGAAATTTTCTCTTAAAATTAAAAAAAAATATGTAAAAATTGGGGGAAATTTGATTTAGTGATAAAACCTAGAACAGGTAACATCTACATATCAGGTGCTTAAAGGATATATTGCAAAAGGAAAGGCAGACAACACGGAATGTTCCATAAATTCTACCATATAAAAACTTGCATGCCTGAGAAAAGTGTGGGAAATACTTTCAAACACTTGACCAACACTTGCTCATTCAGAGTTGAGTGGAAGTCAGGTGACCTCTTTGTAAAGCGCATACTCTCAATAAGGACAATAATGTCTCCAAAGGGGTGAAAGTTGATTCGTAGGAGTGAGAAAGTGAAAAAAAATCTTACTGTTTTTATATATAAATTATAGGAACACATATAGTATTTAAGCTGACAGGGGACAATAACAAAAAATAAAAAGATTAAGAAACACTGTTGTATAGCATCAGCTAAAGAGAAATGAGCTTCTGTCACAAGAAACACTGAGCAGTGATGGTGGCATTTACACCTGGCTCACAATGCTCTAAGCATCTATTAGCTGCTTCAATGAAAGAGGCAGATTATTGTTGTAAATATCTCACATGCAATCTCTCTCCTTGTTCTCCTTAGACTGCAAAGTGCAGTACATTTAATGAAAGAGTTGTGGTTTTTTAAAAAAAGCATAAAAGAAAACATACACAAAACATAGAATGACAACACTAAGAAGTGCTAGTGAAGATAGTAAATGTATATGGGTTAAATTCTCTTACTGAACAAAAATTCACAGGTTATGTCAAAATCCAATTATGTTTGTATTTCCAAAAGAGACACATAAATCAAAATTACAAGCAAAGAATTATAGGCAAACTAAAACAAAACACATGAATAAAACACAGGAGATGTGGAATGAGCCATGTGAGTAGTAATTTAAGACAAGGACGAATTCAAGCCCAAAAAGCACTAATTTATCAAAGATGATTATGAGAAAATCCACAAATATATCTCTAAATATTTAAATATAGGAAGCCAAATTGACAAAAACTAGAGAGCACTTGAGATCTTGCTCCCTAGAATATATCATCAGTTTGGCTCAAATAAACTCATAAAAATTCAAAAAAATAAAAACAAAATTGACAAAAATTAAAATATAACAGCTTACCATAAATGTTTAATGAAAAAAGAATCATAGTATTTAAATGACATAATTATATACTTAAAACACTGCATGGTATTTATTTATACATATATACATATTTGTGTATATAAAAATAGAGATTACTTATTCTTCTCAAAGAGCCATGAAAATCTTACAAAAATTTCTATATAGTAGACTATAAAAAACAACAATAAGTTTCTAATAGTAAGCACCTCATAGATCATATCATCTGACCACAATGAAATAAAATTAGAAATGAATAGTTTAATGTAAAACAAAAATAAATAAATTCTTGGACATAAATAAAGTCTCTAAAGAATGATTAGGTCAAAGAAAAAAAACCCTGAAATTACTAACTAATTAATAATAAAATTAAAATGTTACAAATCAAACTTACATATGCGATAAAAATAGTTTTAAGAAGTAAATTTATATTTATGAATTTTTATTCTTTAAGAACAATAAAAGTACTAATTGCACAATGAACATTAAAAACATCCTATCAAAGCAAAGCAAATAAATATTTAAACAGAAATTGATTAATTAAAGGCAGAAAAATATTAGAACTAGTAATAGACTATGCTCAACTTGAAGACGATGAAGTTTTTCTTCTATTATTAAATAAAAAATTTGCATCATCTTGAAAACATTTAGAACATAAATATAAAAAGATAGCAAACCTGCAACCAGAGTTTCTTTTAGAAAAGAAACTATATTTGGTAGAAAATATAAATTAATAAGTGTTTGCAAAAAGAAGATAATAGTCTAAGAGACCTAGATAATAGTCTAAGAGACCTAGTTCTTTGTTGAACTCTTTTAAGAGATAGGAGGAAAACCTTACTTATTGCTCTGGAAGGAGTAGGAAGATGAGAAAGAAAGGGGAATTATATCTTCAAGAAGAAATAAAGCTATGGTGCATACTTACCTTTCTATATACACATAACAAAATCCTGATATGATTTGATATAATAGATTTATAATGAAAAGCAATAACATTCTGCATCTAGGCTATTACAAGATGAAACAGAGATAGCCCACATAAGCCTAACAGCACAGAGGTAAAAATAAATTCATGGAAATAATATGAAGGATTTTCATTGTTATAAGCCATATAAAGTTGTAAATTTATAATCAAATTTAACTAGATAGTCAAGATGGTGGGCATACAACAGCAACAGCTCAAGTCCTGATTATACCAAAATGTTCATGTTCTTTGCTCCAAATCTGAATTACATTAAAATGTTTGTACCTTTGGCCTCAATTATCTCAGTTTTGGAAACTTCTCTAAAAAGAAAGATAGTCTAACAATATACAAATTACATTCACAAAGATGTTTATTGTACTATTTTCTACAATGGTGAGCCTAAATTGTTGACAGCAGGGAAAAGATGAAAAATATGTGTTATGTGTCAAAAAAGTTTATAAAATCATTAAAAAAGATTTCATCATTATGGAGACCCTAAATTCCTTTTAGTCTAGCTCTGGAAGTCCACAAGCAAGCCAATTAGCAACACATAAAAGCACATTGTCTAATAAATTACTCCTTTAACTAGCTCCAGCAACCTTTCTAATCGTATTTCCCACAACTCCCTATCTACACTTTAATAGATAATCTCCAATAATGGCCACCATCACTTATTTCCTTCCCTGCAGACATATGTCACTTTACCCATCAAGAGGTGGGGTCTATCCCCTCACCTTGAATCCAGGTTTATGACTTGTCTTGACCAACAGGAAGTGTGGAAAATGATGTTCTAGAACTTCTAAGTGGTCCCAACAGATGCCACATGGAAAAGAAGAATCCTCCAGCTGAGTACAGTTAACCCATGAAATTGTGAAAAATAATAAATTGTTTTAACAAAGTTTTGGGGTGACTTGTTACAAAAAAAATTGACAACTAAAAGTCATTTTATACTCTAATTATACTACACTGCTATCTCCATGAGTTTGCACATTCACCTATTTTGTCCCTGCTACTGCCTTTGCCCACTTTATGAACTTCAAGTCACCTTTAAGACCCACCTGAGCATTTTATCTTCAGTTAGATCTTCAAAGTATCTCAGGCAGTTACATTTAATGTCTTCTAGATGTCAGGATATAATGGCAGTACTTATTTATTTTACTGTACCTTCATACTGTGAGACGTTTGTTTCTGTGTCTACCTCCATGTTAACTGTGAGTTCCTTGTGGGCAGATGTTGTGATGTTATCATTTTTGTATTTTCTTTGCTTAAAACAATACCTTTAAAAAATCCTGTGAAGCATATACAAATATTCCTCTTTTATAGATGTGAAAACTGATGTAGAGTGCTTAGTTAATGTGTTCAGGTCACTCAGAAAGTTGTTAGGTGTATGGAGAGATGTATTAAGAAAGAATGAAATTCTAAGAGCTCGAGAAGTCTTTTAGAATAACTTCTAAAGTCTTTCATTTATCTTTTCCTCCTCTGATGTCCTATAGCACTTATAATTTAGAAAAATAAACTATATGATATACAATACTCCATATATACTCTTGTCTTTGCAGTCTTACTGCAAGTTTCTGGCATGCAAACCTCATAGTTTATATTGCTACTAAGTCCTCCAAAAAGCCTGGCACACACATTATTCATTTGTTAATTGGTCATTTCAAAAATATTAAACTAATCAATGATAAAGAAATATTTAGTTAACCAATGTCACCATAAAAATTAATTAATTAATAAAAAAAAAGAAATGTTCAGGAAGATGAACCAAGTCTTTTTCTACAAATATATATATACATATATATAAAACAAAAAATATATAACGATCAATTATATTTTCAATCCTAATTTTCTAATAATTTATTATACTACAAATTATAATACATTTTTAAATATATGATTTTGAACATATGAAAAAAGCGAGCTTGAAAGAATTTTTGTTGTGAATAATCTCGCTTTAACATGAGTTCTGCACTACCAAAGTGAAAGAGTAGACTGAACTTAGCATCTTCAGAAAAAATCATATTGTTATTTTTTATTGCATTCTCTTCCTAAGAAAGAACTGAGTTTTGGTGTTATTCTGCACCAGTGTTTTCAGTCAGTGACAAAATAGAATTGATTTATTTCTCATTCTGACTTATAAAAATCTGAAAAATGTAGATCTTGCCCTGTTTATCCCAGGGACAAAACACAGTAGACAGAGTGGAGCCAGGATTCTCAGCAAGCATTCCCACAACCGAGATAGCACTTTCCAACACTCAGGTTTTTCAAACCACGTTCTCATATTCTTTACTACATGTTTAAATTCTCCTGACTCATTTGAGGGAAAAACAAAATACAGAAACTCAGGCTTAAGTCATTTCAAGTGCCAGTACATAGTACACTTCAAAAACTGTGTGACATCTGAGGACCCCAAAGAGAAGTAGCTCTCCTGACCTCAGTGGATTCTAATGCCTTTGAGGCTTGTGGCTGGGCAGCCACAGTCAAAGGTAGATAGCAAAAATACCGGGTACAACACATGCATGGGGCTGAGCTGTATGTCAGAGAAGGCTCATAACTTTTTCCTTAGGTATTAACATTTACAGAGATCTAGGTGACCTGTTATTCCTTCACAAAAACTTAGTGATTCCCTAGAGTTCTTTTACCCTGCATTTCATCACCTAGATCGTTCTCAGAACCGAACTGAATCATACCTTAATGGAAAGAATCAAAGAGAGGACCCCATGAAGGAATAAGGGTCCCTAGACCCACACAGTGGATCCCCAGCCCAGGGTTCCAGTTCCAGAGAGAGGAGCTTCCACAAAATATGACTGTAAAAATCTCTGAGGACTCTGGCCATCTGAGTGAGAAGGAAAAAACCTGAAAACCCAGACATCGCATTAAAGAGCCTATGCACAGTCTTACTTGCTCATAGGCATTCACCCAGGGTTCTGGTGGAGGGTCAGTAGCTTCAGAGGTAGGGGAGACATATGGGCAAAGACTGGTTTGTGTGTTGCTGGGGCAAGGACTGGAGGGACAGCTGGCTTTGCTCCTTTATTGGGCTCCCCTCTGGGGCAGTCTGCAAGCACCATCTTGCCTGTGTTGAACCCTCCCTACCCTAGCATGGCCAATTCTGAAGCTGCATTGGCCCAGTGAGATCAGCTGCTAAACCCCTGGGCCCCACTCCACCCAGCCCACAAATTGTCCCCATAGCCCATTGCCAGCCAGCCAGCCCCACCCTACTGCTTCCCTAGGCTGCATATTTATTGGCAGGCAGCAGCCCTCGGCTCACATGGCCCGTGTGCAGATGACCCATTTCAGGGGACACTTTTGGTGGTGAATCACTGGTGCCAGCCCAAGCTGCAATATCTTTTCGGTGGATCACGGGAGTCTGAGGCCTGAGGAGGACAGTGGCTGGCTTTGCTGCGATCTGAAACTTTTACAGGAAGTCATAGATTCAGCACTGGCATGCAACCTGACTCTGCAATGGCCAAGTGAAATTCATTCACCTTACCCTGATCAAACCCTGGGTTCCCACCCCACGCAATTTGCATACCACCCAAAGGCTCTCACAGTTGTGGAGTCATATGGGCAGCAGGCAGGCAGCTCCAGGCCTTGAGATACACTGGTCCTTTTGATGAGCTTCCCCCGGCTTTGTACTGGGGATAACCAATCTTAGTTCATAGCATGGTCTCCCCGACTTGCCTCCAGATCCAATACAGGCAACAACTATTTGCAGTTCACTTTACAGCTCCTACCAAGTAGTCCCAAGCAATCAAAGGCAGCAGCTGAACTTGGCCTACATATGAGCCCCTCCCAAGGAGTCACAGAACCAACACGTCCAAAAGTTGGCATCAGACCACAATAGAGCACCACTTAACTAGCCCCATAAGTGGCACACCCAAAGTGTAGTCTCAACAGGTACATGAGACTGCTGGGATAAATCCCATTTTGGGGGGTCAGCACCCACAAAACAGCTCATACACTGTGGGCCTGGTCAATCTACACAGGCAGTCAGCACAAGAGTCAGTCCCATCCACTGATGTGCTAACAACAATCAAGGCTTAGCTACAACAGGAGAATACACACAACCACACAATGAACATGCCCAGAGTCCCTGGAGCAGGTGATCAGGGAGACTGTACCATTGGGCCAGACAAGACACATACTACATAAGGCCACCTGGCCAAGGCAGGGAGATGTAATAAATCTTCCTAATACATAGAAATAAACACAGAGAGGCAACTAAAATGAGAAAACAAAGAAACATGCTGCAAATAAAATGACAGGAGAAAACCAATAAAAAAACTAAACTAAATGGAGGCAAGCAACCTACCAGAGATAGAGTATAAAACACTGGTTATAAGAATGCTCAATGAAGTTAGGGAGAATATAGATCATCTCAGTAAGGACTTCAGTGGAGAGATAGTAAGTATTAAAAAAGACATAGAATCCATGAAGAACAAGTCAGAAATGAAGAATATAATAACCAAAATGAAGAATACACTAGAAGGATTCAACGGCAGATTAGATGAAGCAGAGGACCTAATCAGTGAGTTGGAAGATAAGGTAGAAGAAAACACCAAATAGGAACAGAAAAAGAAAAAAGAATTTTAAAAAATGAGGAAGGTTTAAGAGACCTCCGGGACAATATCAAATGTACCAACATTGCATCATAGGGGTACCAGAAGGAGAAGAGAGAGAGCAAGGGATTGAAAACTTATTTAAAGAATTAATGACAGAAAACTTCCATGACCTGGCAAAGGAAATCGACATACAAGTCCAAGGAGTGTAGAGAGTCCTGAACAATAGTAGCCCAAACAGACTCACACAAAGGTATATCATCATTAAAATGCCAAAGGTTGGAGACAAATAAAGATTCCTAAAAGCAGCAAAAGAAAGGCAGCTAGTGACTTACAAGGGTACTCCCATAAAAACATCAGCTGACTTTTCAACAGAAACTTTGTAGGCCAAAAGGGATAGGTACAAAATGTACAAAGTGATGATAAATAAGAACCTACAACCAAGACTACTCTACACAGCAAGGCTATCAATCAAAATTGAAGGTGAGATAAAGAGCTTCCCAGACAGGAAAAATCTAAAGGAATTCATCACCAACAAGCCAGAATTACAGTAAATGTTAAGGGGACTTCTGTAAAAAAGAGAAGAGGGGACCATAAATACGAATAATAAAATGGCAATAACTATATACCTATTAATAACCACTTTAAATGTAAATGGATTAAGTGTTCCAATCAAAAGATATAAGGTAACTAAATGGATAAGAAAATAAGACCCATACATATGCTGTCTGTAAGTGACCCACCTCAGATCAAATGGCACACACAGACTAAAGGTAAAGAGATTAAAAAAAAAGAAGAAGAAGAAGATATTTCATGCAAATGAAAATGAAAAATAAGCTAGGGTAGCAATACTTTTATCAGACAAAATAGACTTTAAAACAAAAGATATAATAAAAGACAAAGAAAGGCATTACATAATGGTAAAGGTAACAATACAACAAACGGATATAACCCTAGTAAACATATATGAACCCAACATAGGACCACCTACATATATAAAGCAATTATTGACCAACATAAAAGGAGAGTATGACAGTAATACACTCATAGCAGCAGATTTTAACATACCATTACCACCAATGGACAGACAGAAGATTAATAAAGAAACAACGACATTAAATGACACTCTAGACCAGATGGATATAATTGATATTTTCAGAGTGTTTCAACTCAAAACAGCAGAATATATTCTTCTCAAGTGCACATGGAACATTTTCAAGGATAGACCGTTAGGCCACAAAACACATCTCAATAAATTTAAGATTTAAATCATATTAAGTGTCTTCTCCAACCACAATGGTATGAAACTAGAAATCAATTACAAGGAAAAAAAAACAACTAGAAAATACACAAATACATGGAGGTTAAACAACAAGCAATGAATGGGTTAACAATGAAATCAAGGAAGAGATCAAAACATACCTTGAGACAAATGAAATTAAAAACAAAATGACTCAAAATCTATGAGACACAGAGAAAACAGTCCTAAGAGGGAAATTCATAGCATTACAGGCCTACCTCAAGAAACAACAAAAATCTCAAATAAACAATCTAACCTTACATTTAAAAGAACTAGAAAAAGAACAGCAAACAAAATCCAAAGTGATTACTAAAAAAGAAATAATAAAGAGTAGTACAGAAATAAATGAAATATGGTCTAGAAAAACAATACAAAAGATCAATGAAATCAAAAGCTGATTTCTTGAAAAAATAAACAAAATCGTTAGACCTTTAATCAGATTCATCAAGAAAAAAAGAGGGAGGACCCAAATAAATAAAATCAGGAATGAAAGAGAAATAACTATGCACTCCACAGAAATAGAAAGGATTATAAGAAAATACTATGAGCAATTATATGCCAACAAATTGAACAATATGGAAAAATAGATACATTCCTGGAAACACGCAATCTCCCAAGACTGAGTCAAGAAGAAACAGGAAATCTGAACTAACCGATTGCCACCAATAAAATTGAATCAGTAATCCAAAACTTCTAAAAAACAAAAGTCCTGGACCAAATGGCTTCATAGGTGAATTTTACCAAACAAAGAAGAATTAATAACTATTCATCTCATACTATTCCAAAAAAGAGGCAGGAAGACTTCTTAACTCTTTTTATGAAGCTACCATTACCTTGATTTTAAAACCAGACAAAGACAGTACAAAAAAATGAAAACTATAGGTTGATATCCCTGATGAACATTGATGCAAAAATCCTCGACAAAATATTAACAAACTGAATTCGGCAATACATTAAAAATATCATACACCATGATCAAGTTGGGTTTATTCCTGGGATGCAAGATTGGTACAATATCCACAAGTCAATTAATATAATACACCACATTAACAAATTGAAAAATAAAAATCGTATGATCATATCGATAGATGCAGAAAAAGCATTAGATAAAATCCAGAATCCATTTACGATAAAAACTCTCAGCAAAGTGGGAATAGAGGGAACATACCTCAACATAAAAGCCACATATGACAAACCTACAGCTAACATACTCAACTGGGAAAAGCTAAAAGCATTTTCCTTAAGATCAGGAACAAGACAAGGACACCTGCTTTCGCCACTTTTATTCAATATAGTATTGGAAGTCATAGCTACAGCAATCAGATTAGAAAAAGAAATAAAAAGCATCCAAATAGGAAAGGAAGAAGTAAAACTGCCATTAATGGCAGATGACATGATACTATATAGAGAGAACCCTAAAGATTCCACCAAAAACTGTTAGAACTGATGGATGAATTCAATAAAGTAGCAGGATACAAAATTAATATTCAGAAATCAGTTGCATTTTTATGATGAACTATCAGAAAGAGAAATTAAGAAAATCACATTTACCATTGCATCAAAAACATAATGCCTAGGAATCGAAACAACCCAGAAGGTAAAAGACCTATACTTGGAAAATTATGTCATTGTAAAAAGAAATTAAAGAAAATACAAATAAATGGAAGCATACATTGTGTTCATGGGTAGGAAAAAATAACATCGTTAAAATGGCCATACTACCCAAAGCAATGTATAGATTTAATGCAATCCCTATTAAAATACCAATGGCATTTTTCATAGAACTAGAACAAATAATTTAAAAAATTTTAAAAGATTTTCGATAGCCATGGCAATCTTGGGAAAGAACAAAGTTGGAGGTATCTCACTACCTAATATCAAACTATACTACAAGGCTAGAGTAATCAAAACAGCATGATACTGGCATAAAAAAACAGACACATTGATCAATAGAACAGAATAGAGAGCCCAGAAATACATCCACACCTAGATGGTCATTTAATCTATGACAATGGAGACAAGAATATACAATGGTGTAAAGGCAGTCCCTTGAATAAATGGTGTTGGGAAAACTAGACAGATACATGCAAAACTAGACAGATATGCCCTATACAAAAATAAACTCAAAATGAATTAAAGACTTAACTGTGAGACCAGAAACTATTAAACTGCTATAAGAAAACAGGCAGTAAATGCTCTGATATTGCTATTAGTAATTTTTTCTGATATATCTCCTTGGACAAGAGAAACAAAAGAAAAAATAAACAAATAAGACTACATTAAACTAAAAAGGTTTTGCATAGCAAAGGAAACCAGCAATAAAATGAAAAGGCAATCTACTGAATGGGAGAACATATTTGCCTACTATACATCTCATCTTTTAATATCCAAAATTTATAAAGAACTCGTACAACCCAACAACAACAACAACAAAACAATCCGATTAAATAATGGACAGAAGACTTGAATAGATATTTATCCAAAGAGGACATACTGGCCCCTGGGGACTGACTTGTTGATTTCCTTCAGGGTTGATCTAGATTACACCCAAAGATGAGCCCCATGTGTCAGCACTTCAGGCCTCATTGCTATACAGGTGGTTTCCTTCATATTATTCATTCTATTCATTCTTTGAATCTAATCCAGAGAATAAACACCATCAGGACCAAACATATGGTCAAGTCTTTACCTTAATTGTTGTTTTTGGAGAGAGGCTGTCTTGGGCTGAGCTCAACCAAACTGGGAGCCTGAGGAGCGATTAAAAACAAAACAAAACCACAACACAATGTATCCTCCTACCTAAGCAGAAAGAAACCTGCTACTTGGCTTGAGAGTTATTTACTTTGTTGAATCCCCATCTGAGATGTTTGCTTAGTTGTAATCATATATAATATCATGGTAACAAACTAGATCTTTCTAACAAAATAGAAAAATAGGTCTTAAGGGCCAAAAACTCTCCCAGAAAATACATGCACTTTCCATTTATTTTTTCCCAGGGAAAATATAAATGAATGGTATAAACATTTGGTTCAGAATTAGGCCTCCAAATAGTAAAATATTTATTACATTTGTTTTAAGTTTTTGAAAAGTCAATTGAAAATTGTTCCTCCTATATTTTTCTTTCCCTAAAAGGAAATAGGGATTAGAAACAAAGTTTCTAAGACATTTAAGACATTTCATTTTAATTGAGCTCTAAAGAAAGGTATAGAGCAAATGATTTCTTCTACTTTTATTTATTTTTTTATTTAATGTTTTCTTATATTGTGAGAGACCTCTGGTGGTTGAAAGGATACTAAACCTCTATGCTCATAACAGAAATAGAGTTCAATTCTAACCAAAGCTTTTCCTTACTGAGATACTGCTATTAGAAAGTTCTAATTAGTTCTATTAGAGTTCTATTAAAAGGATGCTTATTAAAATTTCTATTAATTTTCACTTACTTATAAAATGATAAATCAATTTATTTTTATGCATTTTCTAGGCTTAAAAAAAGATCTTGAATGCTTTACATTATGTCTTTAAATCCTAAGAAAAAACACCAATTATGCACAGATGTATTTCCTTTTTAATCAGGTTGAAAATAACTATTTACATCTAACTTGGGATATAGGAAAACTGGCTCCTGGAGCCCTTTATTAAGTGGCATGTTCTATAGCTTCTTTTAATTAGTGGCCAAGTCACAAATAGACACAACTAATTTATACTTTATAGTGTTCAAGTCCAAAGCACCAAATTTAAGACTCAGGTTTTGACATATTACACAAATCATTAAACAATGGACCTACCAGACACTTTACAAGTATCCTGCCATACAGATAATTATATCAGACAATACTGAAAGTGGCAAGGTCTTGGGCAAATGAGACAATAGATTTAAATTTGTGAGTAAAGTTTTCCTTGGGCCTATAATTTAGAAATACTCAATATCTACATGCCTCAAAAGTTCTCTCTATTTAATGAACTCTTAAGTTATTGGAGTGAAAGTTGAATTGTGCATAAACAGGTTTTAAGGTACTTACTACTAATGACTTTTCATGTCATTGAATTAACTGCAGCACTGAAAATATGAGATGAAAAAACTATAATCATAGCGCTGCTGCATCTCTTCTGTGAGTACAAGGTGACAGCCAAACAAATCAGCAAAGCTGAGGTGAAAATTTGGTCAGTGGACCAAGGATATCACAGGATGCTACTGGTGATGCTACAGTATTGCTGGAGGAACAAGATGATGATGTATGGCTCGGGAAATTTGAGAGAGAGTTGGTACTTTGATTTAGTTCCTTACTGTGCTTTGACTGCCAAACTTCTACAAACAAATTTCATTGGCATGTGTAATATCGAAGCATAATTAACTGGCTTTGGTAAAAGTATGCTATCCTCCAACATGAAAATGGCAGTGAGCACACTGGTCCTAGCAAAAAGCCAAGATTAGATGACATCAAAGTTCTGCACTTTGGTAGACTGTCATAATATTTGCCCCCAATTTGTTCATGCCTCACTGTATGGACACTCTACAACATGGCATTAGTTGTCCACCCATCTAGAGCTGGAGTTTGTTCTCTCCATCCTGAATCTGGACGTGATCATGGACTTGCGATAGTAAATGGAAAAAAAACAAATGTGACACAGGCAGAGGTTTAAAATGTACTTGAGCATTAGGGCTTGCCCTCTTTCACTGCTAGGAACTACTTTGCCACCATTTAAAATCTCCTGGCTAATTTGCTAGAGAAGCCTTCAGAGGAGCCAATTTTCACATATGTAATTCAAGCCATCCTAGACTACTTAGCTCTAGCCAGGCCACCAACAGACCACAAAGAGCAGCCAACCCAGCCAACATTTCAATCTACAAACTAATTGTCATAAGCCACTAAGTTTTGGGGTGGTTTGTTATATAGCAAACTCAACTGATACAGCTACTTCCATCATAGAGCCTGAACTTTGACTATGGTTTGTTCCAATCCATGGCTTGGAAAGTCAAGAGAGCTTGTTTATCAAGCAATAACGGACTGGATATTATTATATTCCTGAATACGATAAGGTAGGGGAACAAATGAAACCAAAATTGTGGCTATAAGCTGAGAGAAATGAAAAGGAGGGAAGGATAAACAATACCTATGATGATAGAATAAATTAAATACAGAGACAAAGGAAAGAGACTAAAGAACAGAAAACTATGGCCAGAGCAAGACACTTCTAAGTTCAAGATCTTGAATGTGGAGTGGTTTCAAGTGATGAAGTAATTCAGGATGTAAATATGCTGGTAATTCCAAGAGTGGAACTGAAAGCCACTAAAGCTGAGGGTTAAGGAACTTGTGGCCTGTATTTTAAATAGTTCAAGCTCTAGAGTCAGACACACCTAAATTCGAATCCCAATTATGCCACTTGTGATATGAAGGCATTTAAACAGTTTCTTAATTTGGATAAGCCTTACTTTTCTTCAGGTACAAAATTTTCATGTGATAAATGATAATAGTACTATTTACAGTATTATTTTAAAATGTAAAAGACAATGTATTAAAAAGCTTAGCATTCAAGTAAGCCTTTATTATTATTGCTATTATTGTTGCCATTAAAAACTCTCCTCAATTATTCAGGAAAAAAGAACAAAAAGCAATCGTATGAGAAAGTATTGCTTAATTTAAATTCCAAGAGCCTAACTTAAGGCTTAAATTTCAAACTTCTCTATCCCTGCACTTTCTGAAGTAGAGTGAACAGGCCAGGAACAAACACTTCATGACTTTGAACTAGGAGGTTTGAAGATAAAACATTTACTGTGTCGACTACAAATAAGATCCAAGACAGTAAGGGTAAATTTGAATGTTCAAGGGATTCTCTTCTCATTCAAACCTCTGATGAAATTGTTAATAATCAAGGAAATGACCAAAAAGGGATGAACATGACTTCAAAAAAAAAAAAGGAAGAGAAGGTCTAAGTTCATCAATTCTATAATTAAATGCTAAAATATCAAGACTGACTTCCTATACAACATCCACGATCTCTCTTTTCTTCTAAGAAAAAAATGATTTTTTCAGCCTATCAATGTGTCTCTCTGGAAGATCACAATTTCTAGCTTACTTTGCAACTAACAGTGAAAATAAAATTCAAGTGGAAGTTGGATGGGTTTTCCAAAACTATCTTTAAAAGGGAGCTCTTTCAAGTAGGATGCACTTCTCTTTTCTTTCTCATTCCCTTCCTGCCTTGAATGCAGGCATGATGTCAAGAGTTTCAGCAACATTCTTGAAACATGAGGAAAACTACAGCAAGAGATATAATCAAGTTTCTGAAATCTAGTGATAAATAAAAATCTTAAAAGTAGCCAGAGAGGGAGAAAAGACATAGTATATACACAGGAAAAAAGATAAGGATGACAATAGATTATTTTTCATCAGAAGAAATGCAAGTGAGACGTAAACGAGCAACTTCTCTAAAGTATTGAAAGATAAAAAACAAACTTTCAATCTAGAATTCTATATCCAGAAAAAATATTGTTTAAAAACAAAGGTGACATAAAAATTTTTCAGACATAAAAAATCTAAAGGAATTCATCTACAGCAGGCCCACTTTACAATAGTGGTATAGAAGAAGTCCTTTAGATAAAAGGGAAATGATGTCAAATGGACATAAGGTTCTACACTAAGGCATAAAGAGCACCAGAAATTAAAACTATAGAGAGTAGGGTACTTCCAAATTCACTTGATGAACTCATCACTACCCTGACATTAGAGGAATAGAAAACTATATCAACAGAAAGATCAGTGGTAACCAGGGGACTGGGGATGGAGAAAGAGACTGACTGCCAAATGGCATGAGGAGTATTTGGAAGGTTATGGAAATGCTCTGTATCTTGAATATTTTGGTAGATTCATGGGTGTACACATCTGTCAAAACTCATCAAAATGTGTACTTTAAATGGGTATAGTTTATTATATGTAAATTATACCTCAATAAAGCTGAATAAACAAATCAAAATAAATGAAAACAGGATATCTGAAAGATACTGTGGTTTAGCTCATTCAGTAACTAATCCAGTCTCCTAGAATGTCTTCCTATACTGTAGAGGATACTGTACAGGCTAGAAAACAAAAAAATATATTTCCCATTTTCCCTCAGTTTTCATATGCAATATTAGTAACCACAGATACATTCTCTTGAGACTTTACTTAGGAGTAGATTTATGTAGAAAGGACAAAGAAAATCATCCATTTTGCTGGTGTGGACCATGGCAAAAACATCAAATTTCTAGAGGTGACCAGTTCCTGATTGTGGCAGATTTCCTTGGTGATCCATTTCTGCAGAGGTTTGCAAGTGTTATCTAGAAGCATGCTTAGAGTCTGTATGCCTAGTCTGTAAACTATGTTTAATAATAATTCTTCCATTCTTAAATTGAATAAAATTATACTTTAAATAGCTATAAAATTATCAAGCAGTCACACCTCAATATCAGCTATTTTAGAGATCTGCCTAAATCAATAGCTCTTCTGTTTTTCTCTCTATTACCAGAGTCCCCACTTAGGTTCATTCTATGTGTTTCATAGTCCAGTTTCAGTGTGAGTTTTGTGGATTTCCACTGTAGAGTTTTATGGCTGGTTCAGAATCGAAACATTATTTCTAAATTATTTTTTATGGGAATTTCTAAGATAATTTATGTCTAAACTGTTAGAACACAATCATTTTGTGTGAAGGCGTTCTGATGCCAAAACAACAGGACAACTGCCCTAAATAAGTACCAAGCTGAACTTGCTCCTCCCCTCACCACCCCCTGCAACAGAGCATTATAAATTTGTTTTCTAAAGTAATTTCTTCCCCTTGACTATTGCATTGCTTTCATCTTTAGTTTTTAGTTTAGTTGCAGAAGAGAGTGATCAGGAAAAAAGAGCTCAGCATCCTTGTCAATCTTTCTGTTCTTGCCCATTGGACTCTCTTAACTTTCCTTCAATGAAGATAACTAAATTCCTTTAGCACCATCCACCTTGGGTTGAGTGGCGATGATGGCAGCAAAATAAGGGAACTGCAAAATGTTCTCATGTTCTCTGTACTCCATTTCACTGTCTCCTATAGTCTGCTTTCACATGCCTATATTTCTGTTTCTGTCTCTAACTCATTCTCTGGCCTGCTCTGTCACTCTATTTCTCTCTCTCTCCCCCTTTAAAGAAAGTTGTAATATGCAGATGATTCATACATCTTGATTTTTCTCACTCATCTAAATTTAAACTAAATCAAATGGTTTCATGTGACTAAAACATCACAGACATTGGAAATTACCAACATCAGCTTCTTTATCTCCCTAAAAATTATGTTTCTCCACATGCCAAACTCCAGCAGAGGGCATCCTTCCATTTCAGATGCATGAATACTGCAGCAAAAGGTCTCTACTATTCCAGAAATGCCTTCCATTTACAACTGCACACTGGAATTTTAAGAAAGAGGCTTCTGTAGTAGAAGGGGAATTTGTTATATAAGTTATTCTTGAGTGTTTACCTCCATTTTGAATTACAGATTTAGAATTAATTATCCTTCTTTAAGGGGGAAAGAAAAACAGGAAAAAATTGACTGTCTCTGGCCTCTCTCCAAGTTTAGAGCATTACGTTCAAATTTTAGAAGCAACAAGGTAGCTCCTGTGTGATCTTTCCTCCTCTACGGTGCTGTGTGTGATAATAAAGTGATCCCAGAGCAAAAGCGTCAGAGAAATAAATCTGCATCCTACCTTCTTTGATGCACTCTCCTCCAACTGCAAGACAAAGAGCAGAAAAGGCACTGCAGCCTGTCATACATCTCAGAAGCAGAGAGAAGATAAGCATGGTCAAGAGCAGTATAGCAGGAGAGGCTAACCTTGTACTAGTGGAAGCAGGTGGTCGCTCGTCAAGTTTAGTTATGCAGTTTCACAGAAATTTAAATTCCATAATAAGAAATATCTTACACTGTCAGAAGAATTTTTCCTGGGTTAAAAGGCAAAAGCCCACAAAGCTTATCAATGATATTCTCCTCTGTATGGGGGAGTTTATCAGATCATTTCCTTATGGAAGAATGTCTTAGGGAGAGAAGGAAAGATTATGAGACAAGAGAGAATCATTAATACATCCATTCAACACGTTTTTGAGGACTTTGTAGGTGCTAAGAATGTATCAGCAAACAAATTGTCAAAGATCCTTCTCTTTGAGGTTAAATACCAAAGAGCAAGTGTTTGGGGAGTTGGGCAGACCTAATATTGAGTCTGGCCCTGCTACTTACCAGCTATGTGACTTGGTATAAAGAAATTATTGCTGTCTTTTACAAAACAGTGACAATAATTGTTAATATTTATTGAAAATATAACTTTGTTTCAAGCACAGGAATTAAGTATAAAAGCCTCACAATTGGAATGTAAGAAAAATCCTATCCTTTTCATTTTACAAATAAGGAAACCAAGACATAAAGTGATTTATAAATTGCCCAGAATCACATGAAAGCATCAGAGAAAGAATCTGAAACAAGACTGTCTGATTTTAAGGCTGTCTTGCCTCTTAACCAGTATGCCAGAGAGTTGATTTCTAAGGCTGTCCTAAGGCTTAGGTGAGATGACACATGTAAAGTTGACAGTATAATATAGTATTATTAGTAGTCTTATCATTATTATTTATCATTACCACTGCCATTGTTATAGCTTGGGGGGGGCGGGGTCTAAGAGTTTATCTTGTAATATAATAAAAGAAGCTCAACACTTCAAATCAAAATTCTTCTCTTCAGAATGTAGTCTGTATCCAGCTCTGGTTGAAAGTAATATTGCATAATAACAAAGCTATTGAATCATGGCTTCTCTGCTTTTGTCTTTCCATAAGATGACAGGCTGCCTCTGACAGCTATGGCTCCTGACTATATCAGAACACAGGTTCCCTGTGAAAATATGAAGAGAATATGAAGTTCCCTGTAACAAAATATGAGTATTTCCTTTTCTGGATTTTTCTAACCTTAGCTGAAAACTGCAAGTTAACACCAAACACGCACAAAAAAACCTAGATCCAAGTATCACTCTGAGATATGACAGTCTTTGTTCTCTGATAAGCAATCACGTAATCAGTCCCACCCCCCTCAACCTCTGGTGTCCCTTTGGTCTTTGCCCCGACTCTTTCAAAAATGCCCTCTCCAGAGTCCTTTCATGGGCTTCTTACCAATTGAACATGTTCACAAGTCAATGTGAACTATTATACTAACAGTTTATTCAAAGAAAAATGAAGCAGGCATGTTTTCTTACTGCTCTGGGAGTTCTCTTTGCTTACTGTAAGCTTGAATTTGTGTCTCACACTGCTGCATTACCAAAATCGAGCGTAATTTTAAATAATAAGCAGATAAAATTCTGGCTCCAGGCCCCATTTCTTATTGATTTCATTTCAGGACTGTCATCTTAGGTTCATTAGGTAGGAAATTGAGTATTGGATAATGGTAGTATAAAAGAATTCGAAAATACATATCTTATAAATATTCCATTTTTTTTGCCTTACTAAAAAAATAGTTTATCCCACATGTCAAACTTCACAATGCAAAACTCAAATCAATTGAAAAGCTTTTTAAATATATCCTATTCAAAAAGGCAATTTCATTCTGATTTTATCTTACAGTACTTCTGCAGGGAGAAACAGTTGCCATACAGAAAGTGCTTTGATCCCTCCGGTTTGAACTCCAAAAGTAGCAAGTGTCCTGGTAGTTATGTTGCAAGTTTCCCTGTCATAGGCTTTTAGATTTCTATCAACACTGGTTTGGTCCAATAAAAATATGATTTTTCTTACCCCAAGATAATGGCCATCAATGAACACGACAGGGAGAGAAGGAGCTTCAGACACCCGTCGGCATCTTTCATCTAACTCTTTTCCATAGTCACCATTCAGAGCTATGTTTTTCTCTTCAAATTTCACACGATGATTTTGGAAGATCTTTCTAACCAGTTCACATCTTTCGAAGGTTGTCCGTACCACACGGAGGCAAGTGGTATAAATCACCACACGGTCAAATTCTAGGTTGGTTGATGGTTGCTAAATGGACAACATTGTAGTGTAAATATATTCACATTTACTGTCTTACATCTTAAGACAACTAACAAGCTTTAACAAGTGTTTTGTACATTAAGGGTATGAAATAAAAGTTGAATGAAGTGCTATATTTGTCAATTCTCAGACATGACTTTTTAAGTTAGAACATCTGTAATTGAAATAGGAATAATCAACATAATTTAAATGACATAACTTAATTGACAGTATTTTTTCTGTTCTCCATGGCACATCAAATACTGGCATATCTTAAAATTGATGATGTCTCACTTGGCATGCCACGTGATGAAATAAGAGTAGTTGAATTATTTTTCTCATGTTTTGTAGACATTGTTCACTTACCATATCTACCTCTTAAACCCAAAGTAAAATATGTCACATTCAAACCATTTGAAAATTCTTCTATTTATCAATTTACAAAATTTAATAGTCTTTTGAGCTACAATTTCTTGAGAATAACAAGATCAATATCGTAGGATTGTTCTGAAGTTTAAGTAGCACAATATATGTACACGAGCTCTGTTGAGTAACAGGGTTCCAACATGTGGTGAGAAGGCTCTGCCACAACTAAACGACTGAGGGACTCAGAGGGAGTGCATTGAAACCAACCCCAAAGTGGGCAGCTGGTGAAAGTCAGCATAAAAAAGAAACAAAGAAACGGGTACACTGCAACAGAAGCAAACAACTCTCAAAACAAAGGTGAAGAATCCCTATGTGAGAATCTTTTTTTCTCCATTTCCTTCTACATCAGAAATCAGTGACTGCATTCCTGGGAAATACTGCCCAGCACCGCAAGTACCATACCCAGTAGGTCCTGACATCATCAGGAAAGATCTTCTTCCTCAATAACAGTTTTACCTGAAGAAGACTGAACAAATTACAGCCATACTGTGAGGCAAGGGACACATGAGTCTTCATGAGGCTACAGTTGTTAAAATGTAATAGCCCGCCGAAATGTGAAAGGGTTAAAGAATAATTAAAACCTGAAACTGGACAAAGGAAGTCTATAACTTAGGCCTAGTTTCTGGAACCCCTAACCACATTCTGTTAATCATGAAACTTGTAACAATGAGCTCATACGCTAACTGCCAATTTTAGCCTGTGTAACCCTGCTTGCTTGCGTGGCATGAAAAATAATCAATTCTATATAAGCTGAAAATTACTGTTTGGCCATCGCCCATGGGAACACTGGTTATTGCCCATGGGAACATAGGCAATCACCCATAGGAACATAACATTCTAACAACAAGCTTTCTGCTTCTGTACTTCCCGCTTGCACACCTGACCAGTGGGTTGACAGGTAGTGAATAGGAGAAAGATGGACCTTTGTGTTTAAGACAGAATGAGCAATGGGATTTGGGGCTTAAAAACTTTGTATCTTGGCAATTCGGGGCTGCTCCTTTGCAAGGACAGCCGCCGGCTAATAAACTGTCTCCTGGTTAAGAGCACTCAAGTTGGGTCTGGTTATTCTGGACACAACAAAAACACAACCACACAATTTGTAAACCCCTGTGAAGTCAAAACTTTAATTGGAAACCACGCCACACAGCAAAATACTAGAGTTAGAAGTTAGGATACTAAGCTCTAACACTTTTTGTTCAAGGAAATCAGACCATTCTGCCAGACATTGATGTACAGATTGTCCTAAAAAGGTCCAAAGTCATAAGGATGGCAAAGTGATATTCTCTGCCTCACCAAGAAAGGGGACTTTTGGTGGTGGTGGTGGTGGTGATAAAATTTATTAGAAATATAAGAATCATTTCTTTCTTCCCTAGAGTTTAGAGGCTAAGGTGAAAACCCAGAGGCCTGAGGGGCCAAGCAGGTGTCATAAATCCTAGGACAGGTCAGGACTAAAAGAGATTAGTAAGAGGCAGAGAGAGTGTCATATGAAAAGGAAAAATGTTAGTCAGCTTCAGGCAAGTTTCAGGCTTGCAGGTATGTCACTCAGTGTTGTCAGACATGATTATTTTAGATATACACTTGAAATATGGATGTTTATGGAAATTTTTCTGCTTTCTAAACTTTGAAACCTCACTGAAATGTATTGAGATCATGTAGACCCATATATCTGAGAGCTGAATTTGGACTATACGCTGCTAATTTATTAACACTGGGGTCAAAACAGCATCAGTTATACCTGGACTCTGCCACTGCCTATCATTGTGTCTTTTAAAAGCTAATGAACTATTAAGCCTCAGTTTTCTCATCTGTAAAATGTGATAATACAACAGCTACCTAACAGATTTGCTGAGAAAATAAAGTAAGTGGGACTATGAAAACAACAAATATGGGGCTTGAAATGTAGTGCTGTGCTAAGTTAAATACTGCAAAGTTAAATACTGCAAAAATATTAAAGTTCACATGGCGGAATTTTTAAGATTAAAAACACAAACAAAAATGTCAGTGGGAAAAATCAGGGTAATTAATGACAAGAGAAGGTGATTATTGCTATGCTTTAGAATAAGAAGCATTGGTCTTCAGAGAGCAATCAAATGCCCAAGAGCCTATAGCTCCTCTTCACGTTCATGATTATGGGCATGCCTGGAATCAGGAACTTGCTGTAAATGTCGCAGCTTTTGGAAGAGCACCAGAGTTCTCTTTTTCGTGATCCTATTTGAGTAATTATGCCTTGTTCTTCTGGTTGCAAAGACTGCATTTAACTGTAGTTGGTCCTTTCACTATGTTCTTTTTCAATAGCTACACTTACTTTTAAAATATTCGATAAGAAATACATTTGCCTCATGTGTAGAAGTAGGAAAGTTTAAGATTGGACCTTTCTGCTGCCACATTAACCAACTCATGTAGGATTCTTTCTGCTCATACAGCAAATGCCGGGTACTACTTTTCTGTGTGTCTTTAAGAGTTGTGCATTTAAAAAATAGTAATAAGATACACCCCTATCAGATGGCTATGTTGGATGCTGTCTAACACAAAGGGTAACAAAAATATCCCTTTCCTTTATCTACTGTTGAGAATAAGCTTTTCCTGGAATCAGTGGATCTCCAAGAATGTTTGGTTTTAGAATAAACTGGGAGCTTTAAAAATCCCCAAAGCCCAGGCCAAGTAGACACCAACTAAATCAGAAGCACCATGGTAGGACCACAGAATTAAGATTATTTTAAAGCTCCTATGGTGATTCTAATAGGCAATCAAGTTTTAGAGCTAGTTAGAAAATAGTTTGGAAATGCAGAATCATAGGCCTCACCTCAGATCTACTGAATCAAAATTTGCATTTTAACAAATTTCTGGAGAATCTGGATGCACATTACATTTTAAGGAACCCCAGTGCAATCGCATAGTACACTTGACTTGATTAAGAACCTGGGGTTATGTCCCTTTAAAATAATTGCTGGTAATTTATTCAGTCATTGGAATAATTCATTTGCCATACATGGTGCTAGGCACTGGATATATCATGGTGATCAAACACTATAATTCCCAAACAACATGGAACTCATTTTTAAAGTAATGAAAAAAAGAAATTATATCAATAAATATAGGATTATAAACTGTTAAGTGTTGTGAAGGAAATGCATGAGATGTTAGGAGAGGCTATTGAAAGAGTGCCTTTTCTTGTCTCAGAGGTCAAGAAAGTGTTTTCTGATATTTGAGTTCTGACTGGAAGTACAAGAAGAACTTAACAGAGAAATTAAGTAGGTAGATAGCATGGGGAAAAGAATCATAGCTAAGTGCAAATTTCTTGAGATGGGAAGAAGATGGCATATTTGAGACTCTGAAAGAAGGTCTTTTGTTGAAACACAGAGGAAGAATTATAATAGTACTAAGTGATTCTGGACAAGTATGCAGGATCGATATCATGTTGTACGTTATAGCCATTTGAAAGATCTAAGGGCCTTTAACCTAAGAGCAATGAGAAATTCCTGAAGGTTTTTAAGGAAGATGGGAGGGATTTACATTTTTAAAAGATAAGTAAAGCAAGGTCAGTGCAGATAGTTGCACAGGATGTGCACCGCATAAACCTAGAGAATGTCATTAGTAGCAGAGTTTAAATGAGTGACACCTTCAGGGTTGTGTAGGCCACAACTTGAGCAATCATACTCATGTCTCATTCCAAACTCCCTTGGTCTGGGAACTGAGATTGAATAAAAGGTAAGTTCAGGGTAGGAAATATGGGTATCTATTAGAATAAGCTATTAAGTAAAATGTTATTTAAAAAAAATCTTATTGCATAAATGTTTGATGTGAATTGAAAGTAGATCCTCCTAGAGATAGAAGTAGGTCGAATGATTTCTCAGTCTTTTCTAGTTTTATAATATGAATTTTAAATGATATTGTCTTTGGCAATAAAAAATTAAATTCTTCTTCTACATTTGTTTCATCTTCTTTCCCTCAACAGATCTGTCAAAGCATCTGGCCAGAAATCTAAAAATAGCCTCTCAATGGTTAGCTGTCCCTCTTCTCCCTTCCTGAGGGTTACCATGGAAATAGAGTAATGAAGGATGGAAGCATCTGAGATAACACTGAAAAGCCACTGGGGTTTGCAACCTGCTTGTTCTGAGAGCTGACCTAGATATTAGAAAAGGAAGGCTATTTCTCCCTTTCCATTGATTAAAAAGATAACTCTAAGGGGTGCCCTGAAGCCTCACGACAACCTGCAGTAAATGTAGATGTGTTGGCAAGAGATGGTAATTGCTGTTAATGAGACTAAGAGGGTACTAAATAGCCAATGTATGTCCTCAGCCTGCATCTTGTCTTGCACTTTCCACCAGGAAACAGTAAGTGCTGTAGTCACCTAGTCATTTGGGGACAATTCAGGAGCCCCTACACCCACAGAAGTGACACTGGAATTCAGGCCAAGAATCAGTCCCCACATCTCCCCTCCAGAGGATCAACATGAAGCAGACCCAGCTTCTCCTGCTGGAACAAGTCCAGTGGATATTTCCATTTGACCCTTTGCCTGTCCAGCCTGGCAATGCTTTGAAAAGGCCTCCTGAACTAGGCCTCTTTCTAGTCTTATCCCAGTATGTTCCCAAATCATTAAGAAGCAAGGGGTCTCCAGACAACTTCAGAGTTCAGGTTGTAAACAAAAATAAAAAAATAAAAAGTAACATTTTTAAATGTCAATGGCAGACATAATGCTAATAACTTTGTATTCATTTAATCCTCACAATAACTTACACGATGTTACTGTCTTTATTTATAGATGTAGAAAACTAGGCTGAGAGGAGATAAGCGTGATAGAGTTAAAATTCATCAAAGTTAGAAAATTGGACCCAGATGCATTCCCTTCCAAAGTCTGCGTGCTTTTCACTGAGCCACTGAGCCACAGTGTTGTCCTGCCATTCTCTCCCAAGATAAAGCTGTTGGCCAAACTGCTATATCTCCATTCATTGCACTAGAGGTAATGTCTGTGATTTAAAGAGGTTTGTCTCTTTACTAAATTATGCTCCCACCATTAACAGTGAGTAAGTAACATCACAAGAGGGACATTTTAAACTTTTTTTTCAGTCTGAATGCATTTTGCCTTTGAAATGGCCAAAGTGTAGGGATCTTTTCTACCTGAAAGCAAATAAGCAAAGTGATTAGCCCGGAATCAGTATATCAGAAGGCAGTCTCTCTCTCTCTCTCTCTCTCTCTCTCTCTCTCTCTCTCTCTCTCCATGCTGTAAACCCCTGTAGCTATATGTATGCTATGAAATGCTTCTTAATAGTAAACAAATAACCCCCTGTGTACCTTGCTCTCAAATCACCTCTTGAATTCTCATTCTTGCTCTTAACTAATGTGATATGAAAACCTACTTTTTTACACCAAGGTCCTTTCTTAGCTTATTTCCTGGATCTGCTTCCATTCTATCAATATTCCCTACTCAGCTCTGAAGGTGAATAGTGATCTACGCCATATCCCCTCCCCATACAGTGATCACAAAAAAACTTTGAGGGAACTTTTCTATGTCTCTCTGTAAGGTACAGATTATAAAAATAATTATAATAACTATTATTTGTTGCATGACTCCTGCATATTTATATGTAGTTCTAAGTACTGCAAAGGGGACTTTACATGTTCCGTTTTCATTTATCATAAGACATAAGAATTATTATCCAAATTTTACAGATGAGGAAACTAAATTTAAGGTATCTCGATACTTCAGAGGAAAAAGTAGCAGAACTAGAATTTTGACCTGGGTCTGCCTCTTAGTCTTTGCTCTTTCCATCGGAGGGTACTATATAATCCTATTAAATACAACCAACCAATGGGCCATACCATTCTAGAACTGAATGGTAAATTATTCCACAGAGAGACTATCACAGGGAGTCCTACGAATTTCCATGGCTCATCTCTTTACTTCGTTCTAATACCTTTGGCTAGCTGTCACTCCTCAGACAGACCTTCCCTTATCATTCTATATAAAATAAGCTCTCTATCTTCTGATCCAGTTCTGTCCCTTAGAGCACCTAGTACTGCTGGACATTATGTTATGGGTGTTTATTGGTTACTGTGTATCCTCACAAGTAAAATATAACCCTATGAAGCAGGAATATAGTTTTACTCACTAGAACTAAGAACCCAGGACATGACCTGATGCATAGCATATGTTCAATAAATATCTTCTGACCTCTTTTCCACACATAATTAGAAATTGGTTTGAATCTGCCTCTTAGTAATTGAATAATCTTGGACCAGTTACTTAATCTCCTTAAGTCTCAGTTTTCTTATCTGTACCATGGGGTCACTACTGCTTTCTCCATGGGGATTTGTGGGAATTAAATAATTTCATGAGTAAAAAAACCCTTGACATGAAGCTCGATGCCTAATAAACACTCAGTGAATGGCATCCTTGTTGTTGTTGTTGTTGTTGTTGTTGTTGTTATTATTATTATTAAATGGTACTGACACACACCAGCACTGGCATTATCACCATTAACTATCATTACAACCAACAAATTCAAATTCACATATATCATCAATCCCATAAGTTTGAATGGCAAAATTTAACTTCGTAATTACACAATATCAAAAAATAAATCTCTTTAATAAATTAAATTGCCACTTACATTTGTTTGGATGTGCCATCAATTCTGAGTGAAAGCAATAGATTGGAGCTTAGATATCTGATGTACTAGGAAGCCCTCCTTTTCTGAGTTCAACTGTCCCCTTGGTGGCATGAAAAAAATGCATGAGCGATGCATGCAAATGGATGTAAGGATTTCGGTAGAGAATGTTTTCTGTTGTCTTAATACTCTAAGATGTAAATAAATGAATTTCAGTTATTTCCTTAGAAATTACCTATTTTTTTCAAATCAATTACTGAATTGGCTTAGGCATTAATTGAAAAGCCAGTGAACCTAATGAATCTCCATTCAAAAAGAATTTATTTTTTCCAGAAAGTTAAATGAAAATGAAGTTGCCCCCATTACCCACCATGGACACCTTGAAAAAGGTTCATAGTTCTCCCAGTGTAGCATTAATCACGTCACTTGAAATCTAGATTTTTTTTCTCTTTGGAAAAAGCAGAAAATCTAACAATAGTATTGTTGCATTCCTGCACAGAAACAGTAACTAGAGCTTAGTGGCAGCTACCCTGTTAGTGGCACATGTCTCTTGATGCTGTATTTAATACCATTCCCTTATATCTAGGCAATTTTAACATTGCCTACATTGCTCCTTTAGAGCTGAATTGGTGACATCCCGTCTAGTCTAATGCACCTGCACATATACTTTACATGGCGAGAAACTGAGACAGTTTAATGACTTCAATCAAACTTGCTTTGGAAGCAACATGTTACAGAGGAAAGAAAACCCATCTTGAGTCATTGCTCTGGCGCTTATCTGCATAACTTAGGGACATTAGTTTACTTTTCTGGGACTAGGTTTTCTCTTCTCTAATATAGGAGTAGCTATAATCTAGCCTCTAAGGGAATCATTGGATCATATGTAAAATGCACCTGAAAACACATATCATCGCCCAAAGCCACATGGATAGGAGAAGAGGAACTAGGATCTAATGGAAACCAACTTCCTTCCAAACAAAAATATCACTTTTCCAATATGGATACTTTGGTTTCTATAGAAATTGTCAAGAACATCATTTATTGGCATTTGAGATTGTGCTTTTCTCTGCAAATAAAAATGATATCAAAATGAAAGCTGAAGTTATCATATTTAGAAGTATCCAATCGCAAAGTGATGTGCTTATAACAGTGAAAAGCCAGGCAGCAAATCAATCAAGACCATCTCGCAAAGAGTGACAATGAAAAATATATTTTCCCTCTCATTCTATGAAAGATTCAAGTTGCAAAACCAGAAGAAAAAAAGTCTAAAACATTGACCAATGGCATCAAAATAAGTGCTTAGATGGTCCCGTCTTGACCATTTTCATAATGCTTCTCACCTTACTTTACAAAAACCTCAGAGCTCTTTCTTAAAGACAAAGATGTTCTTTTTCTTCAACTCTCTCAAATATATATATCAAACAATAAAAGATTAAAATCTTCCTTGATTTTCTACATCAAAGAAAATACCTGAATAATCAGCTAAATGTAATCAATCTCTTTCAGCGAGTTCAGATGTGATAAGAACCTACTTTAGAGGATGAAATACCTGCATCTCATCTCAGCTTGATGCTTTCATAAATGCCAGTGTGAGGAAGAGATGTGATCTCAGTCGCTGTGGAATTCCCAAAATAGACTGAGGACTAAGAGGAACAAAGACAGTGAAAATTCAGAAATTGTGAAAATTGGATCCAGCCTCAGGCAAAGCCCTCATTCCTGCTTCTTCCTCAGGCTTCCAGGTTTAACTCTTATGTCTCTCTGACTGCACTAATCATCATGGTCCCAAATGTGCTCTTCTCCAGATTCTAAACACTGTATTCAGGGCAAGAAACTGCTGGAGAGCATTTAGGGGAGCTTAGAAGGTGGCATATGAAGCTGATATATGTATCTTATAAACATTGAGTCCTTTAATTCTATAAGGACAGTAGGCACTATCATTATCTTAATTTTTCATATGAGAAAACTAAGGTACAGAGAAGTGTGTGACAAGCCTAAAGTCAGACAACTAGCAAATGATGGAGCTAGTACTTGATCAAATGAATCATAGAACTCGACTTTTTATATGACCCTATTGGTCATGTACTGATTGAGTCTATCTGTATCCCATTTCATATGGTAAAGAACAAGACCTTAGAGGGATTAGATAGAGGATTTATAAATCCTCAAGTTTCATAAATATGTAGGGATCTTAAATAAATAGCGTATTAGTTTCCAAGGGCTGCTATAACAAATCGCCACAAACTTAGTGGCTTAAAGCAACACTTTATTATCTTGCAATTATGAAAGTCAGAATCTCAAATAGGTTTTACTGGGGAGAAATCAAGATGTTGGCTGGGCCACAATCCTTCCAAAGACTAGAGAAGAGAATCCATTACCTTTCCTTTCCCAGCTTCTAGAGGTCAACTGCAGTCCTCAGATGGTGGTCTCTTCTTTTGCCTTCAAAGGGTGCTGTCACAACCTCTGCTTCCATCACCACATCTCCTCTCTGACTATGACCTTCATGCCTCCTTCCTATTAGAACCCTTGTGATTACATTGGTCCCATCCAATAATCCAGAATAATTTTTCCATCTCAATATCCCTAGCCTAATCATATCTGCACAGTCCCTTTTGCTGTAAGGTAACATGTTCACAGGTTCCAGGAACTGGGACATGAACACATTTGACAGAGGGCAGGTTGGGGACTCCATTACTCATCCGACTAATAGATAGAGGATCATGGGTATAGGGGTAAAATGTACACAATCTTAAAACAGAAAGAAAACTTGGAGCTGATCTAGCTCAACTTAAACCAATGTATGGCAATGTCAAGAACACACTCAAACACCCGGTTAGCAGACTAGATCATCATCATTGTGCTTATGGGCTTTTTTAATATACATAAAATGAAAGCAATATTGGTAAGGTAGGTGTGAAACACATTGTTCTTCCAAGACCTTTGACACAATTACTTGTAAGTAGAACTTTTCTCCAAGGTGCTACTGAATAAATGGAGGGTAGAGAAAAGAAGCAAGTATATCAAAGAAAGATTTGCCTGCTTTTTATCAATCTTGTGTGTTTCATCTCTCTTTTCTACTCTTTTCTATCTCTTACTTTGCAATATGCTTTGTCTCCAATTGTCAAACGATCCTTAGAAATTGCTCTGAAAACCAAATGCTAAGCATGACCAGATGAGGGGGGTACTTCATGTTACATGAAAAAGAAAATACATATAAAAATGTTTTAAATTTCTGAATAAAGCCAGAGGTTGGATTTGTTTGTGTGCTCCACAAAGGGATCTAGCTAATCTTTCAGCTCAGCTTCAGAGAGAATCAAATAACCTTAAGATTTCAAAAGCAAGAACATGTTGCCTTCCCAAATCCTCTAAAATTCCCCCAAATTAGGTTGCTTTAATAAAAGCAACTAAATTGTAAAACACATGAAACCCACAGATGTAGATGTGAAGATTAATGCTCATATCTTAAAAATAATATTTTTCATATATATATTGTATTACTTGGAATGACTTAAAATTTTGTAAAGGAAGTTTAACACTTGATATTTATTGTATATTTAAATAATAAATAAATGCAGGTTTAACACATACACACACACACACACACACACACACACACACACACACACAAGATTGATCACAGTATCACCAGAAGGAAGAAAATAAAATTATTTCTGGAAGTCTTCATCAGATACTGTTTGCTTTGATACCAAACCTTCTTACTGGAGCTGATTATTAGATTTTGAAGATTTAGCCATTAGGAAAGAGATCTAACTAAATTATTAAACTAAATAATAAGTCCCATTAAGTGGAAAAGGCTTTCGTGAAGGTTTTTATTAGTAACTCAATTGACATTGGAAACAAAAAATATTCATTAATGAATTTTATGTCATAGGTATTGCATCAGATAAATGCTTTTATTGTTACTATAATTCTCAAAATATATAATGCAACAGATACTATTATTCCACTTTCATTGTCAAAGTAAAAGTCATAGGGAGATTGCAAATTTGCTCAAGATCATGAAATCATAAAAATCTTTTTCTACCGGTATATATAACATTCTCCTTTCCTATATTTTCTCTTTCATATCTGGCTAATCCTTCTCCATGTTCAACTAGGGTCACACTTCCTCTAAGTAGTCTGGTTCCCATGGACTCTCAGCTTGGTCCACTGGCCACCTCTTTCTCTCTGGATGACCTCATCCAAAATTTCAATAGCTAATTGAAGACTGGTGTAATTTTATTCAAGTTAATGATGATTTTACAAACACTGGAGAATTAGATTGTAAAGTAGTGCTGTAGAATATGTATTAGTGAAGTAGGAAGTGAGATAAAAGCTGGCTAACCACCTATAAAACACTCTCCATTGAGAAATGTTTAAATGTTTATGCAGATGTTAGCTGTGCCCAAAGAAAACCTGTTGGCCTTTATCATTATCCACTGTCTACCTGGTAGCACCTACTGAAATGGTATGTAGAGTCTATTAGAAAACCACTACCCTGTAAACTGTATGCCAACAGTTACATCCTTATCCAGCTCTGAAAAAGAGAGAGAATCTTTCTCTCTTGTTTTCAAACTATAAGAATACAAGTGAAGAAGAGGCCAGATATGGTGCTCCCACCACCCCAAAATGTGAAAAAGGAGGAAAAGGAGAAGAAAGCAGAAATGAAAGAACGAGTCTTGACAATATTTCCACTTTCATTTCTACCTTCATTCCTGCCAAGATCATGGCTTATTTACATGAGTCAATAAATAAATTCTTCTTTCTGTTTATTGCTTGTTTGCAATGATCTTGTTTCTGTCATGACCAACCAAAGATTTCAGCAGATTCAATAAATGTTATCTACTACATTTTGCTCTCTAGAAATAAAAACCTTTCCACAAATCACTTTTTTGGGGGAAATCAGCATTTTTACCTGTTTTTGCATGCTTGAGACATAGCCCATTTCTACACTCATTTATCAGCTAGGTTTGAATAAAATAAGTTACTGAAGACCTCCTTCCTCTTGACTTCAGGGTACTAAGAATTCTGAATTTTGAAGTATGAGTGTTGTGAATCCTATCTCTGCTACTGTGTAGTAGAGTGACCTATAACAACTTGATTCTCACATTCATAAAATAAGTGAAACCTACCTGCACCATGTCACCTAGCCCTTATGAGGATCAAATAAAATGAACAGCACACCTATACTTTTTATAACCATGCATAAGTAACTTCTATTAATTACTGGTAGTTTCTAAGTTTTAGTCTTTGAACTTTTGATGTCTTTTCTATAACTTCCCTCCCAGGAAGGACTAATCTGTCTGTTTGTCTTTGACTACCACCCTTCTGTTTTGGGTTCCTAAGTTGATACTTATTTTCCTTTCTTTTCACATGAGCTACAGTCTAATGGACATTTCCTTTTTAAAATCCTGACATAGCTTCAAACTTGATAAATCTGCAATCAGGCTTTCCCCAAATCCATGTTCTCTCTTGTCTTCCCTCTCTGAATCTGGTCTTTACATCTTCTATTGGAGTCACCCTCCATCATTTCTCTCTACTGATCAAACTCAGTCGTAAACCAGTTTCTATTGTGATGATGTCCTTATCAATTTTCTCTCATATCCACATTACTCTTCTTACTGTCCCCATGTAATACTAAATTCTCATCATCTTTTACCTAGATTACTATAGCTTAACTCACCTGTCTATTTTCTCCCCACTATCAATGTGAGAATCATCTTCTTCAAAATTTCCTCCCAGTAACTTACTGATAAAATATATATAAAACTTATATATGTATATATATAATATATACATGCCCTGTAACTCTGCAGTGTAAATGCTTTTAATTTGCAGAAAGATGTAGAAGCTGAGACTCAGAGATGTACGATGCTTTGCCCTAGATCACACAGCTATGATGTGGAAAATAGAATTGAACCCTAGTACCTCTACCTCCAAACCAGTAATGAAATGCTTTCCACTAACTTACCACATCTCAGTTCTTCCATCAAGGTCTGTGTGGTTTTCTCTTCCTCTCAAGTATCTTTCTATTCACTCCTTACCCTCCAGTCTGTGCTTTCTTATGTTAGTGGCATTATTTCTGCCAAGTAGATTTGTGAGAAGCTATGGTTCAGATCTTCAAGTCTTTTATCTTTTTAAATGTCTACTCCTAAAATAAAGCTAAGCATAGGGAAAGAGGGAAAAAGGCAGAGAAAGAGAAGATAGAGGAAGATAAGAAATTTTCTCAAATTCTTATAGGAGACAAGATGCATTATCATCATTTCTTAAAGTGTGGTCCGAAGAGTCCCCACATCAAATCTGCTGGGATGTAAGTCCCGGGCCTCACCGCCATTGATTCTGCTGCTGTAGCTCTGCCACTGCAATAAGAACACACTGAAACCTGAAGTCTCTCGATGTTCTTGCCAAAAGACAGATTTTTAAACAGTATATTCTACTTGTGCCCCATAAAGAGTAAACAAACATTCTATAGGAAGTTTGCCTAATTCTTATGACTGTCAGCAGATGAGATCGTCATCCTTTTTTTCACTTTCTCATTCATACTGAGAGAAGAGTTGTAATTAAAACCTCACACTGAGCAGACAGTGAGTCAGGTCCAGGTACCTATATTGTCTTATTTCCTTTCTTGATTTTGTGAAGGAAATACGATGGAAGATAGAGTGAAATCTTACACAAAAACCCAATTCATCATTAAAGCACTCATCTCATTTTAAATAAACCTCAACTTCCCCAGTTTTCCTACTTGTATATGCTTCATGTTGTATCCAGTTTACCAGATCTAGTATATTCAAAATATATATAATTTTTCTTCCTCTTATATTTTGTAGGAATGATTTCATTGTTACCATGCCTACGACCAAAAGAGTTTCCTATTATGATGTTCTAGTCCCATACAAATAATTTTAGTTTTACTTCCTCTTTCAAAAACAGCACAAGAACATGCTGTGAAATGAAAACCTCATGTGCAGATTTTTAAATAACATGTTCAAGTCACTATTTTAGCTTTGGGATACACTAAATTAATAACAAGAAAAAAAAAGCTTCTTGATAGTATCCTAACTTGACTGATTTATGCTATTTTAAAAGCAGGTGAGAGATATTGTCACACACCTTAAGTCTGTTTGTTTTGTTTTCTTTTGTTTTTCAATTATGAAGATAATTTTGCTCTCAAGAATTTACACACTCTTCCCACTGACATATATTATAAGAGGATGAGGTGGTTTTAGGCCTTTCAGTCCACTATCACTAAAAACAGACTTGATCTAATTCAGATGAAAGCAAACACTGTGATGTAATGAGGATAACACTAGCCTAGATATCAGAAGTCCAGGATTTTATTTCCAGTTTAGACACAACTTTGGGGCCTTTATATAATCTCTCTGGAACTCATTTGTCTCTTTATTAAATGAGCAGAGTAGACTAGATCAAGGGTCACAAAATCAAAGGTTTTTTAGAAGCTAAGCAGGTAAGCAAATAGAGAGAGTAAGATCATAATGTAAGACAACAGGGAGTTAAAAAGAACTGGATTTTAAAAAAAAATACTCTCAAAAAGCATTCAATGTAAAAATTTTTTAAAACGCTGTAACCAAACCTCTGGAAGTCAAATTCAGCCCACAGGCTGCATATAATCTCTGAACTATACAGTTTTTCAAGTACCTTCCAGCTTTAACTATATATGATTCTAAAACTGGCAGTAATGATAACTGAAATCACCTATAACAAAGATAATAATAATTGTTCACATTTATCTGGTGATCATTACACGCCAAGCTCTTAGCTAAAGACATATTAACTCATTTTAATCCTCGAGTTTAAATAACTTGTCCAAGCTAATCTACTTAAATTTCTGTATGCATCGAATCATCAAGCTTCAAATAAATAAGCTGTCTACCATAACATGTTTTGGCTATACATTTACCATTTCTTTCAGTGATTTCTTCTAAAGAATTTAAAAATATATACATATAATCTCTCTGCTGATAGTTTTAAAAGATTTGTCAGTAAGATCTTTATCACTTTTACCATTAGGTAAAGAACATTTTATCTGGTCGATAATCATACGTGTTGATAGGGATCATATTGATCTTTATACAAAAGGTCACTAGGTGAAATCACGTACCTTTACTTGATCATTTACATCACATATATTAATTTTAAATTCTATATATTTATCTTTTACTATTCCTTAATAAACAATGAATTTAAAAAGGAATTAGAATCATACGATAGAGTAAACCAGGCTTAATCAATATCAAAACTGACTATTCAACTCATAAACTTCAATCAAGAGACTTAATGAAGGATAAAATTTAAAAGTTAGAAAATATTTTGGCAACAATATTTAATATAATAAAATATATGGCAACATTACTTAATGTTCTACTCTACTGAAAGTAATAAATGTTATGTTTGATGTCTCTATATTGCTGAAATACCATTGTGTGCTTAGTGGACTAATTGGTATTATAAACTAGAGAGTAAGAATAGGGATAAATTTTACATAAAGTGAATTTTCTAATGTTTTGATAATTTTTAAAATTAAAAAAGTATTTTGTCAATGTCATTTGGAAGTTAATAGAATCATAAAATCAGAATAATAAAACTCGAAGAGGTTTCTAGAAATCAGTGGGTACTAGTCCTTGACCCATTTATTGGGCTATACTGGAATTGCAGCTGATCATAGGAATTAATTATTTATTTTAATCCAAAATACCAAATGAGATCATCATTTAAATTTAATAGTTTAGATTTCTAGTTTTGGCTCCAACATGTAAAGAGCTTGGAAGTTTTCATTTCTGCCTTTACAATAAGAAAAACTGGACAAAATTAAAGTCACTGACTTTTCTTTGGTCCATCAAAAATTTAAGTTTCAGGGCTAACTGCCATCCTGAAACCTGGAGAGACAGATGTACTTAGAAAGACATAGCTAAGCTCTGCTTACTTGGAGCCAAAGTCCTTGGAGCCATAAACTAGGTAGGACTCCTAAATGGTAATTTTGATAAAAACTGCTGACACCTAAGTATGGACTAACATGACATGTAAAAGTCCAAGAGGCTGCTGTTTTAAGGGAGCTCCCATATTTTCATGAGTTTTACTTTCAGGAACCCCAGCAGGTTCTCACAGTGAAGAATCAAGAAAGATCCTCCCCGCCCCCAAAGGCTCTGGCAGGATGAGGGAAGAGTAACCCCTATGAAATGCACCCAAGGCTAATTATCTATTCCTTAAATGTGGGTTGCATGCACTGCCTCAGCCAGGCGATCAAGTTTAGCTTCAATTGTGGTAAGTCAGGTTTGGTAGTGCGTACCCCGAATATGTGATGAAAACGATGCTTTATCTCTGTGATCTTTCTCCCCAAAACACTTAACACCAGTCTAATCATGAGAAAAACATTGAACAATCCCAAATTAAGCATATTCTTCTAAATGTCTGAATACTCTCCACAGTTATCATGGTGATTAAAACCAAGAAAAGTCTGAGAGACTACATGCAATATGCTATCTCGCATAGGATCCTGGAACTGAAAAAGGACATTAGGTAAACACTGAGAAGATCTGAATAAACTGTAGACTTTAATTAATAATTATGTGTCAATATTGGTTCATTAATTGTGACAAATGTCATACTAATTTTAGGATTTTAGGAGAAATTGGGTTTTAGATATATGGCAAGTCTCTGTACCATCTTCACAATTTTTCTATAAATGAAAAACTGTTCTGAAATAAAACATTTAATTTTGAAAAAGAAAAAGCTAAAAAACATGAAAAATATGACACTAGTAATAAAAAGCTTATAAATATTAATATGAAATATTAATAGTTTGCTATAACTCAGATAATGATTAATTAAAATTAGAGAATTGGATGTTGTTCCCTCATTAAAGACCAATTTTCAGCTTGGTATGTGGTCTCAAAAAAGAAAATTCTGGGTCAAGATGATGGGGTAGGTAAATGCTGTGCTTGCCTCCTTTCATAACCACATTCAATTTACAACTAAACTACAGAACAACCATTGTTGGGAGTTGCCTGAAGTCTAGCTGAACAGAAGTCAGACAACTAGAGACACACAGAAGAGGCAACTTCAAGACTGGTAGGAGGAGGGAGATGTGGAACAGCCTGGTCCCACTCCTGTGTGTGTTGGCTGAGAATCAGAAAGAATATCTCGGTTGCAGAGGTCCCCCTTGAAGAGTGAGGGGTTCTGGCTCCACACTGAGCTCCAGAGCCCAGGGTTTCAGTGCCGGGAAGAGAAGTCTCCATACCTTCTGGCTGTGAAAACCAGTGGAGATTGTGTCTGAGTGAGACGAAGGGCTGAGGGAGCCCCAGGCATTTTCTTACAAGGTCCATGTGCAGACTTACTTGCTGGCAAACTCACTTGCTCTGAGGTCCAGCACAGGCACAGCACCTCCAAAGACACCAGAGACATACAGGGAGGAACTGAGTTGTCTGACTTCAGGGCGAGTGCTAGAGGGGTAGCTTTCTCCCATACAGAAGTGAAGGCTGAGGGCATTGTTCCTTTGTTGAGCCCACCCCAAACTGGCTTGCAGACCCAGGTGGCAGCCAAACTTGAGTCTCCAGGAAAGTAGCTAACACTGGTCACCCCACCCTGGAGATTCCCTGAGAACCTGTCCCCCTCAAAGTGTGGGCTCACCCAAGCCACTTGCAGTGGATTTTCCATACAAACAACCCATCTTAGGTCATGCTGCAGACTTTCCTAAAATCTCTCAAAGGTTCACAGCACCTAAACAAGCAGTGTCTTGCCTCAGCATGCTTCATATCTCTTGCTGAGAAACCCCAAGCCCAGCACTAGTGGCAGCCAGCCTTGGTTTTTGGCTTGGCCTCTTGAGGCACTTCCACACTCAGAATGGGTGGCAGCCATCTATAGATTGCTTTGTGGCTCATGCCAAGTGACCCTGGGCAGGACACAGGCTGCAGCTGAATTGAGCCAGTGGCAGGGCACCTCCCAAAAGGCCTCAGCCTGCTGGCCCAGCAGCTGGCTTCAGTCTGAGCCAGAGCACCACCTAGGATCACATCTAAGGACAACACACCCAAAGGGCAGACAAGGCAGGCACCAGAGCTCTGCTAAAATGAATCTTGCTCTGTAAGGTCATCCCCCTGCACAGCAGCTCCTCCACTGGTCATGGGCAGTCATCACACCAATCAGCCCTCCCACTGATGAGCAAACAGCAACCAAGTCTCAATTACAACAGAGGGGAACACACAACCCATACAAAAAACATACCGGGAGCTCCCAGCTCAAGTGACCAGAGAAGACTGTGCCACTGGGCCCCACAGGACACCTACTACATAGGCCACTCACCTAAGACTAGGAGACATAGCAGCCCTATCTAATACATAAAAACAAACACAAGTAGGCAGCCAAAGTGGAAAGACAAAGAAACATGTTCCAAATGAAAGAGCAGAACACAGCTCCAGAAAAAGAACAAAATGGAGACAAGCTATCTACCAGATGCAGAGTTCAAAACAATGGATATAAGAATGCTCAATGAACTTAGGGGAAGAGTAGAGGAATTCAGTGAGAACTTTAATAAAGAGATAGAAAACATAAAAGTAGAGATAGAAAACATAAAAAAGAACCAGTCAGAAAATAAAAATACAATAACTAAAATGAAAAATACTTTAGGAAGAATTAACAGTAGATTGAATGAAGCAGATGATCAAATCAGAGAGCCAGAAGATAAAACAGCAGAAAACACCCAATCAGAACAACAACAAGAAAAAATAATCCCCCCAAAAAATGAGAATACTTTAATGGGCCTCTGGGACAGCATCAAGTGTATCAACATTTGCATCAAAGGGCTACCAGAAGGAGGAGAGAGAGAGCAAAGAATTGAAAACTTCTTTCAAAACATATTAACTGAAAACTTCCTTAACCTGGTGAAGGAAATAAACATGCAATCCTAAGAAGCACAGAGAGTTCCAAACAAGATGAACCCAAAGAGACCCACACCAAGCCACATCATAATTAAAATGCCAAAGGTTAAAGACAAAGACAGGATCTTAAAAGCAGTAAGAGAAAAGCAATTAGTTATCTACGAGGATGCTCCCATAAGTCTGTAGGCTGATTTCTCAACAGAAACTTCGTAGGTCAGAGGGATTGACATGAAATATTCAAAGTGATGAAAAGCAAGGACCTACAACCAAGACTACTCTATACAAACGAAGCTATCATTCAGTATCAAAGGACAGATAAATAGCTTCCCAGACAAGAAAAAGTTAAAGGAGTTCTTCATCACCAAGCCAGTATTACAGAAAATATCAGAGGGCCTTCTTTAAAGAGAAAGAGAAAAAAGAAAAAAAAAAGATAAAAATATGAATAAAATGGCAATAACTACAGACCTAACAACAATTATTTTAAATGTAAATGGATTAAATGCTCCAATTAAAAAGATACTTGTGTTTGTCTTTATGTGGGTGAATGGATAAGAAAACAAGACCCATACATATTCTGCCTACAAGAGACTCACTTCCAATCAAAAGACACACACAGCCTAAAAGTAAAGGGATGGAAACAAACGAAAAGAAGCTGAGGTAGCAATACTTATGCCAGACAAAATAGATTTTAAAACAGTCTATAACAAGGGATAAAGAAGGACCCCGTAATCCCATTTCTGGGTACTTATTTGAAAAAACCCAAAACACTACTTCGAAGGGACACATGCATCCATATGTTCATTGCAACATTATTAACAATAACCAAGATATGGAGGTAACCTGTGTATCCATCATTAGATGAATGGATAAAGAAGAGGTGGTGCATATATACAGTAGAATATTATTAAGCCATAAAAAATAATGAAATCTTGCCACCTGCAACAACATAGATGGACCTAGAGGGTATTGGGCTGAGTGGAGTAAGTCAGACAGAGAAAGACAAATGTCATATGTGGAATCTAGAGAACAGGATAAACAAACAACAGAAACAAGCTCATAGATATAGAGAGCATTTTGATGGTTGTCAGATTTGAGAGCGGGAGGATGGGGAAAGGGAGGAGAAGATTAAGAGGTACAAATGGTAGTTACTAAATAGTCATGGGGATGTAGAGTATAGCATTGGGAATATAGTCAGTAGTATTGTGATAACTATGTATGGTGTCAGATGGGTACTGTATTCATAGAGATGATTGCCTCATAAGTTATATAAATGTCTAATTGCTATGTTGTACACCTGAAATTAATATAACGTTATATGTCAATTATAATTGAAAAAATAAAAATACAAATAAAGATTTAAGGCAAAAAAAGAAAAGAAAAATTCTGGTCTACTGTAACTCTCATTGAAATGATATGGAGAAGTAAATGACAATATAACGATGCTGTTTCTAATACTTGTACCATTTGACAAAGAAACAGTAACTCTAAAGAATGATGTTTCTTACCCCATTCCTCCCCTCATCCAAATTAACATAGGCCAGGACTACAAATCCCCAAAATTTTTTCAAAGTGAAAAAAAAGTGTCACAGGAGTTCTTTAATCATATATTACATTCCCTTCCTGGAGAACCACAGTGCACTTTAGCATAAAAGACTGGGAAGTCCTAGTGTAAAGAAACTTTGTATGGCCATTATACAGTTTTTCACAAAGCATATATTAACATTAAAGGAACACCAGACTTCCAAATAATACAGTGCATTCAGATCATTCAGGAAGAAAAACTTTAAATAATTTAAAATGCCCTTAATCATGCCAGATGTGCTGCCTGGCATTCACACACCTCTACTATACAGTCTATTTATCCTTTATTACACATTCAGCCCCTATTTCAGATTTCTTTACCATGAACTTCTGCTCTTAACAAAACTCTTACCTCTTCATTTGAAGATTAGTTTCATTTCTGAGACTTAAGACTTTGTTCTTATCTGACTATCTGAAATGCCTCCTTCCTTCCCTCCCCCATATATTCTATTTATCTTTCAAAAGCTAGCTTAAATCACACTCTGGCACAAAAGCCTTCCTTGATCTTGCTTGGCCCTAATCATTTCTATCTTCTCTTCCTTCCTATAGTTCATACTGTCTATTTTGCTGACTTTGCCACTTATTGCAAAATGTCCAATTACTTCATTCAGTATTTCTCAAAATGTGTTCCATGGACCTTCAGAATTTGAGTTTGTTCTTCCTGGGCAACTCTTAGTAGTAGAAATCCACACAACTCAATAAAGAAAATGTTAAGTTTTCTGTGTTTGTGTAATTCTGTGCAGTCTTTTTTATAATTCTTTAAATTCATTTTTTTTTAATTCTTTTTTATAATTCTTTAAAAGTCTTACATTTGTTAGTAACCTACTAAATGTAATTTTAATGTATGGAGCACAAAACATACTTGTTGCTTTGACATGTTCCTGAGCAGTCATGGTTTCCGGCATTTCAAAATAATCCTCTTATTTAAGAAACTTGTTTAAAAATCTTTCTTCCTCCAACCAGAAGCCAAGAGTATGAAGTCTGCAATCTCCAACCAAAATCTCAATCCCAGACTCTAGGGAGGAAATATTCTTACTAAATTTATTAAATCTCAAAGAAAACTCATTAACCGTAAGAATAATCTTTGTCCAGGCTCCTGAGCTTTCTCTGAGCTCATTGATGGAGTCTTTTTATCACCAAGCTCATCATCAGCTTTTATGTAAGTCCATATTTATACATGGATCTGTACAAGTCACTAGTTTTAGCTGTTATATATACATCTTTCATTCTTGCAAAGTTTATTCAAATAGCAAGTCTAATACAAATATATAGAACAGATAAGTGAAAATATTTTGTAAAAAACAAGACAGAAGTAAAGTAAAAAATAATAACTCTATTACAAAACATCGAGTGACTAGGAAAATGTGTAATACTCTGTTAGCTACGATGAAGATAAAAACATGTTCCTTTGTGGGCAACCTCAAAATTCTTTCCATGGGAGATTAGCATTCTCAAGAAATTACATGAATTCTATTAGAATGTTAATTATCAAAAAGACAAACGATGAAAAATATTGGCAAGGGTGTGCAGAAAAGAAAATCCTTGTATGCTGTTGGTGGAAATATCTAAAGTTACAGTCATTATGGAAAATAGCATGGAGGTTCCCCAAGAAATTAAAATTAAAGCTTCCATATGATCTAGCTATATAATGGGTATAATGAAATCATTATCTCGAATATATACACTCTCATGTTCATTGCAGCATTATTCACAATAGCCAAATTATGGAAACAATCTAAGTGTCCATTGATGGAAAAATGGATAAAGAAAATGTGGTATATATTTATACAATAAAATATTACTTGACCATATAAAAAAAGGAAATCTTGTCACTTGTGACAACATGTATGGAACTAAAAGATGTTATGCTAAGTAAGTTAGACAGAAAGAAAAATACTATATAGTATCACTTATATGTGGAATCTGAAAAAAAATTATAGAAATAGATTATAGAATGGTGGTTGCCAGGGGATGGAGGATGGGGGAAGTGGGGAGATGTTGGTCAAAAATTACAAACTTTCAGTTATAAGATGAACGAGTTCTGACACACTAATGTACAGCATGGTGACTATAGTTATTAATATTGCATTGTATGCTTGAAAGTTGCTAAGAGAGTAGAGCTGAAGCATTCTTGCAAAAAAAAAAGTAACTATGTGAGCTGGTAGGTGCGTTAATTAACTTGATTATGGTAATCATTTCACAATGTATATAAATATAAAATCATCATGCTTTACACTTTAAATACATGCAATTTTATTTCTCAATTATACCTCAATAAACTCAGGGGAAAATATCTTCGACTGCAATTTAAAAATTAGGAAATTAAAAACACCTTCAACCACAAGCTTAATTATCAGCCCCAATTAGAAAATAATCAGCAGAGGTTTCAGTGTCAAAAAGACCTTCAACTAACAAAGTATTATGAATAACACAATTCTGCAAAACAATCCAACATGAAATATTGGTTCCAAATACTAAAATTACACAGTGCAATATACTGAAGCATTTAAAGCAAACAGAAAAATCTATATTACTCTTCAATGCATTGCCTTCTAAAAATAGAAAAAAAACACAGAATCACAAAATCTCAGAATGACAAGTTTTAAAAGCATAAATTGGGTGATACCACCTCAATTGTCCATTTTTTTTTTCAAATATTAATTGTGCATTTGCTATATGCCAGGCCTGTTCTGTAAACTGGTGATATGGCAATGAATAAAACAAACCAAAAAATAACTTCTGTTCCTATGAAGCTAACAGTCTACATGAACACTTCGAGCATTTTAACGCATATTTTACCCAGAGTAGGGCTCAAAGAAACTTAGAATGAAGGGAACATCAAATAAGTTTAACTCTCAAGTAGAACTAATTGTATTTTTCTTTTTGAATTTACGAAAACCTAGAATAGAGCACTGCCATGCTGAATCACCCTCACTCACAAACAGCAACATGGCAACTAGAAGAACTAAAAAATATCAATTAAACATCTTTGGGTAGAAAGAGTTAGAAGATCGGAACCCATTTGAAAGAATACTTTCTCTCAAGGAGATTTGAAATGTGCAGTTGAAGCAGTTTATCCCATGGCAGTATAAACAGAGTAATTAATGAGTTAGAGTTATCTGAACTTCTCCCACCCAAAGGTATTCTATATTGAAGTTCTTGCTCATTTATTTCCAGATGTATTCAACTCAGCTTCAGGATCTGATCTTTGGGGGTGGTGAAAATGGTTGGTGGGATTAACTCAATCGACTACCTTTCAGTAAACCCCTCCTTCGCTTTTTGCTTCTATCGAAGTAAGCACTTTCTCTCCATCTTGCATTTGCTTTCACCTCATTAAATCCCCTGCAAAGATAGTGGAAGAGCCAAGTCCAAATGATTTCATTTCAATTATAACAGTAAAAAAGGAAATAGACTGTAAAGTTTTCACATGCACATATTCAGCATATTTTTTGAAGACACATATCTGAAAATATTATTCTGAGAAGGTTATTAAGAAAATTGCTTAAATTACAATGATAATCAAATTGCTGGAAAAAATAATAGGCGATTGAAATTAGAAAAATTCAGTTAATTGGTCTGCTGTGATTTATTCTTAAAATGAACCCTTGATTAGGGTGCTGATGCGCTTTGTAAAATGACATACTTTTATTTGCTTCTAGAATTGAATAATTCCAAGTTTTATATGTTCCTTGAGTAAAACAAACTAGAGGCTTCCATTTTTGATTTTATACTTTTCGCATTCTGCTGTAATTAGCAAGTTGCCCTTATTAATGCTCTCCCAAATTCCTGACTGACCCTCTCCTTTCCATCTAATTTTCTTCCTCCTCCAAAACATGTGAATTGGTCTTACTTAAAGGATATTGCAACCTAAACACAGGAGCTATACCTACTTGCCATTGTAAGAACTTAAAATGTTCCTAAATATACTCAGACATCTTCCCATGCATTTGGAAATATCGCACAAACTTTTTTCTTTCATGGGAGGTACTCAGAGCAAATGCATACATTGTAATATAACAAACCATGAGCTATGGACGAATTGCAGAAAGCAACTAAAGGTTTCTGCTAACAAATAAATATCGTTTACAGGACCATGGTGGAACCTAAATACTTCAATAAAGTGACCAATAGCTTCTGAAGCACATCATTTTTAGATCTCTGGCTTTTATATCTGAAAGACAATCTTACTTCTGTCCCTGTCTGTTACCCCATTTCTCGTTCTCAAACTTTTTACCTTTAGAGATTTCCTTCATAGCATTTATCGCCAACTGAAGGTACATTATGCATTTATTTAGTTATTATTTAAATTATTATCTGTCTTTTCAAATAGATTGTAAGCTTCAGGAAGGCAGGAATTTGGGGTTTTCTTGCTGTATACACAGCACCTAGAAATATACCTGACACATAACAGGTACTCCACACATTTCTGTTAAGTAGGGAAAAGAAGTAAAAAAGAAAGGGAGAGAAGAAAATAGTGGTTAGGAAAATTAGTTTTGGAGTCAGAAGGTCTTGAATTGCAAGACAGCTTCATTGCTTCTTTTGTTGTTGTTTTCAGCTTTATTTATTGAGGAATAATTGACCAATAAAATTTAAGATATTGTAAGTATAAAACATGATGATTTGATATATGTATACATTTGAAAGTATTTCTCCTGTTGAGTCATTTAACACCTTCCATCACCTCATATATTGATTATTTTTATTGCTGAGAACATTTTAGTTCTACTCTCTTAGCAAATTTTAGTTATGCAACACAGTGTTATCAAGTACATCATCATGTTATACATCAGATCCTCTGATCTTATTTTTCTTACAGCTGAAACTTTGTACCGTTTTACAAATCCCCCAATTTCCTCTACCCCAACTCCAGGCAACCACTTTTTTACTGTTTCTATGAGTTCGCCTTTTTTTTTTTTTAAGATTCCACATAAAAGTGATACTATGCAGTATTTGTCTTTCTCTGTCTACCTTATTTCACTTAGCATAATGCTTTTCAGTTTCATCCATGTTGTCCCAAATAACAGGATCTTTTTTTTTTTTTAAGGCTGAATAATATTCCATTGTATTTATAAGGCACGTTTTTCGTCATTCATTCATCAATGGACACTGAGGTTGTTTCCATACTTTGGCTATTGTGAATAAGGCTGCTATGAATGTGAAAGTACAGATATCTCTTCGAGATAATGTATTAGTTTCCTTTGACTATATATACCCAGAAGTGGGATTGCTGAATCATATGGTAGTTCTATTTTTAATTTCTTGAGGAACTTCCATACTGTTTTCCATAGTGACTGTACTAGTTCATTGCTTCTTAAATGTATAAATTTGGGCACATTATGGAAGTTCTCTGAACCTCTGTTTCTTTATCTATTAAATGGAATAAACTTCCTCTCTCCCATAGAGTCATTTTAAATATTAAATGTGATAATATAGATAAAATCATGACTCCATCATTATTTCTGGTACATTACACACACATGTTTATTACATAACTTTTACATTGTTTTACATAAGTATTTCTAAAAGTACAATAACTATTAAAAGTATGTCAGTAGCTAATGAGTGCTTGTTGAACTGGAAAGTGAATTACAGGATCTGGTCCATGTATATAGGGCCTTCCATAAATTAGAGTCCCTTTCAGAATTCAGATCTTCTCTCTTTATTATAACATCCTTCTCTCTGTTGCTTTTTCTAGTTTAGATAATCTAAGGCACGAGTCCTCAAGCCCCCAGGCCACAAACTGGAACTGATCCATGACCTATTAGGAACCGGGCCACACAGCTGGCCAGGGAGCAAAGTGTCATCCATACTTGCAGCTGCTCTCCAGCACTAGCATCACCACCTCAGCTTCACCTCCCATCATCAGGCATTAGATTCTCATAGGAGCACCGGTCCCTGGTGCTAAAAAGATTGGGGACCGCTGATCTAGGGAATTGCTTGTCAACTTTAGTATCACAATCAGTTGTACAATTTGTAGCAGATAATTTATTACTGATAACAGTAATGATGTTTTAAGTGATTTGCCTTTTAATATAAAACAGAGTGAATTCAAGCTTATCTCATAATAACTTCATGCTCACTCACTAGTGTTCTGAGATGTTCCCCTGAGTGAGAGAGACTAGAATGAAGGTATTATATAAAAGTTGTATATCACCTTCGATGTTGCCCATGGAATAATGTCTGGTTAGTGAGCAATACCTATTATTTATATCTCTAAAGAAAAAAAAATGTTCAAGCATAATTAAAGATTTTTAAGGAATTGGTTTGTGGGAATAATGTGTATGTATATTGCATAGCCCTGTGACAGATGGAAGCATAGAAGCATGGGACAAGCCTAAGAAGAGAAGGAATTAAATGGGTAATTTGCATGTTGCCCAGAACACATTTTTAAGCCAAATTACTATGATGCTACCTGTATAACTATGAAGTAAAGAAATTTTCTATACACAAAAAAGAAAGATCAAGTTAAGTATTGGGTTAAATAGTCCCTTTTCATTTTAATTGGCAATGTTACTTACTCTAATAGGGAAAAGATTTTGTTTGTATGCATATTAGGGTATTAAGAGATTTTTTTATTGGCCCTAGAATGGACTACTGAGACTGTAAGCCAAGAACACAAAAGCATAAATTACCTAATAACTAGAGACCAATTGTCCCTCATGGGTTTATTAAGAAACAAATAAACAAGCTCTGTTATCCTCCAACTACCTCCCCACTCCATTTCCAACCCACCTCGATCTTATTTCAGCAGAAGAGAAAAGGGAGTAGAGGCTCATTAGAGCAGGTAGTTGTTAGCCTGCTCTCTAGAGGACCCCATTCTCGCCCTCCTATAGCTATGCCCAGCCCTACAAGGTGAGGGACAACGAGACATACCTGTTGGAAACCTATACCATCTTCTAGATCATGCTCTAACCATTCTAGTATTCTCTCTCCAAATGGTCTTAAGCCTGCTTCAGAACTTATACAGACTTCTTCCCTGGTTTAAGTCTCCTGAGGAGCATGACCCCTATGAGTAACCAAAGGGTGGCTATTTGCAGCAGGTGGCAAGAGGTAAACAGAGCTTGAACATGTCAGTTGAAGTGATTACCCAGGTGTACAGATTACTCTCTGTGTGAGACAGATCCAGGACTGGACAGATAAGAATTGTAGGCCTTGTGCTATGGATGGTAAGGTGGACAGGGACAGTCCATCCTATGCCAGCCACCATGTTAACATACAAATTTACAAAGAGTTCAGAAATTCTAAATTCCAATCTGGCCCTGAAAATCATTATGAACATATATCTATCAAGATAAGTGTACATAATGTACATTTATTTAATACTTTGTTAACTTGATATATAACTTCTTAATATTTAGACATAGGGTATCTAGGCCTCCATTTGTACTCATTCCCCGGGCCCCACAGATATTAGGGGCAGGCAACAGAGAGGTATCTGGGGCAGCCAATCAGTGTTAACCAAAAAATAAATGTGAAACAGTTGTCACTTTCAATCACTTTTCTCCTTTCTGCAACAGATATGGTTACCTAGGAAAGGAAGAGGTATTAGAGAAAAGAAGATGGTATGTTCTCTAAACAGACTAGACCCCCTTCAGCCCTAAGTCAAGTCAGCAACAGGGAAAAGAATATCCTTGAATGGAATAAGAGAATGAGTATTTTAGGAGTAGAAAAGTTCAGAGTCATTATGGAATTTTTCTGAGATATTAATGAAATAAAAAAAGAGATTAGGTAAAACATATTTAAAGACAGTGATTTTAAAGAATAAAACAATTTATTGTTTGAATCTCATAAAATTCAGACTATTTAATATAAACTATTTAGAGGCAGACTGAGTATGTATATATGTGTATAATTACAGTATCCTCTAAGTACAAGATGCTCCGCCCTTGAATTCTAACTAGAAAATTACCCACCATACTTTGGCATAATATTTCATGCTTCGTTCTTTAATAACCAGAAACATGATACAGTTCTAAACTCTCAAATTTAGAAAATCCTTAGGGATAAAAAAGGAAAATATAAAAATGGATAAAAGTGGGGATGTGGGTAAATTTTTCCTGTGTAGAAATCTCATTAGTATTTATTTTCTAAGATTTTAAATGAAATTATTGCAGTCCTGAATGATAATTTCATAGTGAAGGCTATTGGGAATAATTTATTGGCCTCTGCTTACTAAAAATATTGAAGCAGAAAAACCAGAGAATAGAACTATTAAAAGGACTATAATAAGGATTTAATCATAATTAGCATTATGGCTCACGGTGGGAAATGAGAGAAAAATGAAACATTTGATTTCTTAAAATTATATTTAATAAATTGTGTAAGAAATAACAAAAGAAAAGAACGAAAAGGAAAGAAGGGAGGAAGGGAGACAGGAAGGGAAACTTAGATCCTACAGGAATCATCCAGTTTGACAGAGAGAAGGACTCACTCTCATGAACTGCACAGAGCTGGGATCTAAAGCAGAACCTCTGGGCCCTTTTAATGTGTGCTCTAAATATACCATGTCAACATATTCTTTAAGCTTCCAGCTCCTCTAGGCATGATTACCACACATTACACTACTATGTGCTATTTCTTTGTGACACCTTGTCCCAACGTATAAATCAATTTCATAATTAGCTTTGAATGCCATTCTTATAAATGTGTACATTAAATGCAGATGGCAGAGGAAACAAATTAGTTCTACACTAGTTCATCATAAGCTGTGAAATAAAAGCCTTCTTGACTGAATGGGCAAGCATATGATTAGAAATATTAAAAATTTCTCTGTAGTTGAGATAATTGCCAAGGAATATACTCATTGTCTATGCTCAGTGCTTATCCCCCTTCCTTCCCCTTCACCCTTCCAAATGCTGACTCCAAGTAAGGCAGCCAGTTCTAGAAGTTGTTTGTCCATGTATCCATTGTCCTACAATAAGCTCTCTGTCAGTGATACAGAAGCAGCACACTGTGGAAAAGCTCTACTAATGGATGGTCAGCAGAGTCAAACTTCCTTCTTCCTCCTCAGACTCAGGCCTCTCTAAGGTCTAGAGTCTTCTCTTTTGTGCCACAAAGGTCATAATGTTTTGCTCTACGCAGATATTCCATAGGCTGGAAATATACATGATAATTCTACACATTCCATATCTCCCAAAGCAAACTACACAGTAAGACACTTAAACTCCTTGAGAGATGTAGAAGTTGACTGATAGATTTCCAAATAAGTAATATAAATGGAGAATAACTATTATAGAAGTTCACATCTCTAGAAATTAAAATATTAAGCTCCATTTAGAAAATAAAAGATGAGTTCTGGGAATTAATTTTTTTCCTCCAGTACGTGGCATCTTCTTGGAATTGGCCTTGTTCCAAGGTACAGTGTATTTGAAGGGGTCCAATGACAATAGCCAAGTAAACATGGCGTAGAGGGTTTCTATATTATCTAAACATATTTCTTTCATATCCTGTCAAGCTTTCAATCTGAAGGCACTGATCTGAAAGGTCAGAATCTTTCTGTGTTTGGAATCACAGTACCAGATTTACCCTGGAAATGAATAAAATTGTATAGTGCATGTTTATAAAATGGAAAGCAAAAGCAAATTGCACACTTTTAAAATACCATACATAAGAAAGTAGACTAAGAAACTGGCCCATGGACTCAAAATCAAATGGCCACAAGAGATAAAACAGGTGATATAAACATGAGGAACTCAGGCTAGCTTTAGAAAAGCAACAGAGTAGATTTGAGGATAAATACCAAAGACCTGTGGACTTGGAAATAATTAAAAGGAGTAAGGACAGTGGCATAGTGAAAGATCTAACCCTGTCTGACAGGCCAGGCACTACACAGCTCGAGCTGATACCACTGGATGAAACATGGGCCCAGATTTGTCAAGAGATGCCACTATCTAGATTTATGTAAAAATCTCCTAATTTTAAAATATTTGCAACTAATATGGGTTTTTTAACCTGTGGCATCATTAAACCATTATGATAGTTATTATTAAAATGGCAGCTAGCGGAGCTCCCAGCTTGAGCCTAAGACAGATTCACCTACATGAAAGATGTAAGGTGAAGAGTCTTCTAGTCCCCCAAAATTAATGGGAGACAGCAGAGATGAGAATCAACATCGTTTGTGTTGTCATCCATCCCTTAACACAGAGCACAAAGAGCTTGAATACAATACAGACGGCTTGGGAAGAAGCAAAAGTGTTCGTGTTTTTGTTTTTTCGATTCTCACTTTTTAATCCATCAAATCCATCAGTTAACCAATTATAGCCAATGGTTACCGAAAACCAAGTATAATGGTGCTCTGGCAGATGTAAGACAAACATAACATGCTCTTGAAGAACATACAATATAGTAGGGAAACAAGACAAACCTGAAACATAAAGGGGCCATCATCCCTGAGACCAACAGAAAATGGGAGCTAAAATGTAGAAGAGAAAATGGAAAGATACCATCAAGTCAATGGGGAGGTCTAGTTCTTCCAAGCAGTGCTTCTTAAACTTTAATTTGCAAAGGAATCACCGGTACATAATCTTAAAATAGAATCCTAATTCATTAGGTTTGAGTGAAATCAAAATTCTATTTTTCTAACAAACTCCCAGGTAATGCTGACACTGCTGGTACTTAGATGTCATGTTGAGAAGTAAGGAGGCTTTGACTCTTTCTGAGAATTTTAATGTGCCAAGGGAAAAACATAAAACTTTGTTAGAACTTAAGTCGCACAAGATATACATGATTGTGATCCTAAGTTTACTGTTTCATGAAGGTGAGTCTGGGATGGCAAGGGAGACACTCACCAGGATGGTTTTGGAAAAATATTATGTGCATATAAAACCTATGTCAAACTACTCTATACTCAGATATAAGAAAGTGCTGGCTATGCTGGAATCTTAAAATGCATATTCACTAGGTAGGTTCTATATCAGATCTCATAGTATTAAAAAACTAAAAATGTTAAGGTGAAGATTTCATGGACTTCCTTTCTTCCTATCACTTTGTCTAATTCCTATCTTTTTTTCCCTATTAGAAAGAAGACTATGGTATGTACTTCATAATCCCATTGTTTCTGTTGTACCAGAAGCACCAAGGTAGCCTTTCTGCCAAGGGCAGCTTCTTTCCAGTGAAATGCATGTATCCTAAGAACTTATTATAGAAGCTCTCTGTACCTCCTTAACCCTGACAGGCCACCTATTTCAGAGACTATTTAATTAAAATAAGTGTCAGTGGCTTCATTCATCACTCTCCCTATGTAAGAGAGGAATCACAAGCATGAGTTGCTGCCAGTAAAGCCCTCACTGGTGAGTCTCAGCTGAGCTGCAGACGTACAGCATTTTCACTGGCAGTTCCTCTAACCCTTCACTGGGGATTAATTACTCTGCGGGAGCCGTCTGTCTAGTACGACAAAACAATTTTCATTCATCAGCTGTGAGTGTGAGATTAATGAAAGCCACACTCTCATTGGAATGAAACACTAAACTCTCATTTGTGCTATCAATACTGGAGGAAATGGGACACTTTTTTCCGCCTCCATAAATTTCTGCTTTAAATTTCTGCAATAAAATCAGATTAGACTTTCATAATACCAAAGACTGCACTTTTGGATATATATATATATATAAAGAAAAAATTGCCAAATGGGAAAACAGCGGCAGCCTCTGAAGGCAATGTATAAAAGCAAATTAGAGAAACCATCTTCCTATCAGTGTTCATTTTAGGGGAGTAATTCTTAGCTTTGTTTCTTCTCAAGGTGCCTTATTTGACCTTAAAGCAACATACACTATTAATATGAAAGATTGCAGGGAGATAGAGCATAAATTTCTAATCTCAAAGTTTTCATTAGCATATCCATTAATTCATTGAAAATCTACTTTTAACTGTTAATTATCCTGGAGACTGAGCATCCTGGTAAAGGAAGACACGGAAAGACCACATGAAAGACTGTAGATCTCAGAGGTTCTGGTCAGCCCTCAGATGATGGTGGCTTCTTGAATATGAATTACTCCACACAACTTCCATACAAAAATAAGATCAACGAGGAGCAAAAATAAAACCACACATGACCTATGCCTTCAGAATTACTAGAAGGGATAGAATAGCATGAGCTTCAAATTAATTACGAAAATAAATGCCGAATTACAACAGATCTCCCTCCACTGTCACCAGTAGCTTTGTCAATTGAAAGGACTGACAAGTGGTGACATACTAGCAGTAGTAAGCATTTTGTAAGCAGTAAGCATTAGGACACCAGATTTTTGTGTCCTAATATCATTCTGCACCAAAAGGTACTAAGGCTCTTTGAAGAAATGGTAGATTCCTAGTATGGGCAGGAAAGGTATAAGGTGAGCCTGGAATACCTTATACCAAAAAGTAAAGAAGTGCTTAATAAATTGATGTAGGCACGCCAAAAAGACACCCGCGCCAGTTTTAAGGGGCTCCCACTGGCCAAAACTAGAATATTTAGAGAATTAAAATAAATAAGAACAGTGACAAATCAGAACCCAGTGAATAAGAATTCATCCACAAGTATACACACTGATAATAAATAGATGGATATATAAATCTATAAACAAAGGAAAAACAAAGAATCTTTTTTACGAAAAAATGCTGACTAATAACTATAGATAAAAATTATCATTTTGCAAACATAACTCTAAAAATTCAGTCAGGCAAAAATCTGGGTGCTTAATCTTGGGTATAGAAGTTTAATGAGTAATGAAATAATCACACACCCTCAAAGTATCTCCCAACACATTATTTATTCATTATCATGGGGGAAATGATTATGCTGTGGAGGAATGCAATAACACCATGATAAAATGATTAAAATTAATATCACTAATAGGGAGCAAAGGGACATCATATGACTTCAGATATGATACCACCAGAAAGATACATCACTTATATCCCATCCAAAAATGCATAACCTGAATCTAATCATGAGAAAACATCAAATCTCAATGTACCAATATGGAAAATGAAGAATGAATTCTACCAGGTTATTTCCCTGTCCCTTTCAGTACTGAGCTTCTATGATTCTGTGAAAACAAATATGATTTTAAATAAACACAGAATGGTTTGCTACCAATCTATAAACTGCTCTGCTCCAGTGCACCTTACATTTATGCCAGATAATCTCAACAAATCCCTATGACCCTTGTTTAAATATCACTTTTTAGATATCTTTTTGCAAACAAGACAACTTTGAAAGTGAAAGATGCCCTACTAATTATACCAAGACCATAAATAAGGCACAATTATCCACAAGAAATCAAGACAGTTATCTTTTTTGTTTGCTGTCAGTACTGGCTATAGCTAACTTTTTGGGTCTTAGTAAGAATACGAAACAGCTTTCCAGTTTTATCTCTGACCATTCCTCCACATAAACTCTGCTATAAGAAAACTAGTCATTTTACTGACTCCCAAACATATCTTATATCTACCAAGAGACTAATCTCCCCATTTTTTAAAGTAAGTACATCCTACTTAGTAGAAGTATTATATGCCAGGTATTGTTCTAATATCTATAAATGTCTTAATTATTTTAATCATTACAATAACCACATGAATTAAGTATAATTATTAAATCCTACTTACAGATGAGTCAACTAAAATTTGCCCAGATTACACAGCTAATGGGTGATATGTCACCTAAGAATTTGAACCTAAGAGTTCTCCTCCAGAGTCACTGCTATAAACTGCTACACATGCTGCCTGGTTCAAGTCTTATCTGCTGCCTAGAAACCTCCTCATCCTTCTATCCCCAGAAAAGCACAGAATCCCCTAATATCATAACAAATATATTTTCTGCTATATTTCCTTGAACACCTTATAATATTTCATATCTCAGTGTGTTATTTTTCCCTTTTATCATTATTTGTTGTTATGGTTTGTCTTATTTAATAATTCTTGAGAGCAGAGCCATACTTTCATTATTATTATTAATTTATTACTTGATTTTCTTGCCATTTCATTGTTATTGCTTTGTTAATTATATATAATTATATATATGTGTGTGTATATATGTATATATATGACATATCGGGATATCTATTAGACTTCTTTCAAAATATATCCAAGTTTCAACTGTCTTCAAAGTGGTTTTAAATTAGATTACACTTTCTTTTTTGGTAAAAGCATTCTACTGCAAAATCAAAATGTACTCATTCATTTAGTCCACAAGTATTTATAGAACATTTATTATGTAGTCCAGTACTATGCTGAGTACTCAATATATGGAAATTTAAAATATTGTTCCTCGCAGACCTGTGCAGAAGGCAGATGGCTGGGTAGTAAACAGATTTCTATGTTAGAGTTACAGTATGTTGTAATGAGAGCTTTAGTCGAGCTATAATAAGAATGATTCAAGAGCATCAGGGGATTTAAACTAATTGGGGGGAAGTATGGAAGCTTCCAGCAAAGAGTCACATCTGAAGTTAGTTTATAAAATTGAGTTAACTAAGGAAGAAAGTAGTAACATTTCAAGATGAGAGAGCAGCATGTTCAAAAAAAAAATAATAATCGGGTTATATAATATGGCAAAGTATGGTTAGGATAGCTATATTGGTATGTATAGGCTGAAAGGGAGAACACATCCAGGGATAAGGCTGAAAGAGTAAAATGGAAAATCATGGAGAGCTTCGTATGCCATGTGGGTCAGCTGTCTCTTGTGTTCTGCCTCGCAATCACAGCTTCAAGAAATATCACAGCTTCAAGTCACTTTGTAGTGATAGAAATACACTGTGAATTTGTGCCATCTTTTGCTTTCTGCCCTGGAATTTCTCCAGCATCTCAGTGTGGGGCACTGGAAGAAGACAACTCACTCAGCTCTTATTGTATGTAGCTCAGAAGCATAAGGAGGGAGGGAGGCTATAGATCTTTTAGGACAACTCTCACCATAAATGTTTCTCCTGATTGTTGCTGGATGGTGTAGATTCTGAAAAGCATTCTGGATACTCCTCCGAAGGCCCCAGCAAGATCCAGGATGGAAGGAACCCTAGTTGCCCGTGGCAGTAATCAATACACCTTTGTATTGGCTTTATCTTCTTTCCTCTCCCACATTCCTCCAATTCTCCCTCCAGCCCTGAGATTACCTCTCTGTGAAACTACCTATACCCACATCTTTATTTCACACTTGGCTTTTGAGAGAAACTCAGGCTCACACACCAGACTCAAAAGTTTGATTTTTATATGTAAATGCTACAGAAAATCATTGGTTTGTTTTTAGCAGGAGAGTAATATCATTAGCTTTTCAGTTGTAGGAGAAAAGAATTGCTGAAGACAAACCTGGAGGCTGGAAAATGAAATAGGAAGGGTTTTTTCATGTCTATGGCATCATAAAGTGACTAACCAAACCCAGGACATAAATGAATTTTTTAATGAAAAAAATAAGAGTAATGACCTTAAAAAGTGGCTAACCAGATGGCACGTTCTGACTGTATTATTGGAAAAGGAAAATAAGAAGCAGCTAGCTCTGGGTCCAGGATAAATTATTAAGGACTCTTCATCTTTTCCTGTTCTGATGTTCTTTTCAGGAACTTTTTAGTAGCAGTAGTGTGCTGATAAACTATTCTCAAGAGGAATAAAAAACACAAATACCAATTTGTAGTATTTGTTGGTTTCTGTGCTGGGAATACTCCCACCATGGCCAATTTCAAACTGCCAAGATTTAATAACTGTCTCACAAATTTCTGAATGCTTAACAATCCTCTCTCTACCATATCACTGCTACTTCCTATAAGAAAGGCCCCTGGCTACTCAGAATTCTGGCAAACAATGCTCTCCTTCCTTATCTCCATCAGAATGAAACTGCCATTTATTGCTTTTCCATGCAATGCTTTAATGAGAGACTCTAGTATTCTGAATTTTGATCCCTTCCTCACTCCTCCGTTATCTCCAGATAATGTCATTTTATGTTTACAAGGTTTAGTAGATTCTGTGGTGTATGTCCCTCCTCCCTTCCTTTTTCCAGGCCTGTACTCTATCTTTGGCTGTTGTGAGTGGTGGCTACTAAACCTCAGATGAATGGAAGCCACTTCGTCCAGGAGATTGAAGAGGAAAAGGGAAGAACACAGTACCTCACATTGGTACACCAGTATCAATAACTCATCTTCAGACTTGATGAGAAAAAAATACTAAGTATATAGATATGAGACACATCTGCTCTGAAGTGTGGGAAATAAACCCCACAAAGATCCAAGAACCTGCAACTCCTGGTGAATTATTTAGGAGTCTGGTGGGCTGGAGCATGCTGGAACCTCCCTTCCCTCATAAGGAAAAGACTATTGTATTTTGAAAATTCCACCTCTAAGAAAGAAGCACAGTAGTGAACCTCTTCAGGTTTTAGAGAACATATATCCATTTATCAAGTGGCACTGAGGTTGCTAGTTTTGAGTAGGGTTCACAAAAAGAAGGGCTTTGCAACAGCTGCAGGCTGAGGTACAAGTAGCCCTGAAGTGTGCTTCATACAATACAGCAGATCTCATGTTACAAATGAGTTATCTGTGGTGGAGAAGGTTACTGCTGAATGTCTAGTGAGCCTCAGTAGAAAAGACACAGCACCAACCCCTAGGACTCTGGAGCAAGACAATGCTATATGCAGGAAAAGCTATATAGTATTTGAAAATCAGCTTCAGGCATGGACTAGGCCTTGATAGAAGCTGAGCATATACCCTACCAGGCAATCAGAACTACACTGGATGTATACTCCTTTGTGGATATATACTGTCACATCCACAAAGTCATAAAGTCAGGTAGAGAGAGCTAGCAGCTTCATCATAAAATAAAAATGATTTATTTAAGATCAGGCTCAAAAAGGTTCAGAGAGCTCAAGTAAGCTACTCAAACTGAAAGGAGTACCTACCATATACCACACCATCCAGAACCTGAACCCAATAGAGCTGTAAAGTAGCATCTTGAAGGCATAGTTGATGCATCAGCTTGGGGACGATACCCTGATCGGAAGAGGCATCATTCTTCAGGATGCCACTTCTTTTGCAAAGATTAACAAACAGAAACCTCATTTATCACAGTTGAGAAGGCCTGTAGAGGGCGTTCTCACACCAGACCATTTGATGTCAGTTAGCCCAAACAAAAGACATAATTTCCACCTCCAACAGAAAGATGTTTTTCTACTCTACTACTCCAGCGGGAAGAAAAAGGGTCTTCTTCTCCCCAGCAACCACTCAGCCAAAGAAAGACTGTTACAACTTGGCCAATGAAAAGCCACAACACTTTGAACTCCCAGTTTCTTCCGATGGACTCTTTGTTTACAATAGCCTTTCTAAACTCCCCCTTTCCTCTATAAAAGAATATTCCTCTTCTTTGTTCTCTGGACTTGAACCTAGTTCGTGACTGGACCTCACGTCCCAAATTACAATTCTTTATTATTCTCAAATAAACCGATTTTGCTGGAGAACTATCTAGCTCTCTATTTGTTTAAGGTCAGCTCCTTAAACTAATGGTCATTATTCGGAGCCGTATTATCAGTAGCTAGAATTCATGGATTAAGGAATCGGTGAAAAGATGTAGGAATGATCCTATTTACCATCACTCCCAGTCCCCCACCTGGGCAATTGTGCTTTCCATCACTGCAAATTTAGGCATTATTAGTCTAAATCCTTGGTTACAAAAGGGAGTCCTTACACCAATAAACATGGTAAGAGGCCCACTAAACTTGAAGCCACATTTGACATCTGGTTACCTTGGATTCATCATGGTAATAATCCAGCTGACATAAAAAGGAGTTACCATACTGGCAGGAGTAACTGACCTTGTTTGTCTCAAGAAAGTAGAACTGCTGCTACACATTAGGGACAGGTAAAAATGTTTGGCCCTAAGGTGCTTCTATTGGTATTCACTTGGTTTTAAAAGTAAATAGGCAAGTACAGCAAACTAGTAAGGACATAGCAACAAGAGGCTCAGATTCTCCAGGGACTGAAAATCATACAAGCCACCTAGATAAGTAGAAATGCTAGCTAAGAGAACGAGCATGTAAAATGGACAGTAAAAGAGGGAAAAAATAAATGTCAGTTATTACATCACAACCAACTCCAGTATGGGGGCTATCATTCATTCCACTAATTCTCCCAGTAATTGTGGCAAGGCTATGTGTGAATGGAATAAATTTAAGAAAAGAAGCAACTAATTCTGAATAGTGTAAGATGAGAACTGTAGTAGATGATGTTCCTAGATTTCTTTCACAATGCTGATTGACCCACCCCCAGCTACTGTAAATATTGGCTGCTAAAGTTCACACTTCCCCTTTTACTGGATAAATAGCTCAATAGGTGATGCCTTGGCACATATACACACATGTGCGTGTGCACAAAGAGCCAAAGGCCAATGACAGACTGACACAGGCATACAAAATGCCAGCTCCTTGCTGCAAGGTGGGCCCAAATCCATGATGCAATTTGTACTGTAAGTGTCCATGCTGAAATTGGTATCTAGCCAAGATCACTCCCTTGCTTAGCTTTCTTTCCCTGCCCTAATCTGCTTCTTTCTCCCTATTATTTCTAAGAGTGCTCTCTTAATAAATCACTTTACACAAGAATCTAATATTAGGTTGTTTCTAGGGAATGACATTTAAGACAATGGAGATCTCTAGAGTAGGAAAGTAGGTAAAATAATAGGAAAAATTTCATGCGGCAGATCAAAATGAAGTCTAAAATATTTGGGGACAAATATTTTTACATGGTCCTTTAAATCAAATTAGGATATTATCAGCTCATATAATGTAAAACAAGTTAATATCTACCTTGCAAATTTGCTCTGAGGATTAAAGAAACAATATTACAAGAAAAGCACCTAAAATAATTTCTAGGTGCAGAGAGCTTTTCTATCATTGTTCTCAAATGTGAAATGAGTTCCACCCTGCTGACTGCGGAGCCCCTGAGGTGATTGGCTTCTAAGGGGAGGAGTGAAGGAAGCGGCTGTGGGAATAATTGCTGTGACTCTGCAATGATTGTGTTTTGTGTTTTATTTTGTTTTTGATTTAAAGCAGGAGGGAAAAATCAAAGCAATGCACATTGTTTGGAGGAAATTCCTTTCTGTTTTAGATTGCTCAGCTTAGGTCAAATGTGGCATGCACCTTTTTAAAATTACACAATTAGCACTCCACTATAGATATAGTAGATAACTAATATACTAACACCTTCACTACTGCTAGTTAATAATAAATTGTTTAGCATCCATAATGTTACTTGATGGCTTCCGAAGTTCTAGTGTAGAGCAATTAAATCCACCAGGTAAAAGGCTTTAGGCCTGAAAAAATATAGATAGCAGCCGGAAATCAAAAGGAATGAATACTGAAAAAAATAAAAAATTAAGAAAAAACAAATCTGGAAAGTCAGAGGGGGGAAAAAAAAGGACAGGCAAAATAAATGTACACAGATCATGACATAAGATCACTATTAAAAAGGTTTTGTAATTCAAGTAGCCTAATTCAATGTGAGTTAAATTGCATAAAATAAAAAATAAGTCTTGCCAAAGTTCTCAAATAATGGTGGGACAGGTGCCGTTACTTACTTGTCCAGGAGATGTTTTCAACTCCATGCTCCAAGCTCTCTTCTACCATAGAGGGAATACCATAAACTCACATTCCCAGCCTCTTATTATATAATAAGACCCTATTCTGACCAATGAAATGTACAAAAATGCTTCCGGAAAGATTCTGGAATTTTCTTTACCTTTCTGATAGAAGAGGCACACCTACTAAGAAAGTTCTCTTTACCACCCTTCCCCTTCTGTTTGTGAATCTGCCCCAGCTTTAAGCTATGGCAGCCATTTTTAATCCATGGGCGAACATCACAAACAAGCTAAGGATAAGAGAAGAGCAACATGAAATGGATTGTTTATCACATTATCAAGCCACTAAATAACCTCAGCAACAGCCTCTTCTAAATCTCTTAAATGA